>NW_022589755.1:5145883-5440725 GCF_004348235.1 Phoca vitulina | reverse complement strand
GGTGAGGATGTTGGTGGTGAGGATGATGTTGACAGCAGTGATGGAGGTGAGGTGATTGTGTTGATGGCATCAGAGATGGTGAAGAGGATGGTGGTGGTGCTCATGCTGGCGATGAACATGATAGCAAGTGATGATGGTAACGATTAAGGTGGTGATGATGAAGGAGAACATGATGATGATGGAGGAAGAGGAGAGGGAGAGGCAAACCCTGTCATGGTTTCTGGGCATCAGACCCAGTCTTTGGTAGGAGCAGAAACAGACGTAGGTGCTCCCTGCTCCTACCCTAACCCCTGCCTCCCTCAGATGGTCTCTTGAAGGGGATGATCCTTGAGAACCTTGAAAATGGCCGTGGACGGAGCTGGGGGGCTGACGATACTGACTCTGCCTAAGATGGGGGTGGGAATCCAGGAAAAGTTTTCCAGGGCAGGTAACCTTTGAACTGTGCCCTCATGGACACAGTTCTGGGTTTTCCAGCTCCAGTGGGAATAGGGTCCAGGCAGGAGAATGGCACTTGAAAAGGGGAGAGGATGGGCCTGGCAGGTGGGGAAATGCTCCTGCCTGCTGGTGAGGGAGCATCGAGCATCTCTGTCCATCCCAGGTGCACAACACCGCCTTCAACCGGGGCAAGCTGCGCAATGTGGGGTTCTGGGAGGCCATGCAGGAGGAGGAATGGGACTGTGTCTTTTTCCACGATGTGAACCTCCTCCCAGAGGATGACCGCAACCTCTACATCTGTGACATCTATCCTGCTCATGTGTCTGTGGCCATTGACAAGTTCAACTACAAGTAGGTGGAGTGAGGGGGCCTCCTGGGGGGGGGGATGGTTGGCCAGGCCCTGTGCTTTTCTGGACCTCACCCTGCCCATCATTAGGGTCCAGGCCCTGATCCCTGGGACTGAGGCAGAGAGGGATGTTGGGGCCCAGGGAAAAGCCTTGTAGACAGGGAAGAACCTTTTGGATGCAGGTGTTAGGGGGGTTGGTCAGTGATAGAGAGGGTCATGATGGAGGTCAAAGAAGGGAATGTATGAAAGGACGGGCTGACTGGGGGGCAGGAGAGGGTTATCCCAGGGGTCTAGGGAGAAAGGGCCATTAAGGGGTCACAAGGTGGGCCTGTCAGATGATTTAGGGGAGGGGATATCCCAGGTCAAGTGAGGGCCCATCTCAAGGGGCAGAGGAAAGGTTACTCTAAGATCAGGGAAGGGGACACCTGAGGGGTCAGGGGAGAGGTTAGTTATCACAGGGGTGAGTGGGGAAGAGCAAACCCAGAAATAATGCTTGGGGATCCTGGCCAGAGCCCCTGTTGCCTGAAATTCCTTGTTTCCAACTCTCTCTGCCTCTTCAGGCTACCCTACTGTAGCTACCTTGGGGGGGGTGTTTGCCCTGCGTCCCATTCACTACCTGAGGATAAACGGCTTCCCCAACTCGTACTGGGGCTGGGATTGTGAGGACCATGACATCGCTGCCAGGTGGGGGGCCCTGCTTGAGAAGCCTAGCACGGGGCTGCAGGCCCCTCCATGGTGTGGGGGACATAGGCCGCAGTGGCCTGCAGGGCTGGGTGTGGCATAGGGACCCTGTCAGAGGCAGGCATCTTGCCCTCTGCCCTCTCCCCCTGTAAGGCTGCAACTGAGCGGGATGCTCCTCTCCCGACCCCATCTGCTCTTTGGCTGCTACCACATGCTGGAGGGGCAGGACCCCAGCCACCAGCAGAGCCCCCAGAGGTAAGTTGGGGTTGGAGGCAGGATGTCCCATCTTGGGGGGGGTCCCTAAGTCCTGGGCTCACGTGGCTGCCCCTCCCCCCAGCCCTGGCCTTCTGGCCTCAATCCGCCGCAGATGGCAGCAGGATGGCATAAACTCACTGGGCTACAGGCTGCTCTCCAAGGAGCTGCAGCCCCTCTACACCAACCTCACCGTGGACATCAACTTCCCAACTTCCTAGCCCTAGGAGCCCCCGTGCCAAGCTGAGGGGGAGCTGGAGGCTGGAACAGAATCCCTAAGACCTGGGCTGCAGGGCAGCCCTCCCAACTGGTTGCCTATTAAAGGAGTTTATTTTACTCACTTCTCCTCTCTGCCAACCTTCATCCCCACCCTTTCATTTCCAGGCATTGATTCAGAGCCCCACTCAAATTCCCTGGTTCTCTCCATGTGGTTCCAAGTGCTGACCACTCACCTACCCACTTACTTCTCACGAAAACTTGTGGGGTAGGCAGTTAGCATCGTCCTTTAAAAGCCCAGGACAGAGGAGTTAAAAGCTTGTGTGACCAATGTAGGATCAAATTTGGGTACCTGGCTCCTGGGCCAGTGCCCCACAGGGGTATGCAGTCCTGCTGCTGTCTCGTAGCAAAGAAAGCGGTGCGAAGAACGAATAGTAAAACCTGTGAGGATGGTTGAATTAACCAGTGTGCTCACCCCACAGAATACCACACAGCCACTGAGCAGATGCACCGCAGCATGGAAAGAACAAGGTGCACACACGTGTGTGGTATGATCCGATGTTTATAAAAGAGAGGACAGAGTTCCCACACAGGTAGAGGATTATGAGCGTAGTGATGAGTGTGTGTGGGTATCAGGTCATCTTCTGTAAAGGGCCAGATGGTACATACTTGCAGTTTGCAGGCCACTGGAGCCCAGGGGCAGTCACAGACCGCACATCAACACAGGAGCACGGCTGTGTCCAATAGAACTTTTATTTAAAAGAGCAGGTGGCCGACCCTATTTGGCTGATGGCCAGTTTGCTGACTCCTGGTGTTAATGATTAGGAGCCTGTATAAAAATACAAAAAAGTCCATACTGAAAGGTTAACACTGGTCATTTATGGAGCTGCTCACCAGAGATGGTGGAGGTGGAAAGAAACAGGGGGAGTGGGGTGGGGTGGATAGAGCTGAGCGGGTCATGGAAGAGAAAGGTGCCCTGTGAAGACCAGTATACGTTACAAAATCACATTTATACATTTACCAAAAAAGTACATTCACGTGTCAAGACAGGCATACCTCGGAGACATTGCAGGTTCAGTTTCAGGCCACGCAATAAAGCGAATGTCACAATAAAACAAGTGAATTTTTTGGTTTCCCAGTGCATGTGGGGGTTATGTCGGCACTACACTGTAGTCTACAAAGTGTGCAACCGTGTTACACCTAAGAAAAGTGTATACTTATTAAAAAACACTTCATTGCTAAAAAAAGCCAACCATCTTCTGAATTTTCAGGGAGTCGTAATCACTGATCACAGATCACCACGACCAACAGAATAATAATGAAAAACTTGGAAATATTCCAAGAATGACCAACATGTGACAAGACATGGTGGGAGCAAATACTGTCAGAAAAATAGCACTGTGACTCGTCCGATGCAGGGCTGCCACAAACCATTCAATTTGTAAAAACGCAGTATCTGCAAAGCACGATGCAATGAGGTAGCTATGCTTGTATATATAAAGAAAATAATTATTGACTGTGCAATCTCAGGATATATTCAATTGGGAATAAATTTGATAACCATAATTACAGTAGATCCTTTAAAAAAGCATATAATCTTCCCACACCTCTGCTATGCAGTGATATCCTACAACAAACACTACAGAACTGAGCGTTATGTAGGTGTATATACGTATCTATGTATGTATGTGACCTGACCACACACACACACACACACACACACACACACACACTACCCTTTGGTCATTCAGTTTGCTAGTACGTTGAAAATACTGATATTCCATATTCAACAACATTAATTTCTCACAAATTTTCCTATAAACGATCTGGTAAAAAAAAGTCTGTCTTGTACCACTTTCTAGAGAAACACGCTTCTCAATGTGTTAGTCGGGGTTTCTTCCCAGATGAATTTTACAATCCTTAACGAGGCTAGTACAAATATGGACATTTACCCTCATTCTTAAAAGTTGTTTTCTGAGTCATTTCTTTCACATCAAATAACGTGTAACTCTGCAACATGCAGTGCATTCCTGGAGTTTTTCAGAATCAGGGATTCTATAACCTACAACTGAATCTGACGCTTGGGAGATTTTTTTTCTTCTTCGAGAAATTTAGGGTTTGGTTCATTTATGTGTATGCCAATGCATATGAGGAACTGATTTCTGGGTAAAGCCTTTCACACAATAATTGCTTTAATAAGACCTGTCTCTAGTATGAGTAGTTTGGTGTTTATTAAAAGTGGATCTGTTGTTGAAGGCCTTCCCACACTGAGAACATACGTAGGGCATCTCTCCCGTGTGAATCTGCTGATGCATTTGGAGCTGTGGTTTCCTGCTGAAGGATTTCCCACAGTCACAGCATTCATAAGCCTTCTCTCCAACATGCGTTCTCTGATGTGCCATCAATTCTGATCTCTGGAGAAAGGCATTCCCACATTTGTAACAGGCAAAGGTTTTCTCTCTGGTGTGTGTCATCTGATGTTTGTGGAAATTTGACCTGCCGTTGAAGGCCTTCCCACATTCGGTGCACACATAGGGTTTCTCTCCGGTGTGAATCCGCTGATGCTCTTTGAACTGTGACTTGGAAGTGAAGGCTTTCCCACAGTCGCTGCATTTGTAAGGCTTCTCCCCGGTGTGAGTTCTCTGATGCATGCTGAGTATGGACTTCTGGTTGAAGGCTTTCCCACAGTCGCTGCATACGTGTTGTCTTTCTCCGGTGTGAATTTTCTGGTGGATGTTGAGGTGTGACTTCTGGGTAAAGGCTTTTCCACAGTCACTGCATTCGTAAGGCTTCTCCCCAGTATGAATTCGGTGATGTATATCAAGCTGTGACTTGGAAATGAAGGCTTTCCCACAGCTGTGGCACGGGTAAGGTTTCTCTCCGGTGTGGCCTCTCTGATGAACAGTCAGATGCGCCTTCTGGATGAAGGCTTGCCCGCACTCAATGCACACATAGGACTTCTCCCCCGAGTGGATTCTCTGGTGCAAGCTGAGCGTTGACTTCTGGGTGAAGGCCTTCCCACATTCACCACATGCGTACTGGCGCTCACCCGTATGAATCTTCTGATGGATGGCGAGGGTTGAATTCTGGGAGAAGCCTTTCCCACATTTGCTGCATTCGTAGAGTTTCCCACTAGTGTGAGTCCTCTGATGTCTCAAGAGAGATAACATCTGGAAAAAGGCTTTCCCACATTCGTGGCATTTATGGGACTTCTTTCTCGTGTGTGTTTTCTGGTGTGTGATCAGTTCTGATCTCTGAATGAAGACCTTCCCACATTCCTTACAGATGTAAGGAATGTTACCTGTGTGATCTGTCAGATACACACCAAGCTTTGGTTGCGGGGTGAAGCCCTTTGCGCATCTGCTGCATTCCTGGAGGTTTTCTACGCTATGGAATCTCTGCTGCTCGAGGGGTGGCTTCTGGGGGAAGCCCCCCCCACATTCAGCACATTTATCGGGTTTCTCCTGATTACGAATGTGATGCTGTGTGCGTGACTGTTTACGGCTGAGGACTTTCGTACATTGATCCCCATCACAGAAGTTCTCTCCTGGGTGAATACCCTTGCAACCAGCATGGGAAGAGCTACGGGTGAACAGCTGGCCAGAGCCAACAAGCTCATCGAGGCGTTCTGTGCTGTCGCTTTGATTTTGATGATTTACTTCTAGGTTAGGCTTCAAACTTTTTGCAAATGAGCAATGTTTATGAGGTCTTTTTTGTGAAGAAACAAGGTGGGGCCTCACATGAATGATTTTTCCAGAGTCCTTCCATTCACGGTCTCTCTTTGTATTCAGTGTTTTCCTGTTGAGGAAGGCCCCACGCTGTGCAGGTTCATTTTGCTTCCACTGGCTCCTCACTGTACGACTGGCATGTTCCCACAGGTCTTCTGAAATGGAACACCACGAACCATCTCTTGTGACTTCACTTTCCTTATCATCGTGAAATGAAGCTTTTTCAAATATTTTCTGTTGGGAGGTTTTAAGTCCAAACACCCCTTCTAGAGGAGAAAAAGAAGATGAAAGAGACACAAGTTAGCAGAGGATGGAGGAGAAATCATAGGAGCAGACTGAGGGTGAACACAAATTGCTGAGTCATGATAATAATGATGATGGTGATGATGGTGACGACGAGAGGAGACAGCCACCCTGCCTTCATTATGTGTCGCCTGTCCGCATACAGCACGGAGCACGTGCCAAATAGCGTTCTACATTGTGCGCACAGAAACTCTTTTAAATCCTCACAACCCTGCACAAGGTAACTGCGCTTACTCTCCTTGTTTCACAGATGAACAGGAGGAGGCACAGAATCTCTAAGTAATTGACCAAAATCACCCTGCGGAGCTCTGGGGAAAATCAGATTAGAATTTCTAATTCTAAGCTGGCTCCACTTATGCAGGCACGCGGTCTAGATACCTACACACACACCTGCGATGACAGAAAATACAGACAAGGGTATGACAGGGCAACATCTGGGAACAGCCAAGGCTTGAAAAGGAGGGGCTCAGAGGATGGCTCTTCATTAGCTTTCAGATCTAAATTATCACTAACTTCCCAGTTTACTCTCACTTGTTAGAAACAATACCAAATCCATCTGCCCTATAAATCCTCTGGAGAAGTAAGAAAGCTCCAACCCTCACACGGCCAAGCAGTGAAAGAATACCTACGCCCAAACTCAACTCTCCAGGGAGCTGAAATGTGTTTGCTTGAACCTATTAACCCAAGAAAAGTACATTGGAAGAGTGGACAAGGGGTGCCTGGGTGGCTCAGTTGGTTGAGCGTCTGCCTTAAGCTTAGGTCATGAATACCAGGGTCCTGGGATTGAGCCCCGCATCCAGCTCTCTGCTCAGTGGGGAGCCTGCTTCTCCCTCTCCCTCTGCCTGCCGGTCTGCCTTGTGCGCTGTCAAATTAACAAAATCTTAAAAAAAAAAAGAAAAAGAGCGGACAAGCAAGCTGTCCCCTGAAATCTGCGTCACCCTCTTCCATAGAAGTTAATTGTGACCAGGTACGTGGCTGCCAAGCTACATAACAGCTCCCAGTGCCCTTGCAATGAGGTGGGACAGTGAGGCTGTTTCTGCTGATGGAGTATGCATACGACGTTATGCACCACTTCTGGCCTGGGTGGTAAGACCACCAGCTTCTCAATACCCTCCACCCCTTTTCTTCCTAGTGGAACCTGCCTTTGGATGCCAGGCACGATCACACAGATCGACAGCATCATAAAGCAGAGTACAACAACAGCAAGGGAGAAACTTAATACACCTGAAGAAGACAAGAAATGAGGCTTCCTGCTGACCTGCTTGTTTTAACTGTTTTACAGGAAAGAAATTATTCTAGAAATTATCACACTGACCCTTGGTCTCTCCGTGTAACTTTCAGCCTTACATTACCTAATATACCATTTTTCCCACCAAGAATGGGAGTCATTGATCATCAAATTTACTAGTATAGAACAGATGCTAAAAGGAAAAGAGGGGTGCCTGGCTGGCTTAGTCAGTAGAGTACACGACTCTTGATCTCAAGGTTGTGAGTTTGAGCCCCATGTTCGGTGTAGAGATTACTTAAAAATAAAATCTTAAAAAAAATGTGTGGTAAAAAACATGTAATATAAAATTTATGATCTCAACCATCTTTTTTTAATTTTCTTATTTTAAGTAGGCTCATGCCCAGATATTTACAGTGTTCTTAGATAGTATATATTTTCTACCTTTACATATATCATACATATGTCTCTGTAGCAGACATGGAAGAAAACAGGAACCCAACAGAATACAGCATGAGTGACGAAACTCTTCAGCTACACTTAAAATTAGAAATATGTGGCCACGATGCTAATGTCAGTGAAAAGACTTTGTTAATCCTACATAGTAAAAACTCTATTTTTCCATCAAAATCTCAGGGAAAAAACAAAGTATCAGTAAAATCTGTCAATGGCATCTTGACTGACCTCATCAATGACTGGAATCCACAAAACCCATTAGGAACAAAAACAAGCAGGAGGAAATGGGAGCTAACTTATGGGAGACCAGTGGGATTAAGAAAAAGGGTCAACTAAATTGCACATTCAAAAAAATGGTTGGATTTCTTTTCTTTTTTTTTTTTTTTTAAGATTTTAATTTATTTTTGACAGAGAGAGTGTACAACCAGGGGAAGCAACAGGCAGAGGGAGAGGGAGAAGAATGTGGGGCTCGATCCCAGACCCCAGGATCATGACCTGAGCCGAAGGCAGACACTTAACCGCCTGGGCCACCCAGGTGCCCCAAAAATGGTTGGATTTCTAAATAAGACTGAGGTGGAACAGCCAAGACACGCAGGAGACTCTGGCAAAATGTGTAAGGCGAAAAGCATGTTTGATTTGTGTGAGGATTCCAATTTCCGATCTCCCAAAAATAGAGGAAGTGAGTCATCCCACGGGAAGTGTCCGCCATGTGGTTGAATAAGGTAAGAGAATGGTTTAGGCACAGGGACTGGAGGGGGTTGATCCAGGGATCACCAGAAAAAACTGAGGCCTCGGTGTTCCGAATAGAAGGGCCCTTGAAGGTAATTCCAAATGAAGGGATGATCAGAGGGAAGCACGGGGGCCCTGAACTGCAGGTGCCACAATCCGGGGAAAAGAAGAAAGAAGAAAGAAGATCCAGCACAGAAAAGAAAATCAAAAGGAAAAAAGGCCGTAAGAAAAAACTCCATGGACACAACAAGATGACAAAAGCCATGTACAGATGGAAAACCCAACCAGATGACAGATATGAGGAGATGCTCTAACATCTAAAAATGAAATTAAGGGCGCCTGGGTGGCTCAGTTGGTTAAGCGACTGCCTTCGGCTCAGGTCATGATCCTGGAGTCCCAGGATCGAGTCCCGCATCGGGCTCCCTGCTCGGCGGGGAGTCTGCTTCTCCCTCTGACCCTCCTCCCTCTCATGCTCTCTGTCTCTCATTCTCTCTCTCTCAAATAAATAAATAAAATCTTAAAAAAATAAAAAAATAAAAAAAATAAAAATAAAAATGAAATTAAAACAAGAAACAGCCCTATCGCCTATCACATGGGCCATAAGAAATCTGATAAACGCCATGCTGGCAAGCAAGACGCATAAATGGGAATCCTTGTGCATTCTCCCATGAAAGCGTAGGTTATGCAGCTCCTCTGAAGAGCAGAATGGTTTCCTTAGTCACATTAACTACACTTCTACCCAGGGGTCGGGGAATCCCATTCCTGAGCGTTCACCTCTGAGAAATTCTTACACCTTCCTCTAAGGGGCATTTACAAGATAATGTATTGCAGCGTTAGTCAGAAACTGGGAGTGGGAGGCAATGTACAGCCCACCATCGCGGGGACAGATAGTGTGGCAAGTTGAATAACGCCCCCCCGCCCCAAAGATATCCACGTCGGCCAGGTAGTAGTCACTCACCTCGATGCCTCTGATGTGGGAGCTGAGCCCCTCTTATCCATGACTTCTCTCCTTTTTCCATCCTGGAAATAATCTCTGGGTTGGGAATATGATACCCTGTTAATGAGAAAGAATCTCTGATTTGGATGTGGTCTGGGGCTTTATAGGCCATTCAGCGAACCTTTGTATTGGCTCATCAGAAAAGTCAACATCTTTCACTAGGAACAAAGTGATAGTCAGAGGTGTCCTAAGGGAATGAACAATCCAGGACAAATCAAAGGCAAACAGATTACATACTTCAGATGCCCTACTGCGTTCCACAACAAGGAAGGAAATCTTAATGAGGTCCATCCAAGATTCCCAGGTCAGGTGTGCTCACCCACGGAGAGGAGGTGGCTGTAGATCTCCAGCATCACGTCCCAGTACAGGCATCTCTGGGCAGGGTCCAGTTGCTGCCACTCCTCCCTGCTGAAGTCCATGGTCACGTCCTCAAATGACACCGATCCCTATAACAACACACCCGGATGTCAATTACTCATTCCCGGTGAATAGAGATGCTACCGGTAGACTTGTTTTTAATCATTTTTCACCACGATCTATATGGCTTTCCACTAACTCACCCATTTCATATTGTATTTTGGGGGGGGGTGGTTAAAAAGTTTCTAGAAATATCCTGCCATCTACTGGGGCCAGTCTTCGTTCTAGTTTTCTGGCATAGAGCTCCTAAAACCCTTGAAATTTCCTAAGTGGGGAGAGCGATAAAGGGTAGTCTTTTCTTATGCCAGTGAGGTAAGTTTTGGAAATGCGGGGCTGGTTGCCAGGGGAACCAACCAAGTGATGAGAGGTTTGAACTTTCAGCCCCACCCCTTGACCTCCAGGAAGGGGAGAAGAGCTGGAGGCAGGAACTAATCACCAATGGCCAATGAGTGCTTCCAGGCTGCTGAACCAGATCACTTCCATGTCACCCAGCCAGGTGTCAAACTGTATGGGGACAGAAGATTCCTTTGGAATCTCACCCTGTGTATCTCTTCATCTGGCTGTTGATTTTATTTTTTAAGATTAATTTATTTAAGAGAGAGAAAGAGCACAAGGAGGGAGAGGGAGAAGCAGGCTCCCCGCTGAGCAGGGAGCACTACGTGGGGCTCAATGCCAGGACCTTGGGATCATGACCTGAGCCAAAGGCAGATGCTTAAACGACTGAGCCACCCAGGCGCCCTTGGCTGTTGGTTCTTTTTTTTTTCAAGATTTTATTTATTTGACAGAGACACAGGGAGAGAAGGAACGCAAGCAGGGGGAGTGGGAGAGGGAGAAGCAGGCTTCCTGCAGAGCAGGGAGCCCAATGCGGGGCTCGATCCCAGGACCCTGGGATCATGACCTGAGCTGAAGGTGAGCCATCCAGGCGCCCCTTGGCTGTTGATTCTTATCCTTTAATCTTTGTAGTGAACCAGTAACCTAGTGACTAAATGGGTTTCCTGAGTTCTGTGAGCTAATCTTGAAAATTAATCAAACCCAAGGAGGGGTTATGGGACCTCCAAAGGCCAGCGGGTCAGAAGCACTGGTGACAAACCGGAGTTGCGACTGGCATCTGAAGTAGGGGGAGAGGGGCTGTCTTGTCAGACTATGCCCTTCACCTGTGGGATCTGACCCTATCTATGGGTAGATAGTGCCAGAATTGAGTTAAATTTGAGAACAAGACCCCAACAATTAGACAGCAACAGGTAATGGACATGATGGGTTCCCTCATGTCAAGGGAGAGAGGCTGCATGACTGTGAGAAACAAAACCAGTCAGCACGGCCTGACGTGACAAGCCTGCACGAAATTCACAGAGAAACCCCTGCAACGTGTTACCATGCTCCTCATCGGCCACCACGTCCTGTAGCCGCTGCCAAACCGCGAGCTGCAGCCTGCTTGTCATGCTGCTCTTGAGGTTGAAGTTTGGGACCTGAGCCTGACCACCCCTGGGAAGGGTACAGAACTTGCGGGTTTTGCCTATTGAACCCTAAACCTTCCTCCTTGTGTAGCCGAAGGCTGTTGTCTCCCCAGTTTGCAAACTGTATGGCAATGAAGCTTTCCCTTGCCTGGGATCAAATCTTCGAATTCCAGGAATTTCTGCTGACAAATTGTAGGACACCCAGCTGGTGTCCCAGGGAAGTGCTTAGTGTGGGAAAAAATCCCCACACGTTTGGTGACCGGAAGAGTCAGAAGCGCAGTGTTGTGTGTGTGTAAAGGAGACACGCAGGAGAAGCGATTTTCCTTTACAATAGGGAACACTGATCTGACCAAAAGCTGATCCCCCTCCAGGAAGGGTGGGCGTGAAAAGCATGTGAGTTCCGAGGGTGAGGATATGAAAGAGCGCTCAATCGAAACTCCAAACTGAGGTAGCTCTTTCCAGTTCTAGACCAAATTCCAACATACGTGTGGAAGGAGGGATGCCCCCTTCCCCGTGCCAAGCAGGTCTCCTACAGTGGGGTGGCCTACAATTCAACTCAATTCTAACCCCATCTACCTGGAGGTGGCGTCAGATCCCACAGGTGAGGGCTCGGTCCTACATGATTGCCCCACCCCTGGAGGAGCCAGTCACAAGCCCAGGCTGTCACCTGTACCTCTGACTGGCTGGCTTACATTAGAGGTTCCCACGACCCCCTTCTCGGGCTCAATTAGGATGCCAGAGCAGCTCAAAGAATTAAGGAAACCCGTTTACTCACTAGGATCAACGGTTTATTATAAAAGACAGTAAAAGATACGAATCAAGAGCCAGATGAAGAGGTGCACGGGGCAAGGTATGTGGGAGCTTCCATGCCCCCTCCAGGTGAACCACTCTTGGGGTACCTCCACGTGCTCACCAACCGGGAAGCTCCCCAAACCCACTGGATGTTTACGGAGGCTTTATTTCATAGTCATGATTGAGTAAATCACTGGCCTTTGGTAAGTGATTCCACCTCCAGCCCCTCTCCCCTCTCTGGGGGTGAAGAGGTGGGACTGAAAGTCCCAATCCTCTAATCACAGGGTTGGTTCCCTTGGCAACCACCACCCTTGGAGGATTTCCAAACTTCACCTTATTTACACAAACCCAGTTGTGGTGGAAAGGGGTTTGTTATAAACAACAAGACACACACTTCACCTTTATGGCTCTGAAGCTTTTTTTTTTCCCTGCCAAGAACTGAAGACAAGACTAAATATTGTGACAGAAGATGCTCCTACTGCTTATAGCTCAGGAAATTCCAAGGATTTGGGGAGCTGTGCTGGACGATGACCAAATACACAGGTTTCTCATAAATCTCAGTATCACATAGCTGTGTAAGGGTGTCATTAAAAGACTGGGAGATAAATACCCACATATTTAGTTAATAGGGTAAAAATTCATTGCCTCTGAGGAGAAAGACAATCTTGACAGCTGTTATTTTATTTATTTATTTATTTTAAGCTGGAACACGTGGTCTTATGAGACCAGGGAACTAGGTTATACCTTCTTGCTATAGCAAGCTCATACTCTGTCAGACCATTTAGATCATCTGCCACAGGGCGCCGCTTGCAAAGACAGCCGTTTTTATTTACAGGCTGACTGAAAATCTGAATTAGCAAAAGGAGTTATCTATTGAAATGGCAAAATGAAAACCAGGGCAAGTAGACAAAATTATTTTCATCATATAAAAGGGAATGAGCTAATATGAAGTAACCTATATCATAACACCCACTTGAACGTGCTTTCAATCACACTCTTAACAATTCAACCTACATCAATGCAAAATGAAAGGCATTTTCCTACAATGTAATTTTTTTTAAAAAAGATTTTATTTATTTATTTGACAGAGAGAGACACAGTGAGAGAGGGAACACAAGCAGGGGGAGTGGCAGAGGGAGAAGCAGGCTCTCTGCAGAGCAGGGAGCCCGATGCAGGGCTCGACCCCAGGACCCGGGATCATGACCTGAGCTGAAGGCAGATGCTTAACGACTAAGCCACCCAGGTGCCCCTCCCCTCCAAGCTCCTCCCACCCCCCAAAATTCTTATGTCGAAGTCATAACCCCCAGTACCTCAAAATGTGCCTGTATTTGGAGACACGCTCTTTAAAGAGGTAACTCAGTTAAAATGAGGTCAGTAAGGTGGGCCCTAATCCAATATGACCAGGGGTCCTTAGAAGAAAAGGAGATTGAGACACAAACCCCCACAGAAGGAAGACTGTGTGAGGACACAGTCAGAAGAAGTCCATCTACAAGCCAAGGAGACGCCACAGAAGGAACAACCCTGTTGACACCTTGATCTTGGATCTCTAGCCTCTGGAATTACGAGAAAATAAATTTCTGTTGAAGCTACCCAATCTGTGGTCCTTTGTTACAGCAGCCCTAGCGAGCTAACACAGGCACACAAGATCTCGACAATTTTGTTTCAAATTTGGGTGTTTTACATTTTCATTTTAAGAATGACTTTTAAATATTTGGGGCAGTATCTTTTAATTTTTTAAATGATTTTTACTTGGCATTTACTGTAATAGTTTTAATGTTCCTTTCTTTCAACGTTTTCTATTATCAAATGTTTCTGTCGGCAGAGATGACTTAAAACATTACTGAGATATATAATCTCACAATGTATTGGTTCACAATGGTAATAAACCATGCATTTATTATGTTTCTTAAAAACAGAACATCTCTCTGTAACTTTGATTATAAACCTATCACAGGTCAACAATGCACTCATTGGTTTAAAACACAGTGTCTTTAAACACACAGACTAGGGGCACCTCGGTGGCTCAGTCGGTTAAGCATCTGACTTCAGCTCAGGTCACGATCTCGGGGTCCTGGAATGGAGCCCTGAGTCAGGCTCCTCCCCCAGTGGAGAGTCTGCTTCTCCCTCTCCCTCTGCCCCTTCCCCTGCTCGTGCTCACACTCTCTCTTCCTCTCTCTCTCTCTCGCTCTCAAATAAATAAGTAAATAAAATCTTTAATAAATAAATAAATACACAGACTAACTTGGAATTTCAGGAAATCTTGAGTATACCCAAAAATCTTCCTTTCTCTTTCCCAATATCAAATACCGTATCTGTGGGCAATTTGGAAACACTATTCTCTGGCATTTTTATTCATCTTTTAAAACAGGAAAAACCACACGTCCTTAAAACGGTTTTCGCTCTAGTATCCTATGATTCTATAAACCATGAGGACAGAGGGGAAACGAGCCAACCCCCACCAAGCAGGTAAGAAGTCAGATAGGGACCAGCTGAGAATATGCAAAGACCCAGTGGTGGATGAAGGATCTTCCGAGCTGAGCAGGAAGGAATTAGCATTTCCCTGCCAGTGGCTGGGGCTTCCCACCCAGATCAGGGGCTACCTTTTCTCCTTCCTCTGCCCCAGGACCAGCCCTCTACAACATACCCTCCTCCATCAGCCTGTACAGTTTCCTCTATTATACAGAAGGCCTGTGAATGAGGGGACATCAGCCCCCGTGGTCCGCTCTCAGCAGGAGGATGCACACGGTCTCAGCAACGGGGGTCCAGAATCTGCTGCTTCTCCTGTCTGCCCTCAAATTCTGGAGAACCGTCCCTGGGGCTCCTCCTGCTTACCTCACATGGTCCATCCTGCTCCTGTGGACCCAGGACCTGGCACATTTGGGGCAAATTCTCGTCAGCAGGCATGTCTCTCCTGGGCTTCACTTCTCGGTTTCTCTTGCTGACAACTCCACTTTTCCCAGGACCTCCAAGCTGGGTGGGCATCTGGAGGCTTCGATCAGAGCTGCTGGGGAACGTCTGGCTAGGCTGTGAAGAGAGACCCGCAGCCTCAATGATGTGGTCTGACCCATGGGCTCTGCAAAGCCACCAGGAAGTCCTGGAGAGACAACGCTCACATGGTCACTCCTCTAACATGTGCTCCACACAAATATTTTTGAGGGTCCTTAGGGGAAGGCCATGGGCTAGATACTATGGAATAAAAGTTCAGAAGAATCCAACCAGTTATTAATCAGGGTAAAATAAAAGACGAAGAGTTCTGGGGTGCCTGGGTGGCTCAGTCAGTTAAGCAGCCAACTCTTGATTTCGGCTCAGGTCATGATCTCAGGGTCCTGGGATCGAGCCCACATCAGGCTCCGCATTCAGTGGGGAGTCCGCTTTGGGATTCTCTCTCTCCCTCTGGCCCTCCCCGCACTCGTGTTCTCTAAAATAAACAAATCTTAAAACAAAACACAGTTTGGACTACATGAAGGTTTAATTGTAGCTCTGCCACCTTTTAGCCTTGAGAATATGAAGATATTACTTTGTCGTTTCCAAAATGAGGATGCACATTTTTATCGCAGGCATCGGGACATGGATGTTATTAAGCCTTCAGCACCTGCCTGGCATGTGGTAAATACGCTGTTTAATTTTCACATAACCCTGCCCACTAAACATTACGATCATGATTATGCCCATTTTGAGGCATGAGGATGAGGAAACTGAAGCTGTCACATGCTTTGCCTTACGGTCAGTCCGCAGAGGGAAGAAAAGATAATCGGTCCTTCCTCTGCCTCGTTGCACACTGCACACAGCTGCCTCTATCTCATGTGGTCCCCTCCGTTGTCAGCTTGCATAAACACATTTCCATTTCCTGTTGCCTTCAGAGAGCTGAGGCTCTGAGGTGGTCACGCTGGTATGTCCGTGCAAGCTTCCGGACATTTCAGTGCCCATCCTAGACAGCCCAGACTTTTCTCATATTTTTTTCTTATTAAAATATTTTATTTTATTTACCATTTTTTAAATTAATTTTATTTTATTATGTTATGTTAATCACCATACATTACATCATTAGTTTTTGATGTAGTGTTCCACGACTCATTGTTTGCCTAAATATTTTATTTTTAAGTAATCTCTACACCCAAGGTGGGGCTCGAACTTACAACCCGCAGGTCGAGTCACACGCTCATCAACCGACCGAGCAGCCAGGCGCCCCATCACAAAGCTAAAACTTAAATTTCCTGTCCTCGACCCCCACCTTCACCTGGAAAACCTGCAGACATGCACCAGGACCCGGGATCACTTAGCACGTCTTGACCGTACAGAATGAATTGCCTCCCGACTCCACACCCAAACGCAGTCCCTGACAGCACTGACCTCCAGAGATCCCCCAGGAGTGGACCACAGGACTGCCAGAAGGTCACGAAACGCCCCCCGGTCACTGACACAGCCCAGGCTACGCTGGCTGCCAGCATGTTTCCCAGGGAGTGTGATTTCCACAGGACGCCGAATAATTCCCAACATGGGGTTCCAACCGATGCACCCCAACAGGAAATCATCACCATCTGTTCAACTGCCAAGTACTGACCATGTCCACAGGGAGCTAAGGAGGGGCCTCAAAACCCCCATAACTGACCACCCAGACCTGCAGTCCATCGGCTCCCATATGCTACCCTTAGCACCCCACTGACTTCTGTAGGTCCCCAAACACTGCTCCCGATGTTACAAGGGGCCCTCAAAGTCCTCCGACCCCTGAAGCTCCCGCTCCCAATCACGGCCGCCAGTCACTCCGCCAACGTCCCCAGGACCATCTACTAAGGCCCGCTCCAGAAGCACGTTCGCTGTCCTCAAGTGAGCGAGTTTCAAGGACCAACAATACAAAATTTGATACTAAAACACACTTGGGGGGCGCCTGGGTGGCTCAGGTGGTTGAGCGTCTGACTTCGACTCGGGTCAAGATCTCAGGGTCCTGGGATCGACCCCGAGATGGGCTCCCTGCTCAGCGGGGAGTCTACTTCCCCCTCTGCCCCCTGCTCCTACTCTCTCTCTCAGATAAAATAAATTTTAGAATCTTACACACACGCTTAAGAGTTTAAATCCCCAGAATACTTACACACATACAGGAAACACGCAAAGCCTGAAAATGACCGAGCCAATCACCCGACTCGGACTAGAAAATGCCACTCGTCTCACAGCACCCCTTCACTGAGGACCCCGTCACTCACTCCGCAGACCCTCGTCATTCGTCCCCCGCGCCCCTCACACTCACCCCAAGCCGAGTTCCCCTCACAGACCCCACAGGATCTCCACTGCTAATGTCCCAAACACCTCAGCCTCCCACACGGGCGATAGAGAGCTCAAGTAGTTAACAACCTAAGCGAAATGGCCGGGCTGGGCCACTTCCGGTCTGGGTTAGATTCCCGACCCGGCTTCTCAGCGCGCCGGGAGTGAACGGTGCGCATGCTCAGTAGAAGCTGTGACGCCACACTCTGCCAATAGTTATCATGGCGACTTACCGAATCCAGGTATTCTGTCCCTTCTTCCCTACCACGACTCACCCTGTAAGGAGAGGCTAATGGGAGCTCAGCGGGTGTTGAGCCTGGCAATCAAGTCCCTCTCCATCACCAGACTCCCCCGGAAGCAGCTCCAACCGCAGGCTCTGACGACTGGGTAGGCTGTGGGCTTGCCTCTCCAGGGTCCTGCTCAGCCGGGCAGGGGTTGCTGACAATCACGCAGACCAAACCCAGGGATTGGCCCTTCAGGACTGATAGGAGCCACTCCCCAGTGCTTTGCAGGTGAGAGAAGAGACAAAGCCAGACCCAGTGTTCGGAGGTAGTTTATTTATAAGTTCTGCAGCCATTTACTGCAGTAGGTGTGATGTGGGGAACAAAGGCAGAAGAAAAATTATTAAATTCCCTTACTACCTACAGCCCACCAAGTCCTTGAAACAGGCAGAGTGACATTCCTCTAGGGACTCAACTGCCTGGATGTTAATACTTTGCTAAGGGCAAAAGGCAACCTCAGCCCGACCCCCAGAATTTTGTAAGTCTACTTTAACATACAAAAATTCCTTTAGAAATTTCCTTTATCTCTAAACCCCCCAAGATACGTGTTGGCAATCATCCCCTAAGCATATGGCCCACTGATATACATCTGAAGGGTCTCAGGACTAAAGTTCTATTAGACGTAATAAATGACCTTTTCCCAACAATAGCTAGCCCCCTCAAGGTCCTGGAAACCTTGCTTCCAAAATACTTGGGAGCCTTACGCTATCCCTAACCCCCTCCCAACTTGAAAGTATATTGTGGACCACTCTTCATGACCCCAGGGCACCTCTTTCTGCCCACGGGTCCTGTCCCTGTGCTTTAATAAAATAAACCCACCTTTTTGCACCAAAGACTTTTCAAGAATTCTTTCTTGGCTGTTGGCTGCAAACCCTAACGTCTTTACTACAGCAGATATAATGGTTAAGCACAGATTCTGGAGCTGGACTGCCTGGGTTTAAAGCCAGATGTTCAAGTTTGGGCAAGTTAGTTAACCTCTCCGTACTTCAATTTCCTGTTTCATGAAGTTGTGAGGATTAAATAATTAAATTATCATAGGCAAAATATTTAAAACAGTGCTGTTACATAATGAGCTGTTACATGAGAAAAATATTCTATTTCATTCATTCAACAAATATTAGGTTCCTATGGTATGCCCAAGAAAAATTGTTTAAGGTCATTTTGTAACTGAACTAATGTGAGTTCCGTCCTTGATGAGTCACAGAAACTGATGTGATCTGAAGTGGGGTTCAAGAGCGGAACGTCAAGAAGGAATTCTTGAGAGGTTTTCGGTGAAAAAAAAAAAAAAAAAAAAGGGTGGTTTTACTAAAGCATGGGGACAGGACCCAAGGGCAGAAAGAGCTGCACTGGGATTGTTAAGGAGCAATTGATTATATCCTTTGGAGTTGGGGGAGGTAAAGACAAAGGAAGTTTCCAAAAGGATTTTCATATGCATGCTAAAGAAGACAGGATCCTGGAGGCCTGACTATTGTCAAGCTAAGGTTGTTTTTTTCCCTCTAGCAAGGCATTAACATTAAGACAGTTGGGAGTTCCTGGAGGGAGGTCGTATTCTGCCTACCTCAAGTATTTGTCAATGGGCTGCAAGTTATAAGGAATTTAATTGTATCTACATTTCCTTTTGCCTTTGTTCTCCACGTCAGAAACTACACCACGTGGAGTTGTCACACAAAGAAACTTTCTTCGCAGCAAATAAAGAGATCACAGGGCATAACTTCCAAAGCTGTGATTCCCCAGCAGGGGTGAATAGGTCCCTTTTATTCAGAGTTAGGATGAATATTTTAAAAGGAGAGTCTTATGGGTTGCCTGGGTGGGCTCAGTCGGTTAAGAGTCGGACTTTTGATTTTGGCTCTGGTCATGATCTCAGCGTCGTGAGACTGAGCCCCACGAAGTCCTTCCCCTGCCCTCCCTCTCTCTCTCAAATAAGTAAATAAATCTTTGGGGAAAAAAGTCTATTTTTCCATCCACAGCGTTGCAAATGGCAAGATTTCGATTTTTGATGGCTGCATAATATTCCATTATATATATATATCACATCTTCTTTACCCATTCATCTGTCAGTGACATCTGGGCTCTTTCCGTAGTTTGGTTATTGTGGACATTGCTGCTATAAATATTGGGTTGCAGGTGCCTGTTCGGATTACTACATTTGTATCTTTTTTTTTTTTTCATTTAAAAAAATTTTTATTTTATTATGTTATATTAGTCACCATACATTACATCATTAGTTTTTGATGTAGTGTTCCATGATTCATTTTTTGCGTATAACACCCAGTGCTCCATTCAATACGTGCCCTCCTTAATACCCATCACTGGGCTAACCCATCCCCCCACCCCTCTCCCCTCAAAAACCCTCAGTTTGTTTCTCAGAGTCCATAGTCTCTCATAGTTCATCTCCCCCTCTAATTCCCCCCCCTTTATTTTTCCCCTCCTACTATCTTGTTGTTGTTGTTTTTTTTAACATATGATGTATTATTTGTTTCAGAGGTACAGGTCTGTGATTCATCAGTCTTACACATTTCACAGCACTCACCATAGCACATACCCTCCCCAATGTCTATCACCCAGCCGCTCCATCCCTCCCACCCCCCCACCACTCCAGCAGCCCTCAGTTTGTTTCCTGAGATTAAGAATTCCTCATATCAGTGAGATCATATGATACTTGTCTTTCTCTGATTGACTTATTTCGCTTAGCATAATACCCTCTAGTTCCATCCACGTCGTTGCAAATGGCAAGATTTTGGGGGGCGGGGGTTTGATGGCTGCATAATATTCCATTATATATATATATCCCCACATCTTCTTTATCCATTCATCTGTTGATGGACATTTGGGCTCTTTCCATAGTTTAGCTATTGTGGATATTGCTGCTATAAACATTGGGGTGCACGTACCCCTTCAGATCACTACGTTTGTATCTTTGGGGTAAATACCCAGTAGTGCAATTGCTGGGTCATAGGGTAGCTCTATTTTCAACTTCTTGAGGAGCCTCCATACTGTTTTCCAGAGTGGCTGCACCAGCTTGCATTCCCACCAACTGTGTAGGAGGGTTCCCCTTTCTCTGCATCCTCGCCAACATCTGTTGCTTCCTGAGTGGTTAATTGTAGCCATCCTGACTGGTGTGAAGTGGTAACTCATTGTGGTTTTGATTTGTATTTCCCTGATACTGAGTGATGTTGAGCACTTTTTCATGTGTCTGTTGGCCATTTGGATTATCTTCTTTGCAGAAATGGCTATTCATGTCTTCTGCCCATTTCTTGATTGGATTCTTTGTTCTTTGGGTGTTGAGTTTAATTAAGTTCTTTATAGATTTTGGATACTAGCCCTTTATCTGATATGTTATTTGCAAATATCTTCTCCCATTCTCTTGGTTGTCTTTTGGTTTATTCGACTGTTTCCTTTGCTGTGCAAAAAGCTTTTTTTTTTTTTTAAGATTTTATTTATTTATTTGACAGAGAGAGACACAGTGAGAGAAGGAACACAAGCAGAAGGAGTGGGAGAGGGAGAAGCAGGCTTCCTGCGGAGCAGGGAGCCCGATGCGGGGCTCGATCCCAGGACCCTGGGATCATGACCTGAGCCAAAGGCAGACACTTAACAACTGAGCCACCCACGTGCCCTGCAAAAAGCTTTTTATCTTGATGAAGTCCCAATAGTTCATTTTTGCCCTTGCTTCACTTGCCTTTGGCGATGGTCTAGGAAGAAGTTGCTGCAGCTGAGGCCGAAGAGGGTGCTGCCTGTGTTCTCCTCAAGGATTCTGATGGATTCCTATCTCACATTTAGGTCTTTCATCCATATCAGGCACTCTTAATGTGTTGTTGGGATATTTAAATGAGTAGGGCACTTTTGGAAAATGTCATGTTGGCTTCAGATGGAATTGGAAGAATCATCTCCACTTCCCACATAACGTATCAATGAGAAATGCATTTTGTTCTAAGTTATAAGAAGGCGGACTTTCAGGAACCTGAATAAATAGGGCTTTATTTTTCTAACATAACATGAAGTCTAGAGATAGGCTGCTAAGGGCTTTGATTCAGCTGCTTGGCAGAGCTCAGTTTAGCCTGCGGGGTAAAGAAGGAGGAGGAGAGGGGCCTGCTCCTCCCCGGTTTTCTCACTCCTAGGCGCGCCCAGTCCTGACTCAGCTGCTTTCCTGGACTGAGACCCTTCTTCACAGCCCAGTTATTCCTGAACTTGAGACCGAATCCTGCTTCAGCACCGCGGACAGCGCCACCACCTGCTTTCCGGTGTCTTGGCTGGAGAGAGCGCTCTCGCTGTGGGCAGACGCGGTGGGAAAATCGGAAAAGCCTGGGGACAGATATGAACAGGATAAGTGCCTCCCAGTCTATCTCTGCCCTTCCCAGACTCCTTGCAACTCCAGGGAGTTAGGGCCTAATGTGCGGTCATACCCTCGGTGTGGGACTGCTCACATACACTTGGTTTCTTGCCTCTCAGGCCTGACTCCACCCCCAATCTCTTCAGCGATCCTTCCCTGTCTGGGATAAACCTTTATTCTCTCCTCTACCTCTTACCGGCAGGAAGGGCCTCTCTCCCCAACAAGCTGATTTCTTCCTCCCCACTTCCCCTCCTCCTTCTTCCCCTCTCCCTCCTGTCTCCCTCTCCCTCTTCCTCTTCATCTGTCCCTCTCCTCCACCTTCTCTCTCTCTCTTTCTCTTGCTCAGTCTCTGGCTGATACCCAAATGGAACTTTGGAGGACAGAGAACAAGACTCATGATCCTTTACTGACTCTAGCTATGTGCCAAATCCTGAAATTTTTTTTTTTAAATTTATTTATTTATTTATTTGACAGAGAGAGACACAGCCAGAGAGGGAACACAAGCGGGGGAGTGGGAGAGGGAGAAGCAGGCTTCCCGCCGAGCAGGGAGCCCGAAGTGGGGCTCGATCCCAGGACCCTGGGATCATGACCTGAGCCGAAGGCAGACGCTTAACGACTGAGCCACCCAGGCGCCCCTGAAAGATTTTTTAAAAAATATGCTTCAGTGTCTGTCAGATAAACGAAGGACTGGAATATCAGGAGGCTAACGGAGGCATTGTCTTTGGAAGTGAAGGAAGACATTCCAAGTGTTTAGGCACATGAGGGACCTTGCTTAGATTGGGAAGAGTTCTGTGACCTCAGAGATGGAGCACTGTCCATGGGAGAACTAGAGGCTAAGTGAGGAGAGAGAAATTAGGTCATCACTCCATGGAGGAGAGGAATTGTGGCACCTGGAAGACTGTGGAAAAGAAGGGGAGAGATGTTCTGTATGTGCAGGGCTCATGGGAAATGTGAGGAGGGGTAAAGACCTAGTCACAAGTTCTAGCTCACCCAAGCTGCCCATACCCAAGTGTGGGGCTGGGTCAGAGCTCCAGGCTCAGTCCCAGCCTCTGTCCTTAGAGTCTTTCCCTGCAGAAGAATTCAAGAGTTCACCCAGGGCTTCCTGAGTTCTCCAGGGTGGGTCCAAAACATGGAGAGGATTTGTTCCGAGGAGGGTCTTGGTCTTCCATTCCTCCATCCTCATGAGAAAGTCTCTAAGAAAGCTATCTGGGGAAAATAGACCCTTAAACTCCACATCTCTCTTGAGGGAAGTGGATTGGTCTTCAGAAGTTAAGAGGTAGGGTTCTGGGGTGTGGGAAGAAAGAAGGCCCACCCAGCCATGGTCCAGGGAGATAAGGGCTCAGCTTTCACTTCCCCAGCAGTGGCCTGAAGGAGAAAGGGGTCTTCCTGTTGAAGGGAAAAGTTGGGGGCAGAAACCATACATTTTATCCAGAAAGCATCCCCAGTTGTCTTACCATCCCTCAGATGCCCCCATCTCCAAGCTGGGAGAGGCTAACCAGACAGTGTTAAGGGAATTGAGACTATTCTCTGCAGCCCAGAGATGCTGCTGGGGCTTTGGTGGCTGCAACTGTGAGGGCAACAGAGGTCTGAGGAAGAGGTCTGGGTGGGGCTGTGGTCAGACACTCTGTTTGCTACCGTGGTCCCTGGAGGAGGGTGCAGGTATGATCTGTATCCTACAGTCAATGTCAGTGAAGGAGGGTCTGTGCATCTAATCCCATTCTGGACTGACTTTGACCTATCAACACCCACTTTTAGATCTTGGAGATGGCCGAGAGACATCACAATCCTTCTCTGGCCACAAACCCTATCAAAAACCAAAAAGAGAGAACATCCTCTGGGACCCAAGGGCCCCCAGTTGCTCTCTGAGCATCAGAATTTCCAAAATTCAGAAAAGTGGAAATACTTTAGGATAGAGAAATATAAGGACACCTGGCTGGCCCAGACAGTGGAGCATGCAGCTCTTGATCTCGGGGTTGTGGGCTCAAGCCCCACACTGGGTGTAGAGATTATTTAAAAACAAAAACTTAAAAAAAAAAAAAGATAAAGAAATATGGCTCCTAATATATGACACTCTCTGAATGTGACAAATAAGAGCCAAGGGTCCCCAGGAAAGGACCCTAGAGATGGAAACACATCTCCTTATCTGGAGGGTGGGGGAGATGCACAGAGTCCTGAGGCTAATAGAAGGAGAGGCCATTGTAGAGGTTGTGCCCAGGATCATACTCCAGGGTCTGAGTCTTTTCCTCCAGGGGAAAAGCTGACTTCTCCAGTTTGCACCAGATACCCCAAATCTATACCCTTATAACCTGTAGTACAGAGTCTTTTCAGAATCTAAAGAGCACTTTACCAGGAGCTTGTGTAAGAAGATGCTTCTCTCCTCCCTGGGCCCCAAGGCCCCCCATCTTTTAGTATTCATCCATATCTTAGGATCCCAAGATCATTACACCAGCACTACATATCAGGTGACCTTTCTGGGAGGTCGTAGTTCTGTGGACAGAACCATCTGAGAAGTTTGGCCCTTGGCTAAAACCTGTATGTGATTTTCTAGGCCCGATCACAGGCAAAGATGAAGGCCTTCCTTGGAGGGCAGGCCTCAAGGGGGAAACCTGCCCTCCCTGCTCCAGACTTGGTGACGGCCAGTGCATCAAAGGTTCTGAAGGGACTTGCTCCCATCAAGGACTCAGACCTCTCTGGCTGGTCATGCTCCTCGAATACCTGCATCCACAGGCCAGGGGCCTTCATTCCTCCCTCTCTTTATCTGAGGTCTTAGGCAGAGGTCTTCAGGCTCCTCAACTGAGGCCTCCTTATGGGGGAAGGAGGAGAAAAACATGAAGACACTTTCCCCACTCTGACTCAGAACTCAGTATTTTCTACTCCTACCTCCGCATCCCCACCCCTCACAGCGATTTTCCCTCCACTGACCCTCACCCTGCTCCGTGGCTATAAATTCCCACTTTCCCTTATTGTATTCAGAGTTGAGCCCAATCTCTCTATCCTGCTGCCAAACCCCATTGTGGTGGTTCCTGTACCTATTGCAATGGCCCTGAATACAGTCTTAACCATTCCTTAACAAGTGTCGTGAATGATTTTTCCCTTGACATTTAGAATCATATCTTTTTTGTTGTTGTCGTTTTTTTAAGATTTATTTATTTATTTATTTGACAGAGAGAGAGAGCACAAGGAGGGGGAGCGACAGGCAGAGGGAGAGGGAAAAGTAGCTCCCCGTGGAGCAGGGAGCCCGATGCGGGGCTCGATCCCAGGACCCTGGTATCATGACCTGAGCTGAAGGCAGACGTTTAACCAACTGAGCCACCCGGGCACCCCTAGAATTATTTTTTTCTTTAGAACCCAACTGCCTTTCTGTGGGGGAAAGTCAAATGGGGGAGTTGGTGTTTTCTCCCATTTAGACTCTTGTACAATGTATCACCATAGTATGTGATTAAAGCCTTCATTGTTACTTTCATTTTGACTCATGGTTGTTTCAGTTGCCTGCTTAGACCACTCATTCAGCTAAACTCCTGACACCACCTGGCTCAACGTCTCCTACGGTTGTTGGTCAGGACACCTGCATCCCTGAGGGCCTATGTGACTTGAGGACTGGCCAGAAGCCTGGTGTGAGGAAGAAGAAGAAAGCACGACAGTCTCACTTCACCACCCTTCTGTGGATCCAAAGGGTTAGCCTCCCCCACCCCCCAAAATTGAAATAGAAAATACTGTCACACTCTGGTCCAAATATTCTAGGAATCTTGGTATTGGGCCCTGTACCAACACTCTGCTCTGGGGCAGTGATGGAGGTGGGGTGTCTGCTGTTCAGGGCAGAAGTGGGGTGTCAGAGCTCAAATGGGAGAAGGCTGATGCTGCTCTTTTGAATGCCCCCTTGGCTGGCTGGCTGCTGCCCCCTCCAGCTTCTTCCTGGAAAAACTCCCACCAGGGTCACCAAGGACCATGTTCTTCTGCTGCTACTTTCCTGGCCAGGCCATCTCAGTCTCTCACCCCCATTCCCACAGTTAAGCTTGAGTGTGTGTGTGTGTGTGTGTTCCCACAGCTCCACCCAGGGCCCTCTGCTCCCCCCAGTGAATATACCTGCCCCTGGGGCCAACTCAGCTACCTTTCCCACCACCTTCTTCCCAGCCTAGCCCTGCACATTCACACTGCTCTTGGCCATGGCACCTCCCGCCCCCATTACTAGAGTCAGGGCTCTGGGAGTCACTCTAATAGTCCCTTCCCCCACCCACTGCACCTCTCTTTCAGTTTCACTTCCTAAAAGTGTCTTAAATAATTCTTTTTTCCATCCCCAAGGCAATGTCTCCACGTGGGCTTGGTTCTCCCCTTCCCCAAAGTCACAACAGTTTCTTCTCTGGCCTTTTGGCCTCCAGCCTCTCCTTTCCAGCTCTTCCCTACACTGGCCTTAGAGGGATCATGTTGATAACTATGTGACCCTGCCCCTTTCCTGCTCAAGAACCTTCCATGGCTCCCCCATTGCCTTCAGATAAAGCTCAAGCTTGTCTGTCTTCCCCCACTGCTTGAGCTAGTTGAGGGTCAGGACTGATTCAAACCTGTCTTTTTTTTTGTTGTTGTTAGTTTGTGAAGGAAGGAAGGAAGGAAGTGAAGGTGTATGTTGTTTCTCTTGCCTCATCTGGACTCTTTTATGCCTCTGAAGCTATGTAGGCTGTCCTGAGACCCATCCCTAGCAGGCCACCTGAATGAGGGTCCCGAGACTGTGACTCTCTGGGGGGCTGGCCAGGTGGGACTATAACAGCATTGCAGCAGGTCTGAAGGGTTAATTTGCTTCATGCTTATGCACCCCTTGCTTGCTGACTTAAGTCCCTTGATCTGTAGCAGACCTGTCTTTCTTTGAGATTGGCAGACCACTAGCCTTGAGGAGTGAAGGACCAGACTTTCCCAGAAGAGAAGGCCTGACCACATTGGAACACAGCTGCTGTGGATGCCAGCCACTCTGTTCAGGGTCATGTCCACATATGACTAACTGTCTGGCACGTGCTTCTCCTGCATGTGGCTCCCTTCCCTTTTCCTGGGCCTTCTTTGAGTCATTAGTCTGCCATCTTCCCAGATTGCCAGCTTCCTGAATAAAGCACCATCACTTGTTTCTCAAGTATTGATTTTTTTTTTCCTTTTCCTTTAATTCCAGTATAGTAATCATACAGTAATATATTAGTTTTAGGTGTATGCGAGTATTATTGTCAAGCGGCGAGCAGCCGAACCTGAGTTCAGAACCGCTTCTCTGTCCAGTAACAGGTGTCCAGTTCGGACAACTGTGCAGGAGCCCAAGAGGCAGGACTTGGAGGCTCTCGTCCCTCCTTGAGCAAGACCTTTGCTGCCTCTGAGCCTCGGGACCCACCTGCCACACGCAGAAAGGGAACCAGTTAATCACAGTTGACTGCGGGTCTGAAGTTCTCTATGATAGGTTTGTGGTCTTTTGTTTCTACCACAGGCTTCCGGTCGAAGCTTCCTCTGCCCTCGCATATCCTGCGGCTTCTTTTCTCTGTCAGAGGGACCGCAGAAGGCAGGCTGTCCCAGGCACCACGGAGGGATGCTGCTGTGGCTGCTTATGCTGTGGGGAGGTGAGTGGGTTGAGGGGAGAGGGAACCCCACTTGGGGGAGGCACCAGAGCTCTGGGATGAGTGTTTCCCTCTCTCTCCAGGGCCCCTGGATGCAGCTCTGAGCTACCAGCTGGAACTACAGGAGTCCGTGACGGTGCAGGAGGGCCTGTGTGTCCACGTGCCGTGCATGTTTTCCTACCCCTGGCTTACCTTTGCAATCCCCCAAATGTCTTGGTTCCAGAAAGGGGCAGATGTAAACCGTGATCCTCCAGTGGCCACAAACAAACCGAACCAGAAGCTGCATGAGAGGACCCAGGGCCGGTTCTTCCTCCATGGGGACCCCCAGACCCAGGACTGCTCCCTGGACATCACGGGAGTCAACATGGGAGACAGTGGGACTTACTTCTTTCGAATATTCACACATTCATATCTAGATAATATGCTTTCTCTGAATGTGACAGGTATGGTAGGGGCCCAGGGAAAGGCCCCAGAGATAGAAAAATGAACATTCTGTTCCTCTTGGGGATGATGAGGGGTAGAGATAGCCATGGCCAGGCACTGGGGCAGGATGACAAAACACTGAGGGGCCACAACATCCTCTCTATCCTCACCAGCCCTGACTCACACACCTGACATCCTCATCCCGGGGACCCTGGAGTCTGGCCGCCCTGGGAACCTGACCTGCTCTGTGCCCTGGGCCTGTGAGCAGGGCACGCCCCCCATCTTCTCCTGGACATCGGCTGCTCTCACCTCCCTGGGCCCCAGGACCCACCTCTCCTCGGTGCTCACCCTCACCCCACAGCCCCAGGACCATGGCACCAACCTCACCTGTCAGGTGTACTTCCCTGCAGCTGGTGTGATGGTGGAAAGGACCATCCAACTCAATGTCACCCGTGAGTACAGGGCCAGGATGCCCACATCCCTGAGGGCGTGAGACCAGGGCAGAGCTGGGCTAGGGCTTGACAATGGGGTCTTGGTAGCTAAGGAGGAAGGGAACCCCCTTACCTGCTTCCATGGCTCCTGGGGGAAGGCCCAGCACCCACTCTTCCCTTGCACGAATGCTGAGGTTGCCTCATCCTTCTGTCCAGATGCTCCACAGAACACAGCTATCAGGATCTTCCAAGGAAACAGAACAGGTAGGAAAGAACCTCTTTTCTCCAGGACTGGGGTGGAACCTGGGTCTCCACCAGGACAGCCCTAGCTGGGTCTCAGAGCCCCTGCTGGCTAGGAACTGCATGAGACACATACAAGAAGCCAGCCACTGAGTCAGGCACGGGGAGAGCTGTGGGAAGAAGCCCCCACAAACCTTGACTCCTTGAAGTTAATGTTCGCTCACCCACAACTTTCTTTGGTCAAATCCTCCTGCTTTTGGGCTCCGCTTTGGCCCTTTCACTGCCTTTGTTCACCATATCCCTGTCCCGAGCCCTCGGTTTTCCATCTGCTGGACAGTTGGAGCAGCTCCAGGGAAACCGTCCGAGCCTCCGTTGCAGGCCTTCAGACTGGACTCTGCCAGTTCCCTCCTCGGAGCAAGTGTGGACACTGCCAGAGGAAACACCAGCTTCACCCAGCTCATGTCTCTCCCTCTCTCTGCATCTCTCTCCCAAAGTCCCGAAGATTCTGCAAAACATGTCATCGGTTCTCATCCTGGAGGGCCAGGCTCTGCGTCTGCTCTGTGCTGCTGACAGCAGCCCCCCTGCCGAGCTGAGCTGGTTCCGGGGGTCCACCCCCTGGAATGCCACCCCCATCTACGGGAGTGCAAACCTGGACCTGCCTCAAGTAGGGGCTGCAGAGGAAGGAGACCTCACCTGCCAAGCTCAGAACCCGCTGGGCTCCCAACACGTCTCCCTGCATCTCTCTGTGGTCTGTGAGTGTGGGGACCCCTGGGGGCAGGCTGCCCGGGGCCTGGGCAGGAGAGACACCGCTGACCCTTCTCCTCCCTCCCGCAGACCCCCCATGGCTGCTCAGCCCCTCCTGCTCCTGGGAGGGCGAGGGGCTGCACTGCAGCTGTTCCTCCCGAGCCCAGCCGGCCCCCACCCTGCGCTGGCGGCTGGGGGAGGGGCTGCTGGAAGGGAACCACAGCAACGCCTCCTGGACCATGACGTCCAGCTCTGCAGGGCCCTGGGCCAACAGCTCCCTGAGCCTCAGCGGGCCGCTGGGCTCCGGCCTCAGACTCAGCTGCGAGGCCCGGAATGCCCACGGGTCCCGGAGCGCCGCCTTCCTGCTGCTGCCAGGTCCGGGGGCTCTCGGGGGGTGATGCCTGGAGGAAGGAGAACTTGGCCCTTGTATTAATTTTCTAGGGATGATGTAACAAAGTACCTTAAACTGGGCAGCTTAAACAATGGAGATTTACTGTCTTCCAGTTTGGGAGGCTGGAAGCCTAGGATCAAGGTGCCTGCAGATCAATTCCTTCTGAGGCTTTGAGAAACTTTTCTGGCCTCTTCCCTAGCTTCTGGGGTTTGCTGGCAATCTCTGGTGTTCCTTGGCTTGTGGAAGCATCACCCCAATCTCTGCCTTCATGCTTACATGGCATCCTCCTGTGTGTGTGTGTCCACACGTCCCCATCTTATGAGGACACCAGTCATATTGGGTTATGGCCCACCCTAGGGATCCCATCTTAACTTGATTACCTTTGTAAAGGCTCTATTTCCAAATAAGGTCACATGCTGAGATGCTGGGGGTGGAAGGGTGTGCCAAAGGGCTAGGACTTCAGCATATGAATTTGGTGGGGGGGCATAATTCAACCCATAACAGCCCCGGAGAGATGGGGCTGGTGGGGGAGAGCCACCAAGACCCCAAATGGAGGAGGTGGAGGCTTAAGATCCTTGGTCCTGAGGCCAGGGGAAGGGGCTGGTCCAGGGTCCACAGGGCAGCGGAATGCCACATGACTGAGTCCTGGATGGGGAGTGGGTGGGTATACTAGTGGGACAGAGAGAGAGAGAGGGAAGTGGCCGGTCGGAACATGCCATGTGTTGGAGCTGAGGCTTACACACAACGCACATTTTCTGCAGGTACACCAGGAGCCAGGGCCGTTGGGGTCCTGGGAGCAGTTGGGGGAGCTGGCTCCATAGCCCTGCTTTCCCTCTGCCTTTGCCTTATCTTCAGGTGAGAGTGGGTCCAGGGATGGAGGGAGAGGCCTGGAGTGGGAAGAGGATGAGGTCGTGGAATCTCAGAGAGCTTGAGCTAGAGGAACCTGGGCTGCCTGGAAATCCAGGAGCCAGGGAAGGAGGCTGAGTGGTGGTGTGGATCAGCCCATACCCAACTGGGCCAAGCCTGGGGTCTCTTCCAGCTCCTGGTCCAGCTCTTGGATTAGGGGGAGGACCTGGAGACTGGACCCACCTCCACCTACCTTATTCTATGCTCTTCATGGGTTGCAGGGGATGGTCTGCTTACTGCATGCCCCAAATAACCAAGCTGAAAGGCCTGGGGCTTTTCCCTTAGAGTGAAGACCTGCAAGAAGAAAGAAGCCCAGCCAATGCAAAGCATGGACATGAACCCAGCCAGCCGCTCAGGCTCTGGGGTGAGTGACAGGCTGTGAGCTCCTATCCAGCAAATAGCTTTTGGAAGTCGCCCTCAGTATGGGCACCTGAGCATTTCCCTATTAACATCCAATACTCCCTGAGTTCCACTTTAAATTACTGATTCAGCTGCTCTAATACTTCTGTTTCTGATGGAATATGTGTATAGCCCACTTGCTTGTTGGGGGTGTTTCTGCCTCCTACGTCAGAGTATCACATTCCCTTGGACTATTAGCCTTTTCTTGTGGCGTTGATTACCCGCAAGTACAATGGCCCAAACTTAGTCTGTGTCAGACCCACTGGGTGCAAGGGAAGTGGTAGGCTGGAGCCCTAGGGTAGAGAGACTGGGGAACCCCAAACTCACAACTCATCACTCCCACTTTGCATTTTTCAAATCTACCACTGTGTTTATTTAACATCAACTTCATTGAGGTACACTTTACGCATAATAATGCACCCATTTTAAGTATGCAGTGAAATGAATTTTAACAAATGTGTTCACCCTGTGCCCATGTCCCCAGTCAAGATGTGGAACATTTCCATCAGGTCGCCAAATTCCTTTGTTCCCCTGCTCAGTCAGCTTGACATTTCCAGCAATCACTGATTTCTATCACTATGGATTTCTTTTGTCCCTTCTGGAACTTCATATAGATGGAATCATGCAATATTTACTGTCTTTATCTGGCTTCTATCACTTCATTAAAAGATGTAAAAATCCTAAACATGTATACCTCCAATAACAGAGCATCATTCATCAAAACAAATGGATGAAAACTGACAGAACAGCAAGGAGAACAGATTGGCAATTACAGTTGATGATTTCAAAACTCTTCTCTCAGTAACCTGGCAGAACAAGTACATGCAAAATCATTTTTAAAGTTTAATTTACGTAATTGCCTGTCTTTTGTCTCCTTGGTCAACCTTGGGGAATGGAACCCTTAGCGTGGGCTAAATCCCCATCTTGTCGGGAATCAGGAGATATATCTTCCATTTCTTTACCTTCAAATTCTCAGTATTTTTTTTTAAGATTTTATTTATTTATTTGGGAGAGAGAGACAGAGATAGCGACAGAGAGCACAAGTGGGGAGGAGAGGGAGAAGCAGGCTCCCAACTGAGCAAGGAGCCCGATTCGGGGCTGGATCCCAGGACCCTGGGATCATGACCTGAGCCCAAGGCAGATGCTTAACCAACTGAGCCACCCAGGCGCCCCTCTCAGTACTTTTTTCTTTTAAGTGAATGTCTTTTGCAGTCCATACAGTATAGTGGCTCAAAGCACATACTCTGGAGCTAGACTCCTGCATTCAAATCCCATCTTTCCCTGCTGACAAGCTGGGTGACCTTGGGCAAGTGACACACCCTCTCTGACCTCTGTTTATTTTGGTGACATGGGAATATTACGAGTACATAGAGTATCATAGAGTAGTTATGACAAGTGTCTAACACAGTAGCTGACAGGGACTAAGCACAGTACTCATTACTACAATCAGAATCATTCCCTCCCCTAGCAGGTGAGTCCCAAGGGCAGTTTGTTGTTGTTGCTCTTGTTTTATTCCCTGTTGTATCCCCAGAGCCCAGAGAAATACCTGTTTCTTCTTAATCTGAGAACTGTTTCTCTTTGCCTCTCTGAGAGGCTGTGTGAGGGCATCCTGTTTCTATAGCCTGAGGGTGTTGTGGGCACGGAGCGGATGTGGGCTGACATCTTGACTGCTCGGTCTTCTAGCCGCTGCCCAGAAACTGGATATGCCACCCCTGCCTTGCTTTAGATTTCAAAATATCTCATATCACAAATGTAGTACTCTGTATTTGTTTTCTATTTGTTTAGTAACTACCTCTCCTAGAAAACCACAAGCTGCCTGGTCTCAGGAAATGTACTTGCTGTGTTCGTCACTCCACACAGCACCTTGTACTCTGTCCAGACAAAGGATGGTCCTATAGTTAGAAAGAATTGGTTTTGAGTCTTGGCTCAATGGTGCATTTATACATTTATATAGATGTGTGTCTTTTTTTTTTTTTTTTTTTAAATAGGTTCCACACCTAGTGTGGAGCCCAACCCGGGGCTTGAACTCACCACCCTGAGATCAAGACCTGAGCTGATATCAACAGTTAGATGCTTAACCGACTGAGCCATCCAAGCACCCCTATATAGACGTGTGTCTTTAGGGCAATGTATATCATCTCTCTTAGCCTTAGTTTTATTATTTGTGTGATGAGTATGATAATAATATCCTCTCCCAGCTTTCATTTTTTAAAGAATGTAATGCAATTAATATAAATACTAAGGGCTTGTCAATCTTAATTATTAAACTTTTAATAATAAATTAATGGGTAAGTGATAAAAGTTCCATCAGGGCCAATCCCCTTGTGGTCCTTGGCTGTTCCCCCCTCCGCCCCGCCCCCCCAGACCCTATTGACCAGCTCTGAGTCCATCCTCTTCCTTCCACTCAGGCACATCAGCACCAGTCCTGGATGGACAGCCCTGCAGACCACCCAGCTCCTGCTGAGGCTAGCCCCATTTCAAGAGAGGAGCAGGAACTCCACTATGCTCTCCTCAGATTTCCCAAGCTGAAGCCTCAGGAACGGGAAAGCATCAACACGGAGTACTCAGAGATCAAGACACACAAGTGAGGAACTGCTTTTCTCATAGTTCTGGAGGCTGGAAGTCTGAGATCAACGTGTCAGCAGAGGACTCTCTCCTTGGCTTGTAGTTGGCTGTCTTCTCCCTGTGTCCTCACCTGGTCTTCCCTCTGTGTGAGTCTGTGTCCTAGTTTCATCTTCTTATAAGGACACCAGATGTACTGGATTAAGGCCCACACTAGTGACCTCGTTTTAACTGAAGTTGCCTCTTTATATACCCTATTTCCTACAGTCTCATTCTGAGGTACCAGGGATTAGAACTTCAACATACTAATCTTATGATTTCTCAACCTTGACTATTTTAAAATTAATGGCCTTCTTCACAATGGTTTGAATCTCCTAGTATGTGTGGAAGACCCCAGGACTTGTGTCCAAAAGAACTGCGTTCCAATCCGTCTATGCCATGGATCACTTTATGACTCACTTTACTGTTCTACAAAACAGGGAAGTCATCCTTATCTAGCCAGATGATCGTGAAAGATCTATGAGAGGCTCCAAATAAAACAGTTAAGTCCTGACACAAAGCTTTCTGTGAACTCTGAAGACGTGTGTGTCAGGACTTCTGTTAGACGCTTTAACAGAAAGTTTCTGCTAACGATTTCTCTGAAGGCTTGGAGGGGCCAATCCCAGAAGTCACAGAACTTTCCCACCAGGATCAAACACAAGGAAGGATGGCTGCCCTTACCACTTCTATTAAACAGTATTTTGTAGATCCTTTCCAGTGCAATAAATGCAAGAAATAGAAATAAGAGTTATCCAGATCATAAAGTAAGAAGCAAAACAGTTTTGGGGCACCTGGATGGCTCCATCAGTTAAATGTCTGACTTCGGGGTCATGATCTCAGGGTCCAAGGATTGAGCGCTGAGTCAGGCTCTGCCCTCAGGGGGAACTCTGCTTCTCCCTCTGCCCGCCACTCCCCCTGCTTGTGCTCTCTCTCTCTCTTTCGCTCTTGCTCTCAAGTAAATAAATAAAAAATTTAAAAAATAATAAAAAATAATTGAAAAAAAAGAAGAATGGATGAGCAAACTGCGGTGTAGACTCACAAGTGGAATATCGTGCAGCTGCCCCAGGGATGACGCTTGAAAACAAGGTGCTAAAGGAAAAAGCCAGACACTAAAGGACAAACATTGTTTGATTCTGCTTCTCTGAGCTGCCCAGAACAGGCAAACTCATGGAAACAGAAAGTAGAATGGGGGTTGCTCGGAGCTCGGGACGGAGGTGGGTGGGGGTTGTTGGGTAACTGCGCAGAGTTTCTGTTGGGGATGATGAAAAAGTTCTGGGAAGAGGCAGCGGTGACAGTTGCACCACATTGTGAGTGTACCTAGTGTCACTGAATTGCACCCTACACAGTGTTAAAAATGGCAAGTTTTATTTTTGCAAATATTTTACCACAAAAAACCTCAAGGGAACGGGAAGGTGCTGTCATTATGGAGACAAGAATAAAAAAAGTAAATAATAAATAAAATTAGAGCATATCACCTATCGATACAGGCTTGGAGGAAAAGCCCTCAGGCGCATCGGGCTGGGTTTCCTGGAGCTGCGAGGCCATGGAGGTGATATTGGAACAAAGGCTCCAAGGTAGGGAAGAAGCAGACTCTTTGCTTGCCTAAGAGGAAGGTATTCCAGGAAGACGGGAAGAGGGGAACGGTGAGTTTGGTGGCTCTGAGGCTGACAGCACAGGAACGCAAATGTGGGGGAGCCCAGAGGATGGCGCAGACCCCATGGAAAGCCACTGCAGCCCACCGCAGGATTCTGGGAGCCTTTGCAGAGAGCAGACACATGCTGAGACCCTCATTTTAGCAGGATCCCCATGGCTACTCTGTTCAGAATCAGCCAGACTGGGCCCAGGGCAGCAAAAAAGAGATGCACAGCCCTGGGGTGGGGGGGCCGGTGCAGGCAGGAGGTGGTGGTGTGCTGGGCCAGGGATGCGGTGTAGGTAGGGAGGATATGTTTTGGATATACCCAACAGGTCAAGCCAACAGCATGTTCTAATGGATGTGGGGGGTGGGGGGAAAGAAAGGAACAAGGACGATGCCCAGTGTCTCCCCTGAGCAGCTGGAAGGACAGAGTCCTGTTCCGGGGAGGACTTCAGAGAGCCCGGTTTTGAAGGGTGATGTTCATTCTGAGAAGCCACTTGACATCCAACTGGGGATGTCAGGGAGAGAGCAGGAGTATGAATATCCAGAATCAGAGGAGGGATCCAGACTGGAGACGTTAAAATGCACAGCTTACGTGACTTGATAATAGATCAAGTTAATAAAAGAGTATGACCTTTCCTCAAGAAATTAGTAATAGAATCACCATATGATCCAACAATTCCACATCTGGGTGCATATCCAAAAGAATTAAGAGCAGGGGCCGAGAGATATTTGCACACCTGTGTTCATAGCAGCGTTATGCACAAGAACCAAAAAGTAAAAGCAACCCAAGTGTCCCTCAGCAGCTGAACGGATAAAAAAATGTGGCCTAAACTACCATGGAATATTTTTTTAAAAGATTTTTTAAATTTAATTATTTGACAGAGAGAGAAAGAGTACAAGCAGGGGTGCAGCAGAAGGAGAGGGAGAAGCAGGGTCCCTGTTGAGCAGGGAGCCCAATGTGGGGTTCGATCCCAGGACCCCTAGATCATGACCTGAGCCGAAGGCAGACGCTTAACCGACTGAGCCACTCAGGTGCCCCTACCATGGAATATTATTCAGCCTTAAAAAGGGACGGAAATTCTGACATATGCTGCCACATGGATGAACCTTGAGGACGTTATAGTAAGTTAAACAAGCCAGTCACAAAGAAGACAGGTACTGGATGACTCCACTTATGTGAGGTCTCAAAAGTAGTCAAATTCCTGGAGACAGAAATTGCAGCAGTGGTTTCAGGGGCTGGGAGGAGGGGGGAATGGGGAGTTGTTCTTTAATGGGTATGGTTCAAGTTCTGCAGCTTGAAAAGAGTTGCTCTTGTTTACTACGTGTCAAAAATAATCTCGTACTCATATTTTTAGAAAATATCCAGGACATATGGCCAAGTCACAGGTGCCTGCAGCTCTGAACCCCACAGGGACAGCACTGTATATCTGGGGAGGAAGTGGCACCCTGGGTGGAGACCATGTCACGGGACGGACCACATCAGGCCCAGCTGTCTTGTCTCCAGTTCCCCCAACACAGATGTTCACTAAGCATTTGGGGAATGAATGAATTAATTAATGAGTGAATTAATGAATGAGTGGCTCCTGCCTTCTCTTCACCCAGGATTCCTTCTCTTCTTCTGCCCCAGAGGCTCACACAGACCTAAAGAATCCTCTACCTTGCAGGACAGAACACCTGAGGGTCTAGATGAGGCTGTGACCTTCCAGGTCTAGCCAGGAGTTGACTAGCTCCCTGGTGTAGATGCTGCTGCTCAGACAAGCCCCTCAGGTGGGAAGACCTTAGGAGATGCACTGTGTCCCATGCCTCACATGTCCTCAGAGGTCCTGGTCCAGTCTCCGGTGCCAGAGGGAGGTGCCGAGATGGGGGGCAGGACACGGGGTCTGCTGCTGGTCTCTCCTCCCTGGATGGGGCTCCCTGGTCTCTGGCAGGCAGGGGGCGGGGGTCGCCGGCTTTGTGCAGAGATGGGGGGAGCTCTGGCGCTGAAGTTCCTCTTCTGAGAACCACAAGGCCTTGTGCTCCTTCCCAGCTTCCCGTGGGTCCCCTACAACCCTCCTCCACTGCTCTCCACTTCTTCACCCACAGGAAGCCCACACATCTTCCATCTCAAAGATGCTGCTGCCACCGCTTTTTCTGCCCCTGCTGTGGGCAGGTGAGTGGGCCGGGGGTGGGGCAGGTGGGCGGGGGCTGCTGCTGACTCTAAATTCCCCACAGGGTCCCTGGCTCAGCGTTCAAGATTCTGGCTGCAAGTGCAGTCCCTGTGTGTGCATATGCCCTGCAAATTCTCCCACTCCCGACGCAAATACACTGACGATGACCCAGCTTATGGCTACTGGTTCCAGGAAGGGAGTGATCACAGCCAGAATGTTCTAGTGGCCACATACAACCCCGATCGAGAAGTGCAGGAGGAGACCCAGGGCCGATTCCACCTCCTCGGGGACCCCTGGGACTACAACTGCTCCCTGGACATCAGAGATGCACAGAGAAGGGACTCGAGGACATACTTCTTTAGGGTGGAGAAAGGGCCTTATGTGAAATATAATTACCTACAGAACCAGCTCTTCGTGCGTGTGATGGGTAAGGAACGGGGTCAAGGAGAGGACACATGTCCCATGCATGGATCCTGAGGGCTCCTGGGGCAGGGCTGGGAAGGGACCCCCTGATCTCCATCCTGGCTGGGGAGGAGACGGCTGGCCTGGGGTAGAGGCTGCTTCCAGGGGCACACTCAGGGTCCCACTCCAGGATCTCTGTCTCTCTCCTCCTCAGCTCTGACACAGATCCCTGACATCCACATCCAGGGGCCCCTAGAATCTGGCCACCCCAAGAACATTACCTGTAGTGTGCCATGGGCCTGTAAGAGGGGGACACCCCCCACCTTCTCCTGGATCGGGGTCGCCCTCACCTCCAGGGGCTCCAAGACTCCCCACTCCTCCGTGCTCACCCTCACCCCGAGGCCCCAGGACCACGGCACCAACCTTACCTGTCGAGTGACCCTCCCCGGAGCTGGTGTGAGCGTGGAGAGGACCATCCAGCTCAACGTGTCCTGTGAGTGCCAGGCCAGAACGCCAGGGTCCCTGAGGGCAGTGGGTGTTGGGGAGAGGGAGGCAGGGCTTGGGTGGGATACTTGGGGAGAATTCTTAGAGGCACAGGATCAAGATAGAGAGAACACCCAGGCCCCACCCCCTTGCTCACGGCCACCTCGTCATACTGCAGGTAGCCAAGTATTTGTTTCTGTTCCAGATGCTCCACAGAACCTGACCATCTGCATCTTCAGAGGAAATAGCACAGGTGGGAGAGGCCCCCGGGGCACAACTGACGTCTCAGAAGTCAAATAAGGGAATGTTGTGAGGGTCTGAAGGAATGAAGCCCCATCGCTCCTTATCCCCTCCCTGGTCCCAAGTCTGCCCCACGCCCATCCCCTGGCTGGACTCTCCAGGGTCACTGTGAATCTTAGTTTGACCATTCGCTGTCACCGTGGCTGCTTCCTCTCTCCCCTCACTCTCCCGTCATACCCTTTTCCTGATTCTCTGCTTCTCCTATGACCATGACATCTCACTGTCCCACCAGGAGCCTTAGATACAGGTTCCTCTTGCTGGGGATTGGGCCTCTGGCTGCTTTCTGCATGACCCCGTGGGTAAGCCTGGGCCCTGGTGCTTCTAGTCCTATGTCTGCCCTGAAGACCCTCGCAAGTCTCTGTCCATCTCGGTCCAGTCCAGATCCTCCAGAACCCCCTCCGCTACCCTGGGGAGGCCCCTCCCACCTGAGCAACCTGAGTCAACATCCTGGAAGTCACTTTAGACATTTCTGTGCCTCACCCAACACTCCCCATGACTCAGCAAGTTTTGCAAACTCAACTTCTGGAAAATGTCTCAAGCGGCCTCTCTTCCTCCATCCCTGCAGCGGCAGCCCCACCTCGGGCCTCTGCCTTCTCTCACCTGGACATAGTGAGACCACTTGCATCTGGACCAGCCTCCTCTCTGGCCCGCCAGTCTCTGCAACCACCACCCCCCGCAGCCCACCACAACTCGGCCTGAAGGTGTCTCTACATGCCCTAGATCTGGCCCTGTTCCTCCCCTGCTCAGACCCTCCCATAGTTCCCTGTGGCCCTTAGAGGAAAGGCTGGGAGCATCACCTGTGTGTGAGCCTCCCAGTCTTTCCCTCAAGTGGTCAGACCTACGTGTGTCCACGCGCCTCCTCAGCATCACACACCAAAGCCTACCTCCTGGGATGTCCTCTGCCAGGTCTAGACATGCCAACTCTTGCTCAGAGGTCCATCCACATGTCCTGGGATCATCAGGTGCCTCTCCTTCTCACCACCTCAACAGATGGATCTTCACTCTTACTTGCCTTTGCTTGTAACACTTGTCTGAGAGACACTATTTTCCACACCTGTGTCTGTGGAAGGGCAGAGGGAGAGAAGGGGCTCTCAGCCCTGCCCTTTGGGCTTTTCTCTGTCCCCTAGTCCCAGAGGTCCTGGGCAATGCCACTTCTCTTCGAGTTCAGGAGGGCCAGTCCCTGTGCCTGGTCTTGGACACTGGTGACAACTTCCCTACCAGGCTAAGCTGGTCCTGGGGAAGCCTGAGCCTGAGCCCCTCCCAGCCCTCAAATCCCGGGGTTCTAGTGCTGCCCCCAACGGTCTTGGGTGATGGAGGAGAACTCACCTGCCTAGCTCCACACTTGTGGAACTCCTACCATGTTTCCCTGAACCTAGTTGTGCAGGTGAGTATATGCATTCTGAGGTGAACAAGACTAAGGTGTGGACTTAAGGAAATTCACTCTCCTCCTCCTCCTCTCTCTCTTCCTCCCCCCAGGTATCTCCTGTTCCTGCCCCCAAATCTCTGGGGAGCAGTGGAGCCCCTGGCCTCTAATCCTCACCCTACTGAGAGGGACCCTCAGGGGGCTGGCTTCTTTTTCACCTATGGCCTCACCTGGATCTACTACACCAGGTGAGAAGCCCTTTCTCACAGTATCCCAGATTCTGGGATACTTTGGGTGGCTTCACTCTTCTTGTCCTCTCCAGAGAAAGCCATCCGCAGAACTGGTCTCTTACTTCAGAACTGTGTTTTCCCCATAGGTTCAGAGGCTCCAAAGAGGATAAGGCTGCAAATTGTAACTGAGCCCTCTTCCTCATGGTGGTGCCGCTGTCCGGTGGATGAGGATCTGTCAAACCACTGTGTCCTGAGACTCACCCCTGTACAACTCTGTGGAGCAAGGAGGTACTGGAGGACTGGACCCTGCCTCCTCTCCAGAAATAACGTCTCTCTACCTCTGGTCGTTAAGACTCTTCCTGCTGGTTCCGAATCTGTGGTGGGGAGGGCGAGTGAGGACATAGATAGATTTTTGTTATTATTAATTTGAATTATGCATACCCCATTAATATATTGCTTCTGTGTGTTTATCTTGGATAAGCCCCAAATTCAACCCCATAATATATTGTTATAAATCTCATATTATTTTTAAAACAGAATTTTAAAGAGATTTTTTAATTAGAAAAATAAGTTATTTCATATTTATCCACATATTAACCATTCCATGGCTCTTCATTCCTTTGTATACATTCAGGTTTCTCTATAGCATCACTGTCCTTTTGCCAAAATATCTTGTCCCATCTTTCTTGTGGTGTAGGTATGCTGGTGGTGAATTCTCTTGGCTGTTATTTGTCTGGAGAAGTTTCTGTTTACATAAGCTTGGAAAGATATTTTTTATGGGATAAAGAATTTTAGGATAACATTTTCTTCCCTTTCAGTTCTTCAAATTCTTTTGTCTTTCATAGTTTCTTGTGAGAATTCTGTCATTTTTACCTTTCTCTCTTTGTTTGTAGTTTGTCTTTTTCTCTGGCCAGTTTTAATATTTTCTCTTTTTCCCTGGGTTTAAATGATTTGGTTAATATATGCCTTGGTGTGTGTGTGTGTGTGTGTGTGTGTGTGTGTGTGTGTGTGTGTGTGTTTAGAAGGAAGGGAGAGGGAGTAGGGGAGAAAGAAAGATATTGTCCTGTTTGGAATTTGTTGAGTACCTTGGGTCTGTGGATTTACAATTATGATCAAATTTGTAAAAATTGAAGCCAATATTAATTTCAATGTTTTTTTTCCTATTCTTCCTCTCTCATCATCTCTGGGTCTCTCCTTTTACATATGTAATGTGGCCTGATGCTATCTCACAGGGCCCTGAACATGTGTTTGCCATTTTCCAGACTTTTTTCCCCCCTCTATTTGCTGTTTGAACAGGATCTACTGCTACATCTTCAAGTTCGCTGATCATTCTTCTATAATGTTCAATCTGCTGTTGATCTCATTCAGTGGAACTCTCATCTCAGATAATGTATTTTCTTCTTTAAAAGTTACATTTCCTGGGGTGCCTGGGTGTCTCAGATGGTTAAGTGTCTGCCTTCAGCTCAGGTCATGATCCCAGGGTCCTGGGATCGAGCCCCACATCAGGAATCCCTGCTCAGCGAGGAGTCTGCCTCTCCCTCTTCCTCTGCTGCTCCCCCTGCTTGTGCTCTCTCTCTGTCAAATAAATAAATAAAAATCTTTTTAAAAAAATTACATTTCCTGGGGGTGCCTGAGTGGCTCAGTTGTTCAGTGTCCAACTCTTGATGTTGGCTCAGGTCATGATCTCAGGGTCATGAGATCCAGCCCTGTGTTGGGCTCTGCCCTCAGCACAGAGTCTGCTTGAGATTCTCTCTCCCTCTCCCCCTGCCCCTCCCCCTGTTCTCTCACACGCATGTGTGTGTGTGTGCGCACGCATGCTCTCTCTCAAATAAATAAGATCTTTTAAAAAAAGTTACATTTCCTGTTTTTAATCTTATGCTTCTTCTCTTATTATATAATGGTAATGTTTTCGTTTACATCCTTGAGTATATCTGGCACATATTTGTAATAACTCTTATAATGTCTCTGTCTCCTATTTCCACCTCCTGTGTCATGTCTGACCCTGATTCCATTGGATGACTTTTCTCTTGTTGAGTATCAGGTGTTCATATTCCTTTGTATGTCTAGTAATTTTTCACTGAGTGCTGGACATTGTCAATTTTATGTGTCTGACTGCTTGGTTTTGTTGTATTTCTTTAAAAACATTGGTCATTTTTTTTTAAGGCAGTTAAGTTACTTGCATGTTGGGACAATATTTTTGTTTAAGATTATTTGACAGAGAGAGAGAGAGAGAGTGAAAGAGCACAAGCAGAGGTAGAGGGAAAGGGAGAAGCAAGCTCCCCACTGAGCAGGAAGCCTGATGTGGGGATCAATCCCAGGATCCCAGAATCATGACCTGAGCTGAAGGCAGATGCTTAACCAACTGAGCCACCCAGGCACCCCTGGGCCAATATTTTTAAGACTCTTTAATTTTTAGCTCCTCCTAAGATAGGTCTAGTGTTGGGCTAATTTTTTTCACTTGAATGCCATGGCCCTTTTAGAGCTTTTGCTGACTGCCCCATGGATTCAAGGAGGTATCTTCACTCTGGCTGGAGGGAATATGCACAAGTCCAAGCCCTTTGTGAGCTCTGGGAATCTCCCATCTAATAGCTCTCCAGTAATTCCTTCTCTCCTTAGAAATTGTTCTCGTTTGGCCTTAGGGGGTTTCACCCTATGCACATACAGATTGGTATTTTCCAACTACTCAAGGACCTTTCATGGAGACCTTGAACCCTTTCTCCACAATACTCTCCTGTCTGAAACTCTGACCTACATATTTTAGCTACATCTCTTTCCTTAACCTTTAATGTCTGGCTCCTCAACTCAGTGAAAGTTCAGTCCCTTTTATTGTGCCCCCATCCCCTTCTTACTCTGCTATCTGCAAACAACCTCCTAACAAAAAACCTGGGTGATTATATGGTTTACTTCATTTTTGTCCTTCTCTCAAGAAGCACAGTTCTTCCCTGTCTGCAGTCCATGTATGAAAATAGAGGTTTCTTGTATTTTGTTTGGTATTCTAGTTGTTTACAGGAGGATAATTCTGGGCCCTATTATCCTCTCATGCTCAGAAGCAGAAGTCCCCAGCAGACTTTTAATAACGTTTTATTGAGGTATAACTTATGTCATATAAAATTAATTCATTGTAAGTATACAGTTCAATGATTTTTTGGTAAATTTATAGAGTTCCGTAGTCATTGTCACACATTTTGATTAGCCTAAAGAGGACCCTTATGCCCATTTGCAATCAATACCACTCCCTTCACAGCTCCAGGAAATCATTGATCTGCTTTCAATCTCTAATGAACTGTTTTTATGAATATTTCATATACATGAAATCACATGATATAAAGTCTACTGTGTCTGCTATTTTTCACTAAGCCTTAAGTTTCTGAGGTTCAACCATGTTAGAGCACACACCCATATTTAGTAACATTATATTCTTAATATTATTACATTGTGTGAATATACACCACATTTCAGTTATGCATTCACCAGTTGATAGACATTTCCATCGTTCCCAGTTTTGGCTTTTAAGAATAATGTTGCTGGTTCCCCTTCTATCCCTATTCCAGTTCAGGATGATGGAAACTCCATTCCAGGTGGGTAGAGCAGGAACACAAGGCTCCGTCTCCTCCCAGGGAAGGGCAGGCTGCCAGCATTCCTCATTCCTTGCCAGCTTTGTTGAAGAGGCTAAATTCCAGGTGAATACAGCTGAGAAGTCAGGGGCTCTCTTTTTCATGCTGCCCCTTATCCACAGGACAGTGGCTCTAACTCTGAAAACTGGCGTTGATAGGGAAGGGCATGATGGATGGTATTTTCTAGGGTGACAGAAATATTCATTACCTTTTTTTTTTTTAAGATTTTATTTATTTATTTGACAGAGAGAGACACAGCAAGAGAGGGAACACAAGCAGGGGGAGTGGGAGAGGGAGAAGCAGGCTTCCCGCCGAGCAGGGAGCCCGATGCGGGGCTCGATCCCAGGACCCTGGGTTCATGACCGAGCCGAAGGCAGACGCTTAACCGACTGAGCCACCCAGGCGCCCCAGACAACAGAAGTTTATTTCTCACAGTTCCGAAGGCTGAGAAATCCAAGATCAAGGCACCGAAATATCCGATGTCTGGTGAGAGCACATGTCCTGGTTCATAAAGGGCTTCTCACTGGGTCCTCATGTGGCAGAAGGGACAAGGGTGCTCTCTGGGGTCTCTTTCATAAGGGCACAAATCTCATTCAGGAAACTACCCTCACAACCAAATCACCTCCCAAAGGTCCCATCTCCAAATACCACTGCCTTCAGCATAGGGCTTCAGCATATGTTGAAGGGATACAACATATGCTGGGATACAATGTTGGGAGGGATACAACATTCAGTCCACAGCAAAGGCTAAAGCCGTAGTTGGTAAATATTCCGCAGTCATTCATGTTACCCTGCACTGGGGGCTGGGGGAGGGGGCTATGTGGTCATTTTGTGACTTAAACAATGTTCTTGTTTGTGTCTGTGTTAAGGCATGTGACTACTATGGACTACTTATCTTGTTCCACCCCAGAGTGGGTTTGTCTGGTGTGAAATCCTGCGAAATCATTTATATTTAATAGGAGAACCCCAGGGCCTGACTGTGAATGCCAGTGGGGGCTGCTTTACTCTTTATTAAGGGGCGGGGGGAGTAATTCAGTAAAAAGATAAGAAGCTGGAGAAATAAACAGGGACCAGATCAGACAGCCTTGGGTCTTCACATAAAGAGTTGGTATTTCACTTTGGAAAACGGACACTTCACACTGACTGTCAAAACACATGCCAGTAAGTAACAATTTCATCTGATAATAAAGTACTGAACTTGCAAAACTTTTCCTTTACTAGAAATTAGCGAATTCAAATTTATCCTATAGTAGTATTTTTCTCACCTTCTTGCTTTTTAATACACTATCTCGGCTTGAAGAGAAAAGGGTGAAGGCCCAGCTGAGAACACAACCCCAACCTCGACAATGCGAAGATGGGACCTGATAACACCACACGCTGTAGACTGTGTCCCCCCAAAATCTGTATGTTGAAACCTACCCCCCCATGTGATGGTCGCAGGAGGTGGAGCCTTGGAGAGGTGATTAGGACATGAGGGTGGAGCTCTCATGAATGGGACTAGTGACCTTATAAAAGAGGCCCCAGAGACTCCCTTGCCCCCTCCACCATGGGAGGGCACGGCGGTCCGGGAAATGGTCCTCTGTGAACCAGGAGGTGGGCTGTCACCAGACACGGAATCAGCCAGCTCCTTGATCTTGGACTTCCAGCCTCCAGGACTGTGAGAAGTGAGTGTTGGTTGCTTAAGCCACCCAGTTGGTGAGATCTCTGTTACAGCTGCCCAGACGAAGCCACCACAGGATTGCATTTTCTTCCCTGGCCATCATATGGTGAGTGTGGCTCGGTGGGACCCCATCTGAGAATGATGTGTGAGCATGGGGCAGTACTGAAGTGTTTTAAATCTGGGGAGGGTGGGTTTGCCGTGAGGGAAGGAGGGTGGTCACAGTGACTTCTTTAATAGGGCAGAGACTCGGTTTATTGAGGGGCAGTGAAAGGAGCAGAGTCATAATTTGTAGGTGCAGTGAGAACGAATGCAGCCTTTTGGGAAGAGCCACGTTTGCAAAAATTGTTCAGCATCAGGGAAATATTCCCCGGAGGGCTGCAGTTCTCCAGGACCACCACCAACACAGATCCTGGTGCCTGGGGCTCCACAGGGGTCCGTCAGTGCCGCGGGGACAGAGCGCCCCCTGGAGGCGGCGTGCTGAACTGCGGCAGAGGCAGCGAGGCCCCAGGGACAGATCCTATCGGAACAGATGACAGGAAGAGGATGGTGTGTGTGTGTAGCGGGGGACGATAAGATGCCCCTTCCCCTAATAAAGGCTCCTCAGCACCCTCAGGGCCTCAATTACAGCCAGACCTGGACTCTTCATCCTCCACTGGGACCCTTCCCTACATCCTTCCCAGGCAGCATCCTGAACTAACTACCTCTCTCTCTCCGCTCCCAACCTCTCCCGCCCCATTCTCACTTCCTCTCAAATCTACCTTTGCCCCTGTTTTGACATCAGGGGCAGAAGGAGCAGGTGTTCAACATTTGTTAGTGAGTGGAGAGGGGAGGCCTGCAGAGCTGGGTGTTTGTCTGTCTTAAAGGAATAAGTTCAGAGAAAATCTGAACATTCTTGGGCAGAGAAGATAGATGCGAGGATAACCAAAAAAGATTCTCCTGGCCTCGGGTAGCCGCCTGGCTCTTGTCTGGCCAAGGCTGGGGGAGGGTTAGAGGCGATCTGGTCACACTGAGGAAGGGCGGAAAATTCTGAGGGGGCCCAGGAAGCCACAGGACATTCAGAAGGCTGTGGGGGTGGGAAAACGTTGTGGATGACTCTGAACTCCGAACAGTGGGAGGGGCAGCCACAACCCCAAGTATCAACGCCCCCCCCCCCCCCCCGCCAGGTGGGAATAAACTTGGTGCAGGTGAGAATCGGGGGTGGGGGTTGGGGGCGATCACTGTCAGAACGCAGAAACAAAGCAAAAGAGGGTTCAAAGTGAGTTTGGGGAGGTCATCAGAGATACGGTGAGCAGCTGGGATTTTCTCCCGAAGATAACAAGACACCACTGAAATGTTTAAGTAAGAGAGAGACTTGATTTGATTTCTATTTGAAAAATAACTCTGGGGTGCCTGGGTGGCTCAGCTGGTTAAGCATCTGCCTTCGGCTCAGGTCATTATCCCAGGGTCCTGGGATCGAGTCCCGCATCCGGCTCCCTGCTCAGCGGGGAGCCTGCTTCTCCCTCTCCCTCTCTTTCTCTCTCTCTCTCTCTGCTGTGTTGAGAAGCCACCAAGAAGGGAGCAGAGTAGAAGCAGGGAGGACAGTTGATCACTGCTATCATACAGGTGAGTGAGGGCGGTGGCTTGGATCCAGGCAGTCATTCTCCATCAAGGGTGATTTTGCCATCCGGGGGACAGGTGGCAATGTCTGGGGACATTTTCAGTTGTCCCAGCTGGAGTGGACGGCTGCTACTAGCATCTGAAAAGTGAGGCCAGGGCTGCTGTAGGACATCCTGCCCCGCAACACCCCGCCTCACCCCCCAGAATGATCTGACTCAAAATGTCAGTAGTGCTAAGACTGAGACATCTTGGACCAGGGTAAGGAATGGGAATAAGTGGATAGACTTTGTTAATACTTAAGAAGTTGAACTGATGGGTCTTGTGGGTGGCTGTGTATGGAGTGAGATAAAGAAGCAGTCAGGGGGCGCCTGGGTGGCTCAGTTGGTTAAGCGACTGCCTTCAGCTCAGGTCGTGATCCTGGAGTCCCGGGATCGAGTCCCACATCGGGCTCCCTGCTCAGCAGGGGGTCTGCTTCTCCCTCTGACCCTCTTCCCTCTCATGCTCTCTGTCTCTCATTCTCTCTCAAATAAATAAATAAAAAATCTTTAAAAAAAAAAAAAAAAAAGAAGCAGTCAGGACTTGGTGCCACATAATGATCTTTAGACAGCTGAAAAGCAGGGTTGCGGTGAGAAATAGTGCTGCATGAAGCATGTGAAGCTTGAGATGCACATTATAGATTCCTGAGTAGGTGTCTAATGGATGGGGAAGGGTCAGGGCTGAGATGCAATTTACAGTCATCAGCCTGTTTATTGTTGTTGCGTTTTGTGATGATCTATTTTGGTTTGCTTTTAACTTCATTGTGAAGAAACTATAGACTCACAGGAGGTTGCAAGGAAATGTACAGGGACATCCCATGGACTTGAACCTCCCCCCTCCAATGTTATCATCTTTTTTTTTTAAAGATTTTATTTATTTGTCAGAGAGAGAGAGAGAGATGAGCAGGGGGAGTGGCAGGCAGAGGGAGAGGGAGAAGCACACTCCCCCCTGAGTAGGGAGCCTGACTCGGAGCCCCATCCCAGGACCCTGGGATCATGACCTGAGTTGAAGGCAGACACTTAACCGACTGAGCCACCCAGGCGCCCCGCAATGTTATCATCTTCCACAACTAAGTACAATATGAAAATCAAGGAATTGTCAGTAGCATGATCAGGTCAAGCCCATATTAGGACCTAGGCATCCCTCCCTCCCTCTCCCTCTTCCCTGTGGAAGGCCCTTCCTCTATGAGCTTCATGTTGTGAAGTCCCTGGACAGGAGGCTCCCTGGGAGAAGGGACCCTGGCTCTCCCCTGATAAAGCCCAGGTTGGGCAGTGGGGACCTGGATCAGAATGCAGAAGGTGGATATTAGGGACTGAATTGTGCCCCCTGCCCCGTTCACATTTGAAGTCTTAACCCCAGTACCAGCGAATGTGACTATATTTGGAGATAGGGCCTTTAAAGGGGTAATTCAGTTAAAACGAGGTCATAGAGCAAGCTCAAATCCAGCAGGACTGGCGTCCTCTTAAGAAGACATCCGGGGGCGCCTGGGTGGTTCTGCCGGTGAAGCGTTAAACTCTTGATCTCAGCTCAGGTCTTGATCTCAGGGTCATGAGTTCAAGCCCCGCGTTGGGCTCCATGCTGGGCGTAGAGCCTACTTTAAAAAAAACGAAAGAAAGGAAAAGAGATCAGGACACAGGCACACACAGAGGAATGACCATGGTGTCTACAGCCCCAAGGACAGAGGCCTGGGAAGACACCAACCCTGCTGACACCTTGAAAGAAGACACCACTCCCAGCCTCCAGAATGGTGGGGAAAGTTTCTTCCATTGTTTAAGCCATTCAGTTTGTGGTGCTTTGTTCCAGCAGCCCGAGTACATGAATACAGTGGACCTGAGAACAAGGACAGAAGCAGCCACAGGTCACCCCCCCCCAGGAGACCTCTCCTGGCTTCCCAGGAAGAAGTGATGACCATGCCTTTCCTCATCACCATCTGTCCCAGCATCGGCTGGGGGGGCAGGGGGAGCAGTTATGAGCACTTCAGTGCTTTTCTGTTTCTCAGAAGCTTCATTTACCAAACTGGATCCCCTTGAGGTCAGACACAGTGTCTAATTTGCCTGTGTCCCCAGTGTGCAGCTTGGCACCTGCCACAGACCTGGTCCCCAGGCGTGTAGGTTCAGTGGACCAACACATGTCTCTATGTGACCAAAGTCATTTCAAGGAGAAGGGCTGGGTGAGGGGGACAACATCCGGGAGTTTATCCCACTCACTCCCCATCCCCCTTACCTGTGGGTGCAGGTGTTCTCATCACAACAGGTATTACAAGTAAGTGCATCCAGGGGCACCTGGGTGGCTCGGTCGGTTAAGCGTCTGCCTTCGGCTCAGGTCATGATTCCTGGATCCTGGGATCGAGCCCCACATTTGTCTCCTTGCTCAGCGGGGAGCCTGCTTCTCCCTCTCCCCCTGCTTATGAGCTTTCTCTCTTTCTCAAACAAATAAAAATCTAAAAAAAAAACCAAAAACAAAAACCACACAAGTAAATGCATCCAATCTTAGGGCAGAAGAAGGGGAGCTAGAGAGGTGGACTAAGGTCTTGGGGGTGGGAGCTTCTGGTGGACCAGGGGATCGATGAGCCCACCAAGCGAGGATGAAGGGATAGAACTGAGACCGGCCTAGGGTTACCAGAGTTAGCAACTAAAAACACAGGGCATCTATTTAAATTTGAATTTCAGATATGAACAACAAATTATTTTTTTTTTAAGATTTATTTATTTGAGAGAGAGAGGGAGTGTGTGCAGGGGGTAGGGCAGAGGGAGAGGGAGAGGGGAAGCAGGTTCCCTGCTCAGTGAGGAGCCTGCCGTGGGGCTTGATCCCAGGACCCAGGGATCATGACCTGAGCCTAAACTAAGAGTCCAATGCTTAAACAGCGGAGCCACCCAGGTGCCCCACAACAAATAATTTTTTTTTAAAGATTTTGTTTATTTGACAGAGAGAGACACAGCGAGAGAGGGAACACAAGCAGGGGCAGTGGGAGAGGGAGAAGTAGGCTTCCCGTGGAGCAGGGAGCCCGATGCGGGGCTCGATCCCAGGACTCTGGGATCATGACCTGAGCTGAAGGCAGGCGCTTAACGACTGAGCCACCCAGGCGCCACCAACAAATAATTTTAATACAAGAATGTCCTATTGCAATATTTGGGACATACTTACACCAAAAAAATTACTCATTGTTTAATTGACAGTAAACTTAGGGGCGCCTGGGTGGCGCACTTGGTTAAGTGTCTGCCTTTGCCTCAGGTCATGATCTCTGGTCCTGGGATCCAGCTTGGGTCAGGCTCCCTGCTCAGCGGGGAGTCTTCTTCTCCTTCCCCCTCTGCCCTTCCCCTCGGCTCATCCTCTCTCTCTCTCTTTCTCTCTCATGCTATCTCTCAAATAAATAAAATCTTTTTAAAAAATTAAAAAAAAAAGAAAGTCAACTTTAACTGGACATTCTGAATTTCAAGACCAGCCCTTTCCCCACCCCCAAAATCCACCTCTGCACCAACCACCGTCCACAGGACCCCTGTCTGAAGAACGGTTCACTGTGTACTTTCACTTCTGCTTCCTCAGTGACCCAGGGCCCAGTGGGAGAGCCCCTACCCTCCACCCACCCGGGCCCCACGGCCTCACAAGCCTTCCACTCCCTCCCCGGGGAGGTGACTGCCAGAAGGACCAGCTCTGCAATCCTCAAGCACCAGGCAGGCCCCCCGGGGAAGACCCAGAGTTCTAGTGGATGAGGTGGGGTGGGGAGTGTGAGGACGGGGAGTGTCATGTGGGGCTCAGAATCAGGAGCACATTTCACACATCAGGCCTGGGACTCAGCTTTCTCTGCTGGGTGCTTCTTCTCTGCCCTGCCCATTGCCTGTCCCAGCGTCTGGGGGCAGGTCCAAGTGCCTCCTCGTGCAAAGATGCTCCTGCTGATGCTCTTGGCCCTGCTGTGGGGCGGTGAGTGGGCCGAGGGCTGGAAGGGGCCTGGGAGGGGCCGGGGCTGGGCGTTGTAGCTTGAACCTCTGTCTCCCTCAGGGTCCCCGGCTCAGGACCTAGGATTCTCGCTGCAAGTGCGGAGGGTGGTGATGGTGCAGGAGGGCCTGTGTGTGCGCGTGCCCTGCACCCTCTCCTACCCCCCGCTAGGCTGGACGGAGAATACCCCCGCTCTTGGCTACTGGTTCCTAGCCGGGACAGACTCGAGCGTCGGAAGGCCAGTGGCCACAAACGACCAGAATCGGGCAGTGCGGACTGTGCCCCAGGATCGATTCCAGCTTGTTGGTGATCCCCAGAACCGAAGTTGTTCCCTGCTGATCAGAGAGGCCCTGGTGGAGGACTCGGCACCGTACTTCTTTCGGGTGGAGAGAGGCCGTTACGTGCAATACAGTTTTTTGAAAAACCAGTTCTATCTGCAAGTGACAGGTGCGGAACTGACTCCAGGGGGAATGGGGGTGGGGCCTCTCCTCCTCCCTGCCATCCTCCGCCCCCCCACTGGGAAGAGGGGACTGTGGGAACAGAGCAGGGGTCTCCCCCTGCAGCACTCCCTTCCAGGGCTCCCATTGAGCCCTCTCTCTGTCCCAGCCCTGACACAGCAGCCAGATGTCTATGCCCCAGAGATCCTGGAGCCAGGACACCAGGTGACACTCATCTGTGTGTTTAACTGGACCTTTGAGGAATGTCCAGCCCCTACTTTCTCCTGGCTGGGGGCCGCCGTCTCCGCCCCAGGACCCAGACCAACGTCCTCCTACTTCTCGGTGCTTACTCTCACGCCGAGACCCCAGGACCATGGCACCCACCTCACCTGCCGCGTAGACTTCTCCAGGAAGGGCGTGAGCACAGAGAGAACCATCCGACTTAATGTCGCCTGTGAGTGTGGTGGTGGGGTGTCAGAGCGTGCAGATAGGCACGGAGGATGTGTAGGTGGAGAGATGCAGCTGGTGGGGGGTCCAGAGAGGCCGGTGTGGAGACCCACCACGCCGCCTCAGCCCTTGTTTGTCACTTGTGTCCTGAGGGTGGGCACACTTTCTTTCCCCCTGCCGGGGAGCGTTCTCTCTGTGAGGAGCCCCACCTTCCTCCCCAGAGCCAGGTCTCAATCTTGTTGCAGATGCCCCCAAAGACCTGGTTATCAGCGTTTCCCGTGCCAACATGTCAGGTACTGAGGGCCTGGGAGGGTCGGCTGGTCCTCTCTGGGGGACAACTGGTGTTAGGAGGGCGAGGGAGATGGCGTTCCTCCCTGCAGCCTTCCTCTTGCTGCTTCCAGCCCTGGAGCCCCCAGCACACAGCCCACATCTAGAGGCTGAGAAAGGCCAGTTCCTGCGACTGCTCTGTGCCGCCGACAGCCAGCCCCCTGCCACACTGAGCTGGGCCCTGGAGGACAGGGTCCTGTCGAGGTCCCACCCCCAGGGCTCCGGAACCCTCGAGCTGGTGCTGCCGGGGGTAAAGCCTGAGGATTCGGGCTGCTATACCTGCCGAGCTGAGAACAGGCTTGGCTCCCAGAGCCGCACCCTGGACCTCTCTGTGCAGTGTGAGTACAACTGGCCGGGGCCCGGTTTCCAGAAAGGGAGAGGGGTGCGGGGGGCCAGGGATGGGGGCATCCCCGGCTGACAATTCCGATTCCAACTCCGATGTGGGTTCCCCCCCCCCACCCCCCCCCCACACCACCAAGCAATCCTCTAATGCCGGCTAGGCGTTCTAGGATTCAACTCCACCAAACACTGTCTGCCTGGAGGTAGCATCAGACCCACAGGTGAAGGGCTCAGTCCCACAAGACCCTCCCCCCTCTTCAGAGGCCAGTCACAAGCCCAGGCTGACCAACTGGCTATAGATTGGAGTTTCCCATGACCCCCTCCTTGGATTTAATTAATGTGATAAAGTAGCTCACAGAACTCAGGAACATTTTACTTACTAGGTCTCGGGCTATTAGAGAAGGATGTAACTCAGGAACAGCAGGTGGAAGAGAGGCGTAGGACCAGGTATGGGGCGAGGGCGCTCAGCTTCCACGCCGCTCTCCAGGTGCGCCCTGGTCCCTGCACCTCCACGTGCTCACCAACCTGGAAGCTCTCCGAACCCCTTTCTTTTGGGTTTTTATGGAGGTTTCAATACAAAGGCACGATTGAGTGAATGACTGGCCATGGCTGGCTGATTCCACCTCTAGTCTCTCTCCCCTTCCTGGAAGTCAGGGGTGGGGCCGAAGTCCCCAAGGCTCAAGTCACAAGGTTGGTGCCCCTGGCAACCAGCCCCCATCCCAAGGTGCTTTCCAAAAGTCGCCTCATTTACATAAACCCAGGTGTGGTGGAAAGGGGTTTGTTATTAATATCAAGACACCTTTATTGACTCTCATCCTGTAGGAAATTCCAAGGGTTTTAGGAACTCTGTACTAGGAACGGGACAGAGACCAAATAGATATTTCTTATTATAAATCACAGAGACCAGCCCTTCTTACCTGTCAATTCCTTTGGGCCACTCAGCGGAGAATCAGTCAGCGGATGATTCAATTCCCCTTCCCTGTCCTGCCGTCTTGGTCTCCAAGGACGGTTCTCTGCCCAAAGGGCAGCCCCTGGCCTGTCTAGAGCCAGAACCCTGTCTCTGTTTCAGATGCCCCAGAGAATCTGAGAGTGATGACCCTGCATGCAAATAGGACAGGTAGGAAGGAGAACAGCGAAACCAGGGCCTCTCGGGGCCACATTGGGGACCTCAGTGTCTGGAATGTTGACATGCAAAAGGGTCCCTGTGCCCTCAGCTGAGCATCTGTCCTGCCTCTTCCCTCCCCTAGTCCTGGAAAACCTCGGGAATGGCACATCCCTCCCAGTCCTGGAGGGCCAAAGCTTGCGTCTGCTCTGTGTCACCCACAGCAACCCCCCAGCGCGGCTGAGCTGGGTCCTGGGGGGACAGACTCTGAGCCCCTCCCAGCCCACAGACCCTGGGATCCTGGAGCTCCCTCAGATACAAACGGAGCATGAAGGAGACCTCACCTGCCAAGCTCAGAACACCCTGGGCTCCCGACACGTCTCCCTGCATCTCTCTGTGGTCTGTGAGTGTGGGGACCCCTGGAGGCAGGCTGCCGGGGGCCTGGGCAGGAGAGACACCGCTGACCCTTCTCCTCCCTCCCGCAGACCCCCCGCGGCTGCTCAGCCCCTCCTGCTCCTGGGAGGGCGAGGGGCTGCACTGCAGCTGTTCCTCCCGAGCCCACCCGGCCCCCACCCTGCGCTGGCGGCTGGGGGAGGGGCTGCTGGAAGGGAACCACGGCAACGCCTCCTGGACCATCACCTCCAGCTCTGCGGGGCCCTGGGCCAACAGCTCCCTGAGCCTCAGCGGGCTGCTGGGCTCCGGCCTCAGACTCAGCTGCGAGGCCCGGAATGCCCACGGGAAACAGAGCGCCGCCTTCCTGCTGCTGCCAGGTTAGGGGGCCAACTCGATGCCCCCCGGAGGTAGCTGAGTGGGGCAGGGGCCAGGGTCCTGTGGTTGGAGCAGGAACTGGGAAAGAGCACAGGGCCCCTGTGGCCGGGGATGCAGAGGGAAATGCAAATTGGAAGGCCTGTCACCTGGGTCTGGGGTGCAGCAGGGTTTCCAAGACTGGGACAGAAGGGGTTGCCGATAAAACGTCTGGGACGGGCGCTGAAAGACTGAGTACTCAGTGGCAGGTGGGTGTGAGGCCCCAGGTTAATGGGAGAGGCTCAGAGATGGCTGCCTATTTCCTTGTGCAGATAAAGGACTCGTCTCAAAAGCATTCACCAACGGAACATTTCTGGGAATTGGCATCATGACCCTCCTTTTCCTCTGCCTCCTCCTGGTCATGTGAGTTAGGAGCCAGAGCAACGGTGTGTGGGATCTGGGGCTGGGGACAGGGGAGGTGCCAGGGCACACACAGGTGGGTTGTTTCCCTCGCAGGAAGACTCTGAAGAAGAAACAGACCCAGGCGGGGACTCCGCCGAGGCCCAGGGCCACACGGAGAAGCACGATCCTGGACTATATCAACGTGTTCCCTAACCCTGGCCCCTTGGTGAGTGGCTCACGGGCTGCCTGTTCTTTCTATGTTCAGACTTCTCCCCTGGCCCCTCTCCTGTCCTGTCCCAACCTTTTTCCCAAGGGACGTCAAGGTGGAAAAGGTACGGGTACTGGATTCAAGTCCTGATTCTGGCACCTACTATCTGTGAGACCTTGACCAAATCAGTCGCTCCCTCTGAGCCTCCATTTCTTCCTCTGCTTCCTTCGAGAGTTGGTTTGAGGATTAGAACACATGCACTTGCTCAAAATGTAGCGGCTGTCCCATTATTACCACCCTGATGATGTTACTAATTATAACTAATGATGTGATAATTATTAATATCATTGAGAGGCAGTATATTTAGTAATTAAGAGCAGGGCTCTGAAGTCAGCTTGTCTGGGTTCAATCCTGGTTTTATCGCTGTGTGTTCTTGGACAAGTCTCTTAAGTTCTCTGTGCCTTAGTTTCTTTAACTATAAGATGGGGAAAATAGTAATCCCTATTACCTAGGATCATTCTTTTTTTTTCTTCCATGTAGGATCATGCTCATTGTACCTATAAAACATTTAGAATAGTACCTGGCACATAGTAACTGTTCTTACTGGATATCCAGATGCTGGATATTTTCAGGAGAGAACATTTATACACTGATGACTCCAAAATTTACATCTCTCAAACTCACCCCTGAACTTGAGACTCATAGCTGACTGTTTAGCAGCATCTCTGTTTGGATGTCTAATAGGCACCTTGGACCGAGCCTGCCTGAGACAGAACTTATGACTAACTATACCCCGTAGGCTTCTCCTCCACCCAGCCCATCTTAGCAAATAGCACCACATCTGCCCAGCTGCCGAAGCCAAAATCCTTGGAGTCATCTTTTGCTCCTCTCTTCTCTACCACCCTACAACCAACCCATCAGCAATTCCCCTTCAAAATACACCCAAACCACTTCTCACCACCACCCCCGCCAGACCATGCACCACCCCACTTCCTGTGCATGCTCCCTGCTTCCTCTCTCACTGTCTGGCTCTCTTTCTCTGTGCATGCTATCTTTTAAAAGCCCAAGCAGGTACATCTACCCCCATGGGGTACTACTCAGCAATCAAAAGGAGCAAATGAGGGGCGCCTGGGTGGCTCAGTCGGTTAAGCATCTGCCTTCAGCTCAGGTCAAGATCCTGGGGTCCTGGAATCGAGCCCCGTGTTGGGCTCCCTGCTCAGCGGGGAGCCTGCTTCTCCTCTCCTTCTGCCGGCAGCTCTGCCTACTTGTTCTCTTTCTCTTTCTCTCTCTGTCAAATAAATAAAATCTAAAAAAAGGGAACAAACGATTGAAAGAAGCTACTGGTTGAAAAACCTTAGACACAGGGGAAAAAAGGGGAAAAAAAGTCAATCTCAAAAGGTCATATATGCATGACTCCATATTTATAACACCCTGGAAATGGTAAAATTGTAGAGATGGAGGACAGATTCGTAGCTTCAGGGTTGGAGACAGGAAGATGATGAGGAATAGCAAGGGAGGAACTTTGTGGCGACGAGACAGTTCTCATCTTGAATGTGGTGGCGGCTCCAGGAATCTGCCCATGTTTGTTTGCTCAGGCTGCCCTAGCAAAGAACCACAGAAGGGGTGGCTTAAACCACAGATTTTTAAAAATTTGTTTATTATTTATTGTTTGTTCCTGCCCAAGACGTAATCCCCAGTTCCTCAATCATGTGCCTGGCACATGGTAAGCTCTTAAGCATTTGTGGAAGGAAGGAAGGAAGGAAGGAAGGAAGGAAGGAAGGAAGGAAGGAAGGAAGGAAGGAAGGAAGGAAGGAAGGAAGAAAGGAAGAAAGGAAGGAAGGAAGGAAGGAAAGAATGACGATTGTTTTTCCCTCAGGCTCAGAATCGGAAAGCCACACCGAGCAGTCCTTCCCAGGCCCCTCCTCCAGGTGCTCACTCCCTGGAATTTAAGAAGAACCAGAAGGAGCTACATGTTGTTGCCCACACTTGTCCAGGACCCAAATCATTCCCTCAAGCCTCAGAATCAGAGAATAACCAAGAGGAGCTCCATTATGCTACCCTCCACTTCTTAGGCCTCAGACCATGGGAGACCCAGGAGCCCAAGGATACCTACTCAGAGTACACAAACATCAAGTTCCACTGAGGCTGTCCCAGGCTGTCACCCTGCAGGGCTGGGATCCAGGCTAGGCAGAATGGAGAGGATGAGGAAGACAAGGTGCCAGCCTGTCTCTCTCTCTCTCTCACTCTCACTCTCTCTTTCGTCCTCCAAGGATGGGTCCTCCCATCCCAGACCTGAGCATTTGGAACAGCTTGGCAAACCTATCCCAAGGGACCCTCTCTGAATACACTATTCTGAGAGGCAAGGAAAAGCCTTTGCTCTGCCACAGTTTCTCAAAGGTGGGAGGGCCTTTAAAGACGATTAAACTACCACTTTGTGAGGTCAGCAAGCTAACTTCAGAGGTTAAGTCTGGCCCACTGCCTAATTTTGAGCCAAGAGTGCTTTTTACATTTTAAATGGTCAGGGAGGGGCACCCACCTGGCTCAGTCAGAAGAGCTTGTGACTTTTGATCTCCCGGTCATAAGTTCGAGCCCCATGTTGGGTGTAGAGATTATTAAAAAAAATAAATAAATAAAAATAATAATAGTAAGTTTAAAAAAATAAGTGGTTGTGGGGGAATCAAAAGAAGAAACATGTTTTGTGACAAGTGGAAATGATATGAAATTCAAATTTCAGTGTCTATAAATAAAGTTTTATTGGAACATAGTCGTGCCCATTCTTTTATGTATGTCTACAGCCGATGTCAGGCAGAGCTGAGTCTGAGATATTTGCTGTCTGGTCATTTGCAGGAAGAGTTTGTGGAATCTTAATCTAAAGTAAACTCAGCCACTTATTTTTACAGAAGAGGAACAGAAGCGGATGTTGAGAATGAATGCAAGAACAGACACGGCAAAGAAGGCTAGCTGTGTGACAAGACAGGAAGTTCCCCAGAGTGAGGTGTCTCAGGGCAAGGATACCACATGGAGGTTGGGGGCCAGATGTGTTCTCCGACCCAGGAATCTAAGGAAGAGCAAACACATGAGGGGCATGGAAGTGGAAATGCTTTCAAAATGGAATAAAAAAGCAAACTTCAGGGGCGCCTGGGTGGCTCAATTGGTTAAGCGACTGCCTTCAGCTCAGGTCATGATCCTGGAGTCCCTGGATCGAGTCCCGCATCGGGCTCCCCGCTCGGCAGGGAATCTGCTTCTCCCTCTGACCCTCCCCCCTCTCATGTGCTCTCTCTCTCATTCTTTCTCTCTCAAATAAATAAATAGAATCTTAAAAAAAAAAAAAAAAGCAAACTTCAGAATGTGCTCTGAATCAGCCGGCTGGTGAAGAGAGGAGAAGATGGGTCTGTTTCTCAGAGCAGAACATGTCCCTTCCCTTCCTCCTTCCCCAGAGATCAGAGTCCTAATTGCTTCATAGAAAGCTCCCTTGGGGGATGGTTACTACTTGTCAGGCAGAAAACTGAGGAGCCCAGAATAGAGGTTGACCTTTGCATTAAAAAAAAATTTTTTTTTTTTTTTTTTAAGTAGGCTCCATCCCAAAGCGAGGCTTGAACTCACAGCCCTGAGATGGAAACCTGAGCTGAGACCAAGATCTGACGCTTAACCCACTGAGCCATCCAGGCCCCTCCCCCCCCCAAAAGTTTTAAATTACACACTTGGAAGACAGGAAGAGCTGAAAAAAAAAAAAGTACCAGTAAAGCAGAAGAGGTTATGGATAATGCTGAAAAATATGTATGGGGGTAAAGCAGGTCAAAGAGAGTTTTCTCAGGTAACTCACCCTGTGTATGTGGCCGTGTAATAATAAGAGGAAGGGAAGGGGAAGGAAGGAGAAAATAACATTTTTGAGCATCTACCGTGTATCACATTGTGAGCCAATTATTAATAATTACCTCCTCAGTAACGGCTGGTGTGTGGTAAAGAGCATCCCCATTGTGGAGATGTCTGAGACTCAGAGAGGTGAATTAACTTATCTAAAGCCACACAGGAGAAATCTGTGGAACCAGCAGTGCGACCACCCCCAGCAACAGCTGTCTGTCTGGCTCTTAATCACAGCTATCCCCACTGCTTTGCAATCCCTCCTGAAGGGGGCGCTCTTGAGTGAAAAGGACTCGGAGCCTCAGGCGGCAATCCAGGGCACTTGGCTGGACTGAGGCATGAAAGGCCCATCTCTGACCAAGTTTATAGTGAACAGGGTCAATAACTAAAGAGCAGGGAAAGGTTTAGAAGGGAAGGCATATAATTTCAACAGGTTACAACTTCGACAAGGGAAGAAGCTGGTGGTGGATTATGTTAATGTTTTCCAAGCCTGGGCAGAGGTGTTTGGCTGAGGTCCTGAGGCTTTGTGTCCTGAATGAGAAAATAACAGGATGTTCAGAGATAACCCCCACTTCAGCTAAACCCTCTCAAATTCCAGAGCTATTTCTTTGTGGAAATGTTTGTAGCATTGACTAACCTATATTGAGCCCTTACCCCACGTGCTTTGTTTAATGCTTGTATTATCCCACTCAATACAGAAACTCTTTTTTTTTTTTTTTTTTTAAAGATTTTATTTATTTATTTGGCAGAGAGAGAGCAAGCACACAAGCAGGGGGAGCAGCAGAGGGAGAAGGAGAAGCAGGCTCCCCGCTGAGCAGAGAGCCCCACGCGGGGCTCAATCCCAGGATCCTGGGATCATGACCTGAGCCAAAGGCAGACGCTTAACCGACTGAGCCACCCAGGTGCCCGTCAATACAGAAACTCTTAAGGGAATTTTTGACCAAAGACTGGGGGAGTCTCCCTTCATCTTGCTGCATCCTGATTAACTGGCTCATATAAGGCAGCCAGCAAAGGTTCAGAACTTTAAGAAAGAACAGATGTTAATCCAGAAGAGTTCAACAAAACCTCTTAATTTGTCTACCTAAGGTAATAGTCAATAATAGTGAGCTGGTTTCTTAGCTGCTACCGGCAAGATTTCTTTTTCTAATTCTGTTCATCCTTTTAAAGAGTAAAGACCCCTTCTTCCCACCCCCACCACCATAATCTTAGAAAGACAAGAACAAAAAACCAAACAAAAAATCACCAACGGTGACCAGCTGCATGGACACAGTCTGACCACTGCTTCCTCCTGAGATGAGGTGACAGACTCTCCTCTCTTTATATCTGAAATGATTGACAGGGCTCATGTCCAATCACAACTTTTCTCCTCATTCGAGTCACTAAAAGGCAGGTTCTGACTTTTCTCTAATATAAATATTAGAAAGAAGTTAGCATGTAAAAATTCTCATGACATAGGGCCAGATGTGAAAACTGAATGACAGTTCATAACTTTATTCCTTTTATTAGTCACAGCTTGTAAAACTTCCCTTTTGTGAATGAAATGGCCTGAGCTTTGTGGTACCAAAGATCTCCTGGTGACAGTTTAACAAATCACTCTGGTTCCCAGATGAAGATCACTACACAGCAAATAATGAAGAAGAAGAAAGAAAGGGGGAGCCTGGGTGACTCAGGCTGTTAAGTGTCTGCCTTCAGCTCAGGTCATGATCCCAGGGTCATGGAATGGAGCCCCACATTGGGCTCCCTGCTCAGCAGGGAGTCTGCTTCTCCTTCTCCCTCTCCCCCCCTGCTCATGCTCTCTCTCTCAAATAAATACATAAAACCTTTAAGAAAAAAAGGGGGGAGATTTTTAGTTGGAATTTTCCAAGGATTCCCTTATGCAGATATTATTAGCTCTCTGACAGTTGAGCAAACTGAGGTCCCAAAAGGTTACAGATGTGCACAACATCACACGCACGATTAGTAAGGTTCAATCCCAAGCAATTTGACTCCAGAGCCCAGGCTCCTGGTCATGACCCTATAGTGGCCTTCTGGTGGATGGTTGGACAGAGGGTGCCTTATAAAGAGGTGTGCAGGTACATGGGAAGGAAAAAGGACTTGCACCTGTGTCCTGATTCCACCACTTACTACCAGAATAAGTGAAGGCAAGTGATTTCTTGTATTAAATTCATGTATTAAAATGACGGTGATACCCTTACTCAAGGGCGTGTTGTAATGATTGAATAGAGACCGTAGATGAAGGTATTTTGCAAACTGTAAACCATCCCCCAGACATTACTATGATTATCTGAGTATCACTGAGTGTGATTATTTAAGTGTGTGTGTGTGGGCGGGGGGTATTCTTCTTTGATTCAGAAGAATAGAGAATTTATCGAGATCCAAATATCACGTTTGTTTAATGGCAACCAGAATATTTTAAATCTTCTCAGCTTGTAAAAGCCTGCCTAGTTGCATTAGCCATGGTGCTCCAGTCTGCAGGGGGAATGCAAACAGCTTTGGAGAATGAGATACAGAGCAAGGGCGAGAATAAGATACAGAGCAAGTACTCACTGTCTCCTATGCTCTCTTTGTTCTTCTTCCGTAGTCACCCTAGGAGCCCAGATGAGGTCGTTACTGGGTGGTTGATGATATATATGGTAGGGAGACCCACTCAGACATGCTTTGCCTCTTCAGCGCTCCAGCCCCATTGGGGACCGCGTAACATCTAACAGTGAATTAGCTGCAAGGACTGCATTTGACCACTAGGAGACAGTATACACAAAGAGAAAGAAAGAACTGGCGACTCAGAATGGGATCGCCCAATGCAACCACCTCATTTTAATAGACGGGGCATGCCTAAGGCCACGTGGGGAAATGGCAGAACTGAAATTCAAACTCAGATAGGTCCTAGAATGGATGAGCACTGCACATCAGGAATTCCTTTTAACAAAGTTGGAGTGGGGAGAATGCTGGAGAGGCTTCCGTTTCCCTCCCTGAACCCCCAAATCCTGCCATGAGAGCCATCCTTCAAAGTTTGTGTGACCTGGGAAATTTCAAAGAGTGTGCTGCTCGGGCAACAGGTTTGACCAGGGGTCAATAACTTTGAAATATGTGAGCTAAAGTCCTGACTTCTGCAATAATGATGGGAGTTGGAGGGAGGGGAGTGGTTATCTGGGACTCCCGGGAAAGGCAAAGTTGTGTAAATGAAAATAACAAGAGTGACAACAGGCTTGGAGGCAGAAGTCCAGCGTGGAATTTCCACATTGCCAGATACTCTCTCTAATTAATTGGGGACTATCAACCCCAGGAAGTATAAATATAAAACAATTCTACGTTTCTGATCACTGACTTAATCGTTCTCTGTCAAAACATTTTTTTCTCAGTCCCTGATGGTGTCTCAGATACCCTAACTTTCCAGTCAGTTCTGGTTATTAAAACTCAGCCTGGTCCTACACTTTCCCCTCAAATTCCCTCTCCATCCAATGGAAGTTCAAGCTGGGACTTGCCTCCTTGGAGAAGAGAGGGTGACCAGTTGTCCCAGACACACCTTTTCTCCATTCCCACTTAAAGCCCTGGTTTTCCAAAGTTTGGGGGCCTGGAGGAGGGACGGGCATGGTGACAAGTAACTCTTGACCCGCCTGGCCACAACAGTGGCCTCTTGTTGGCTGAAGCTGCTTCTCTAGCTAACCTTGGCTGCGTCCTGTGTGGCAGGTGTCCAAAGACTGGCTCTCTCATGAGGCAAAAGTGTGAGGACTTGGGTGGCTCCAGAGAGGTTTTCTGGACTCCTTTGCTTCTTGACATGAGAATGGTGGCCTCGCTCTCCCACCCTGTGCGTTTCTCCTTTACTCTCACATATCTACTACATTTCACTTCTGACCCCAGGGGTGTGGGTTTTCTACACACTGAGCCATTTTTTGACTCTAGGTGGGTGTCCGACAATTTAACTCCATTCTGACACTATCTACCTGGAGGTGGCATCAGATCCCACGGGTGACAGCTCAGTCCCACGGGGCTGCCCCTCTCCCTTGCTTCAGATGCCACCTGCCCTTCTGACGGACTAGCCATAAATGGGGGTTCTCACCACCCTCTCGTTGGGTTTGATAATTTTCTAGAATAGCTCACAGAACTCAGGGAAACTCTTTCTTACGTTTTCTTATTATAAAAGGATACTATCAAGGTTACAGATGAGCGGAGTGCCTGGGTGGCCCAGTCAGTTAAGTGTCTGCCTTCAGCTCAGATCATGATCCCATAGTCCTGGGGTCGAGTCCTGCATTGGGCTCCCTGCTCAGTGGGGAGTCTGCTTCTCCCTCTCCCTCTGCCCCTCCGCCCCCACTCGTTCTGTCTCTCTCTCTCTCTCAAATAAATAAATAAAATCTTAAAAAAAAAAAAAAAAGGGACACAGATTAGTACCAGCCAAATGAGATGCATAGGGGAAGGTCAGGGAGGGTCCCAACTGTGAAGCTTCTGTGTCCTCAAGATGCATTGCCTTCTCAGCACGTTGATGTGAGTCACCAGCCAGGAAGTTCACCTGAACCTTGGTGTCCAGAGTTTTTAGTGGGGATTTTTTATGTAGCCACGATGGGTTGAATCATTGGCCACGTGATGTAGTTGAACTCAGTCCCTAGTGCCTAGTCCCTTTTCCCTCTCAGGGGGTCACAAGGCTCAAAGCTCCAAAGCCCTAAGGACATGGTTGGTCTTTCTGGCATGGACAGCCCCCATCTTGAAACCATCTAGGGGCCCACTGTGAGTCACCCTGTTACCATAAACTTAGGTGTGGTCTCACGGCCCATTGTAAATATCAAAGACATTTCTGTGGCTCAGAAAATTGCAAGGGTTTAGAGGTTCCCTCCTAGGAGCCAGGAACAAAGGCCTGACAAAATCTTTATTGTACAACACGCACACCAGCTTTGGACTACCATTTTTTACCCTACATCACAGGTATCCTGTCCTGTTCCCTCTGAGCCTGCTTTCAACACTTTCTTTCCCAAAAGCTCTCAGTAGACCTCATTCTCTACTGGTGGATTTCCACCTAATTTGTCACCTCAAAAATCCCTTCATTTTCCTCAAGGCTCCGAGAGAACATAAAACCTAAGAAAGAAGGTAGCCAGAGCAGCTCAGAAAGGCCATACACTCAGCTCTGACCTTAGGCAAGTCATTAACCTCTCTGTGCCTTTGTGTCCTTATCTGTAAAATGAGAATAATAGCTAGTAGGGTTGCTGCAAGAGTGAGTTAGATAAAAGCACTTGGAATAGAGTCCAGTACCTCCAAGTTTTCAAAAAATGTGTTATTTTCTCCCACTATGACATCATCATCGTCATTGGTCCAGAATGCAGCATGTAGAAGAAGAAAAAGCTCTGGAATCAAAACGAGTTTCAGTCTTAGCTGGTTTGTTGCATGTTTGCCAATATGACATGAGTAACTTCTCTGAGCCATTATTTATTGGTCAGTAAGGAGGGGGGGAGGGGGTAACTAGGGACGCCTGGGTGGCTCTGTTGGTTAAGCAATTGACCCTTGATTTTGGCTCAGGTCATGATCTCAGGGTCACCCTGAGTCAGGTGCTGTGCTCAGTGGGGACTCTGCTTGAGAGTCTCTCTCCCACTCCCTCTGCCCCTCATCCACCTCAAATAAATAAATAAATCTTTTTTAAAAGTGGGGGGTAACAAATCCCTGCATAGGTAACCCCCTGGCAGGGGTCTAAGGGGCTGTGCCTTTTAATTTTGTTAGATGAGGCCAAACTGTCCTCCAGGAAGATGCTGGTTTGTTTTTTTTTTTAAGGTTATTATGACAAAGGGGCAGCGCAAGAGAATTTGGGGGGGATGATAGAAGTATTCTGTGTCTTGATGGTGGTGGTTACATGGTTATACATTTGTCAAAATGCATTTGTCCAAAATTTGGAACTGTACACCAAAGAGTTCATTTTCCTATATTAAAAGAATATAAATACAAAACATATTGAGCACTTTTTAAAAGATTATGATCACAAAGTTTAAATGAGATAATACAAGTGAACATGTCTATGTGATCTCCCCCCTTGGGACCCCTGGGCCTCTAGGCTCCCAATGCCACATTAGCAGATGTTTCTAGCAAACCTTGACTTTCAAGTGGTCTGAATATCGTTCATAGCCATATGACATTAGGGGGACTCCTTTCAGACCTAGCCCATAAATCTGACCCCTCCACTCCAATAACCTCTTGCCAAGCACTCTGGCCACCCTGGGGTTGGGGCAAAGGTGCCCATCGAAGGCCCCATGTGGGACACAGGCCTGAACAGTGACTGCTGACTAAGGGCTAAGCATGTTTGATTGGGAGCCTAGCAATCTGGATCCTCTACTTCCTCCTGAAAGCAGGGCAGGAAAGCCCTCTGCATGTATGAGACAAAGCTACTGGGAATCCGAGGTGTGAATTAGAGTCTGGACCAGGCTGGGAAGGAGTGGGAAGGTCAAGAATCCTAAGGCCAAGTGGAGGAGAGAGGGAATTCTGTGTGTGATCGGTGTGGGGAGAAGATCCTTGGGAGCGCCCCAAGGTTAATTCTGGGGGAGGTGTGAGGGCAAGAACAGGCAGGCCCAGGTGAGGGGAAAGGGGAGAGGCACAGGAGGTCCTGAGATTGATGGCCTGGATACTGAAGAAGACCCAGGCGTGCCTGAGAGTGAGCAAGTTGAAGGGGAAACCGAGGAAAGGGGGATCTTAGGACAGTGACTGTGGGAGACAGTCGGAAGAATGGGGGGAAGATGCTGGGTCTTCTGGGAGTGTGTAAGAGGAAGTCCAGGTGAGGGGAAACCGCTGTGGCTGAGGGAGGCCCTGACGATCACTCTCTGAACCGAGAAGCTTCTGCTCTGAGGGCTAAGGGGACTGTCACTGAGTTGGAGAGTGCTGTGTGGGAGTTCTCTAAATGTGGGGAAGCTCCACAGGTGACAACCTGAATGCAGGTAACCCTGAAAAAAGATGACAATGGAAAGGATTGTCCCAAATGTATGTCAAAGGGGAAGGGGCAATGCCAAAGAAGGGAGAGACCCTGAATTTTACAGTCCTCTTGACAGGGCAGGGAGGGGGCTGTGAGAGGGGAGCCCCTAAGAAAGAGAGAGGTTCCCAGGGCAGGGAGGACTCTCTTTACCGTGAAAGATACCCTGGGGCTTCCTGAATGTAAAGGAGATAGCAGTGAGGAGGGAGGTCCTAGAGAGACAGTGGGATGTCTAAGGGAGGGAACCCAGCCGAGGAGCTGGCAGAGAAGACCCTCAGGTGGGGGGTATATGAAAGTGTGAGGGTGTCCTACAGGTGACCACCTGAATTTCAGAAGTGTCAATAAAACACCTGAAAAGATGGGGTTGGGGGAGGGGAGAATGGCAGTGAGGGGGGCCTTAAGGAATAGGGAAAAGAAGGGGAAGAAATACGGGTCTGAAGGCAGAGATGTCTCTGGAGACCCTCTCCCCCTGGATATGAAGGATGCCTGGGGTCTCCTGAAGGAGTGGGAGCCTTCAGTATGGCCGTCCCCCTAAAACTTGCAGGGCTCAAGGACTTCCCAAGGGGATGGTGGGCTGGGAAGAAAGGGGAAAGGGGTTAGAAGGAGAGGAGGCTGGACTCCTGAGGGTGGGAAGGTCCCATCCCCTTCCTGAAGGGCCTAGAAGTTGGGGGAGGGGAGGCATAAGCAACAGGTGTGGGAACCCTGACCTTGTGGGCTGGGAACCATTCCTCAGTCGGCAGGATTCTGTTAGGAAGGTGTAACTCTTGGGTCAAAGTCTAAGGGGCTGGGAAGAAAGTAGTGAGGTCACAGCCCCCAGAAGTGGGGAGATTCTCCAAGGCAGGCAAGGAAGGGAGGTGGGAGCGGGGGACTCAAGGGAGAGAGAGGATGTAAGGGTAGGGGCCGCAGTGAGAGGAGCCCCCAAGACCGGGAGGCCCTGCCGCCTACCCTGCACTTGGGAGGGCCCCCAAGTTGAAGGGGGCTCCCAGAGGCATCCCAGGGTCCCCTGGAGGGGGATGGAAGCGGGGACTTAAGGGAATCCGTGAGCCCAGTGGGCTGGAGGCCCTGAAGGTCCAGTCTTGGGACTTTGTCCGAGGCCCGTGGGGGACAGTGAAAAGAAGGGGGATCCTAAGCTGGGGCTGAGGCAGTGGGGCTCCCTGGTGGGCGAAGGAGAGCCCTGCGCGGGATTCCCCCCTCCAAGTTTCGCTCGGCATCTCCAGGCCTGGGAAGCGTCTCCCCGGACGCCGCAGAGGCCACACAACCTAACAATGCCATCGGACTAGGTTAGATGCAGTAGCAAGAAAGTCCGGAGACCGTCCGGAGAGACGACAACCAATCAGACAGCGAGAGCGAGTGCGCGCTCAGAAATGTAGCCAATCAAAGAGCGAGGGTGCTGGTTCGCCGATCGGACGCCGGGAGGGGACTCGAAAGCAACGCGAACTCACTCGCCAATCAGAGCCAAGGATGACTGTCTCGCGCTGCTTACGTAATACGGAGTGGGCGGAGCCCAAACGTGCGCCCGCCAGAGTTCCCCAGCGAATCGGAAGTTTCGCTGCCCCCGACTCGGGGGTTGATTGGTTACATTCAGAACTTGCCTGTCAATTTTGGAAGACGGATAAAGGACATTCCCTTAGAGACCCAAGAGCCCGCCTCCGCTCTCTCGTGTGGGAGGAGGGCCTTAAAGAGCCAGGTGCTTGGTAAGTTGACGTCGGACCTTGATCACAGAAATAGGAGAAAACAGTAACAGAACAAAACGGGAAGCAATTCCGTTATGCTGGAATCGAGCAGGAAGCGCCAAATCGCGAAAAAGCGGGAATTCGAAAAGCTTAAACGGCTTGCTTTAGGTCACACGCTTCTAAGTAGCGGAGCCGGGATTCGAACCCTCATTTCCGACAAAATAGTCCTGCCTCTTTGGGATACGACGAAACGGATGGATGAGACCCGAGTCTTAATCACACTCGCCAGGAAAGGAAGGCCTCTGCTTTGTGATAAAAATCTTTCGATTCCAGGGATGCTGGGTGGCTCGTTGGTTAAGCATCTGCCTTCAGCTCAGATCATGATCCCGGGGTCCTGGGACTGAGTCCTGCATCGGGCTCTCTGCTCAGCGGCTGTCTGCTCAGAGTCTGCTTCTCTCTCTCCCTCTGCCTGCCTTTCTGCCTGCTTGTGCTCTCTCTCTGTGTCTGTCTGACAAATAAATAAAATCTTAAAAAAAAAAAAAAAGTCTTTCGATTCCAGCCACCTGGCCTTTGCTCACACCATTTCTTCTACATCAAATACCCACTCATTCTAGACCTAGCCCAAAGGCTACCTCTCCTAAAAACAAAAAAACAAAACTCCCCAAAGAACCGCCCCGCCTGCAGGCAACAATGGGCTCACGCCTTTGCCCTTGGCAGCATTTTCCCCGCTTGGAGCTCTTGTCCTGTTCCTGTTTGCAAGCTCTGATCACCCTGGAATGTTACCGCCCATCTCTGTGTCTGGCCCCCACCCGTCAAGACAGACTCCTTTGAGGGCAGGTGACATCTCTTGAGTCACCAGCAACATCCAGCACAGGGCCTAGATTTCAGAGAACTCAAAAAGTAAAAGGTCCTATCTGGGTGTTTCCATCCTTAAAGTGGGATGTTGTGAACTTATGTTAAAAAAAAAAATTCATATTAAAAAACACTGCTCTGGCTGAAAACTTCACGTTATCCTTTTTTTTTTTTAAGATTTTATTTATTTATTTGTCAGAGAGAGAGCACAAGCAGGGGGAGCTGCAGGCAGAGGAGAAGCAGGCTCCCCGCTGAACAAGGAGCCCCACGTGGGACTCAATCCCAGGACTCTGGGATCATGACCTGAGCCAAAGGCAGATGCTTAACCAACTGAGCCACCCAGGAATCCCAGACTCTGCATTATCCTTGATTCCTCATTAATCACCCCCAGAAGCCCTACAGCAAATTCTGATGGTTCTTCCAAAATACATCCTAAATCCTTTCACATCTTCCCATCCCCACTACCCCCACCCACCTTGGGAGTCACCACCACCCCTGGCCTGGAGTGATAGCAGCATCCTCCCTGGACTTGCTGTGACCACTCTTGCTTTCCACCAGAGCCTGTTCTCCAAACCGCTGACACAGTGCTTTTCTTAAAACATAAATCAAATTATGTCACACCTTAGCTTACAAATGCTCCAAGTCATCTCAATGCTCTAAAATTAAAACAAAACAAAACAACCACAAAAAAAAAAAAAAAAAACACAAAAAAACAAATGACAAAAAAACCCAAAAAAACCCCAAAGTCTTCAGTGCAGCCTACCAGTTCCTACATAATCTGGCTCCTACTTGTGTCTCCGTAAAGAGCACAGATTTGAGGTTCAAATTTCACTTGTGCCACTTCGTAGCTCTGTGACCTTGAGCAACTTACTTAGACTCTGAGGCACAGTTTGATAATATGTGAAGTGAGGATTAAGTACATTAGAATTCTCAAAAAAATAAATTAGAATTATTAATTAAAACGGACCTCTATTTTATAAAATAACTGAGTAGTATTCCTCAAAACTGTTAAGGTTGGGAAAAGCCAGGAAAGACTGAGAAGCTGCTGCCGAACAGAGGAGACAAAGGAGATGTGATAAATGGCATCTTGCATCAGATTCTGGAACAGAAAATAAAGGACTTTAGTGTGAAAACTGGTAAATTCCAAATAAAGTCTGGAGTTTGGCTAATAGTCATGTTAGTTTCTTAGTTGCAACAAAGGTTCCAGAACAATGTAAGAAGATAACATTAGGGGAAGCTGGGTGAGGACTGTATGAGAACTCTGTAATATCTTTGTAACTTTTCTGTAAATACAAAGATATTCCAACAGAGGGGTGCCTGGGTGGCTCAGTGGGTTAAGCACCTGCCTCGACTCCAGCCCATCTACTTTCCCCTCTGCCCTGAGGAGCATCCAGATGTCCTGATTGCCCTATCTAAATATCCCTTTACTCCTAAAGAACATCATCAGGCCCACTGAGGAAATAGCCAGAAATACAGATGGAGATAGAGGAGGGGGCTGGGTCCTGACTCCTGGGTCGGAGGGAGGAGGGGGCTGGGGGTCCAGATTGCTGGGTCTGAGCATGGAAGAAGCTCTGTGACCAGACTCCTGGGTCTCGGGGAGATGGGCGCTGCAGCCTGAAATACGTGGGGTTGAGGAATTAAATCCCACGACCCCAGCGTACTTTGCCGCGGCTCCGCACGCCCCAAGGGCCACGCCCCACTCCGGGCAAAGTCCCGTCTACTTTCTTTCAGACCCCTCCGCGCCGCTCTGGGCCCTGGAGAAACCGAGTCGAAGGTGCCAGAAGCGTCTTGAGACACCTCTGTAAAAATGGAACAGCAAGAGAAAGAGACTGGGCCCGAGGGGTAAGAGACGCAAGACCCTCCCCACGGGGAGGACAGAGACTAGAGAGGGAAGGGGACTGACTCAAAGAGAGTGTCAGAAAAAAAAAAAAAAGTCTCAAGTATCATCAGTTAGAAATAGACTCTCAGCAATCTTATTGACAGAGTTGAGGGAGATACTTAGGAATAGGGACACAGCTAGAAACAGATATTCGTGGAACAGGGAGAAATTTCAAGAAGGAGCCAAGAGAATCAGAGATATCAGGAACAGCCATAGAGCTGGAGAAATAATAATAATAATTGTCAGACCCAGGCCTTTCCTATGCACCTTTGGTACCACCAAGAGCCATCTTTTGGTTTGAAAAATTAAGGTTCAGCACAGGGAAGTGATTGGCCCGGAAACACACCTTGAGCGAGGCAGCCTGGAGCTGGAATTTCATTCTGTCTGATGCTGAAGTTCTGGCTGAGGTGTCTGTCTCTCTGTAAAGAGAGATGGGAAGAATGAATGAGAGAAAGATGGAGAGACTGAGAGAGAGAGATTGAGAGAAGTGGGTAAGGAAGTCAGAGGTGGATGCAGAGCTGAATGGACTCCCAGGAAAAGGGCTGGACCACAGTAGGAAGGACAGAAAGAGATGGTGAGACCCGCTGACCTGTCCTCTTGTAATTCCAGGAACAACCTGTCCCTGCCATCACCAGGGACCGAGCCGTGGACCCCTGCACCTTTCCCAGCCTTGCCACCTCTCCCCCTGGGCACCCCAGATCCAGCCCACCTGGGGCTCCCTGAGAGCTTGGCCTCTGTCACCGTCCCCATCCGTCTGGACGCCCTCTCCTACCTCCTGCACAGTGCCCTGCTGGGGGCCTACACCCTCCAACAGTCCTTGCCCTCCTGCCCCTGCACCCCCCAGACATGCTGCACCCAGCCAGGCACGGCCACAAGGCCATCCAGGGGACGCGGGGGCTGGGGCGTCCAGCGCAGGCCAGGCTGGGGCCAGGGCCAGCAGCGATGGCGACCCGGAAGGGCTGAGAGGGGCTGGCTGGGGGGGTCTGGGGCTGGCCCCAAGACTCCGCCGATGATGCCAGCATCGCCAGCATCACCACCAACGCTGCCTGACCAGGATGGGAAGAAGGAAGCCCCAGGTCAGGAGCCACCCCAGGAGACGCCTCCTGCTGCAGCAGAAGACTGGGAGACAGAGTACTAGGACCCTGAAGGTCCAGCTCCCCAGACTCCTGAGAGGGGCCCCCAGGGTCACCAGGAGGGTTTTCCTGGAGCCCAGAGTGACCTCAGCTATGGCAGAGATACCCCAAGAAACATCCTGCTCCCGTGTTTCTTCTCCCCAAACCACAGCCTCAGGAGTGGGTCCTGCGAGGCACCCCATGAAAACTGGAGCTGATTTAGGATCCCACGCCAGCAAAAGCCCTGAGCCTCATATCTGTGCCCAAAGCCATGCCTCTCCCCATTCCCAACACCACCTCCAACTACAGTGACAGCCCCAACCCCATCCCCCTTGCCTCTGTAGCCCCAGTCCTGTCCCCACTCTCAGTATCATATCCCCAACCCCACTCATTCCCATTTCCATCCCCATCTCCACCCTTAGTCCCAGCTCTGCACCCTCCTCCTCTACCTACCTCAGGCCAACCCAATCCTCATCCTTAACTGCCTCCTAAACTTGACCCCAAACCCAGCCCATCTTCAACCCCAGCCAACACCATCCCATCCTCCTTCTGGTCCCAGCCCCAACCATGACGTGCCCTGTGACCCACCTGCAAAGAACCCCATTGGCCCAACATACCCAGACACCTGCCACCCCCTCGACCCTGTTTCCTGCCCTTGGGAGTGGGGAGCCTTGGTTGAACAATAAATGGATGACTGCCCCATGTCTTGTGTCTCTGTGTGTGTGCTTACGCAGCTCAGGCTAACCCAGCGGGTGCTGTGAGCAAGGCCTGTGAAAGGGTGGTAGGGTCGTTGGGAGGGTCACAGAGAGAGGCCAGTGGGGCCAGGGGTTGCGGGGAGGGAGCACTTGGATCCCTGTTTCAGCGAATTCCATTTGGGGCCTCTGCCACCATTGCATTTTTGCCTGCTGGAAGCTGCTGGGCCACGGGCCATTGTGTGGGGAGGCTTAAGGGATTTGGGGGACCCAGGGAGCAGAGAGGCCAGCAACCTGGCTCAGCTCAGTCCGCACAGAAGGGCTGAGGCAGACAGAGGGCTTGTGACAGGCTCTGCCACTCAGGTAGGGAGCAGGCATTGGACCTATAGGCCCCCTCCTCCACCAAGACCTAAGGGTCCGTCCTCTAGCTCCTTCCTCTCCCGGGGGCCTGGGGGGGTCCCAGCCCCTAGCCCCCTCCTCACCTGGGATCTGGAAGTCTAGGTCCCCAGCTCCTCCTTCCTCAACTGGGAGTCCAGATCCTGACCCCATCTCTCCCCGTCTCCACAGATCACCATGTACAGCTTCATGGGTGGCGGCCTCTTCTGTGCCTGGGTGGGGACCATCCTCCTGGTGGTGGCCACAGCGACAGACCACTGGATGCAGTACCGGCTGTCGGGGTCCTTCGCCCACCAGGGCCTGTGGCGATACTGCCTGGGCAACAAGTGCTACCTGCAGACAGAGAGCATCGGTAAGGCTCCGGGGCGGGGTCTGCGCCGGGCCTGGGGTGAGAGCCCCCCGCGGGGCACAACCTCGCCAGCTGTTCGGCTTGTGGAGAACTCTGTGGCTCAGAGAGGGAAAGGGACCAGCCAAAGATTGCTCAGCACAGAAGAGGCAGAACTGGGATTTCAGGATTTTTTTCTAGTACAATTACTCCTGGCACGGAGTCAGGTAGAGCGGTTGGGGGTGGGGCTGGGGCTGTCAGAATAGCATTTCCTCAATATCGATGACGTATCAAGGACTAGGTTGGGTACTGTGGGATACGGAAGCAATACGGACCCTAAATTTGCCAAATACTGGATGGTAGTTTTTAAAACCTACTGTGCGCCAGGCTTTGTAATATATATGTCTATATGTACATGTCTATGTATGTATATGTATATATGTGCATATTATAATATATGTTGTAAAAATGGAGAAAAATAGCTCTTCCAGCATAAGGTTCTTGCAAGCTACATTATAATAATATATATTATATATAAGATGATATATATTATATAATATACTATATATCTCTACGTATCTCTCTCCATATGTATATACATATACATATGTACATACATACATATATACATATATATGGAGAGATACTCACATATATTGTATATTATATTACGTAATATATAATGTGCACTATATATTAATAAATCAATAATATACAATATGCATATACAGTAATAAATTAATAATATACAATGTGTATTATATATTAATAAATTAATAATATATAATATTACATATTTTATATGTACTAAATAGTGTAGTGGTAGTAGTAGTAGTAATAATAATAACGACTGGCATTTATTGAATGTTATTGAGTCCTACATGCTATTCTAAGTGCTTGACATGGATTAATGCCCTTGGTCTCCCAGCAACAGTGAGGGTGGTACCACTGTGTCTAGGAATAAAACATGAGACTTGCCCTCAAAAATCCAAACATTCTCTCCAGGGGGTTTTGGGAGGAGGAGCCAACTCTCCTGAGCCCCGCGACCGGCCAGATTTCAGCCACCCCATCTCACTGAACCTGCCTGGGGAGAGGCAGCAGAATGCCCCTGTGCAGGAGGGGTAAACCGAGGCAGGAAGCAGTGGAAAGACATGCCCCAGCCGCCAGCTCCCGAGCTCAGTCAGCCTCCTTACTTCATGCATGCCTTTCATTTCCGGAGGTCTCATTCGTCATGCTTCTACCATTTCTCCCGCTTCAGCCTGGGAAGGCCCCAAGGACATCCCCTCTGTCTTCTCTCTGTTGGGGATGGGGGGAGAAGGAGGCATGATGGAGGTCTGCAAGTTCATTTGACCTCAAAACCGAAATCCTCAGGGACATACCTCACCCTGATTGATCGCTGGGTATCTGTTCAAGCAGCTGGCTCACCGTGCACATCAATTGTAACTTGTTCACCAGACTCCGAGCAGGAGACGTGAACTTGCAGGGGCCAAACCCAGCCGCAGACGCGTGTGTATAGTGTTTTTAAAGTTTCTTACGTCTCTGCCAGAATTTAAAAATTTGGAGATTTTAGGTATAAAAATCGGGACTTGTAGCTGTCTTTGAAAAATCCAGTTTTGCATCCTTCAAAGGTGGTCTCCCAGTCAGGGTCCCTCAGGAGACAGGTAGCACACCGTGATTTGAACAGGGAGAGTTTTCTCTGAAGATGGAGCTGAGAGGCAGTAATGGGTAACTGGGGATGGGACACCACAGCCCCCACTTCAGCCTGCTGGGGGACAGATAAGCTGCTCTTTTTTGCAGCCACAGGCAAGCCTCAGAGGCGTTTGCATTTTCCACTCCCACTTCACCACAACCAGGGGAAGGACATAGGCGAAAACATGCCCCATAAGTCCTCCAGACTTTTTTTTTTTTAAGATTTTATTTATTTGACAGAGAGAGACACAGCAAGAGAGGGAACACAAGCAGGGGGAGCGGGAGAGGGAGGAGCAGTCTTCCCGCTGAGCAGGGAGCCAGATGTGGGGCTCGATCCCAGGACCCTGGAATCAGGACCTGAGCCGAAGGCAGAGGCCTAACGACTGAGCCACCCAGGCACCCCCCTGCAGACTTTTAAATACCCAGAGGCATCCGTAGTTTCCTGGGGCTGCCATGACAAAGGACCACAGACTGAGTGACTCCAACAACAGAAATGTACCGTCTCACAGCTCTGGAGGCTGGAGGTCTAATAACCAAGGTGTCCGCAGAGTTGGTTCCTTCTGAGGCTATGAGGGATAATCTGTTGCCTGCGTCTCTCCCAGCTTCTGGTGGTGGTTGTCTGGCAATCTTTGGCACTCCTTGGCATGTCAATGCATCATCCTGATCTCTGTCTCCATCTTCACATGGTACCCCCCACCCTCCTAAATGTCTGTCTTTCTCCAAATTTCCCCATTTTGTGAGGATACTAAGTCGTTTTGGATTAGGAATCCGCTCTGCTCCAGTAGGACCTCATCTTAACTTCCACATATGAATTTGGGGGTTGGGGGAGAGATACCGTTCAACCCGTAACAACATCCGTGGAGAAACAGCCAGCAGTTTTTCTTACTGAGGTTCACACAAGACAAAAGAGTGCATTTTGCAAAGATCCAGACTTTTTATTTTTCAGTGGCGGGATCCAGGCTCTGTCCCAGGTACACAGGTGTCATGGGTCCTCTGAGAGACAGAATAGCCAAGCAGTTAAGAACAAGGGCTTTGGTGCTTGGTTGTCAACGCCAGTCGTAGTGCCAATTATGGGACCCTGGATAAATCACTCTACCTCTCTCAGCCTTAGTTTCTTCACACCCGAAAAATGGGGATTAAAAATAGTACATACAGCAAGATGAGATCATAACTATTATTCCCAGGGCATGTCCTAAAGGGCCAGCCCAGAGCCAAGCACAAGAGACGAATGATTCTCAGTGCTCCACGTTCATTCACTCAGCATGTGCCCTGAGGACCCGCTATGCGCCAGGCGCCTGGTGCAGCAGTGAATGAGAAAGCAAGACCTTTGTCCTCACATAACTGAGCAACCAGCAGGGAAAGACAGACATAAATAAGTTAAAAATAAATAAATAGGTCATTTTCAGGTATGGGCAAGTGGTTATCAAGGAAATGAAAGAGAGTGGTGGGAGAGAGGGTAGGAAGTGATTAGCAGGAGGATAGCGGGGAATCAACACTCATTCATCATTCATTCATTCATTCATTCATCCACCCACCAAACATTTCTCCAGGCCTGTTTGCAAACGAAACTTGTGCTGAGGATGGTCTCCAGGTAGAATCCTGGCCTCAGGGAGCAATCAGGCTGGAAGGGGAAACAATCCAAAGAGCCACAGCCCAGAGCAGGGGATGAGGACGATACCTGAGGGGTGAAAGGGTACTTCCCAGAGGGGATTTGGGAGCTGGGCTGTGGAAGATGAATAGGAGCTTGCCAGGGGAAGAGAGCATTTGTTTGCAGAGGTGAAGGAGGAGGTGGGTCAGGGACGTGGAGAGAGGCAAGGCATCCCGGCCCTCAGGGGTAGCAGCTTTCGCCACTGAGGGCAGGGGTTGGCATGGGAGTGACCGTTCGGTGCTACCACAGCTTATTGGAATGCCACCCGGGCCTTCATGATCCTGTCCTCCCTGTGCGCGACATCGGGCATCATCATGGGCATCCTGGCCTTCGCTCAGCAGCCCACCTTCACCCGCCTCTCCCGGCCCTTCTCCGCGGGCATCATGTTTTTCGCCTCCAGTGAGTGGACCCACCTTCCCCGTCTCCCCACCTCCACCCCTAGCGTCCCTGCCCATTTCCATCCCCAGCACCACTCTCATGAGGAGAGGGGTTCCTCCTCATTCTCAGCTCCATGGCCATCCTAGTCGCACCCCAACCCCAACCCCAACTCCAAGACTGGTTCTAACGCCTAATGCCAGCGTCTTCTCACATCAGCCGCTGTCCCGTGGCTCGGGGCCGGCACTAACCACCGCCCAGGTTTAAGGGTGCGATTCCTAACAAGGCTGCTCCTACTTCAGTTGCAAGAGGGGTCCTCAGGTCATCTGCCCTTTTGACCCCTGGCTACAGGTGGTTCAGGGGTCCCCAGGACCCAGTCAGTTTCAGAAATTTGCTAGAAGTCACAGAACTCAAGAGAGCATTCCATTTACAATTACAGATTTATTATAAAGGGCACACCTCAGCACCAGCTCTATCAAGAGATGCACAGGGTGAAGCCGGAGAGGGTCTTAAAGGCAGAGCTTCTGCACCCTCCCCCCATGGTGTCCCACTGAGCTGTTCACCAGCCAGGAAGCTCCCGCACACTTCGGTATCCGGAGTTCCTGCTGGAGTTTCATTGACTGAGTCATTGACCCTGTGACTGAACTTAATCTCTAGCTTCCTTCCCAGGATACCAAGTGGCTTAAAGCCCCTACCGGCTGTTCTGTTCCCGTGGCTGGTCCTTCTGGTGACCAGGTCCTACCCACTGTCATCTCAGCTCATCAACATAAATCCAAGAGGCTCAACAATAACAAAGACACCCGTATTGATCAGGAAATTCCAAGGATTTAGCGTCTCCCTCCCAGGAACCAGAGCCCCAAACCAGCCCGTTCAAATTCTTTATTACACAGCACAGCCCCGTCCCATCCCCACCCCAAACCTACTCCCGAGGCACCCTCACCCTTTTCCCTTCCCACCCCAACCCGGCCCTCCGCCTTCCTCAATCTCACTCCCACCCCGATCTGGAAAACCCCACCCCCACCCCTTTTCCCACCCACCTCCCCCCATCTTCTCTCCCCAGCCTTTTTTGTCCTGTTGGCCTTGGCCATTTACACTGGAGTCACTCTCAGCTTCCTCGGTCGCCGCTTTGGGGACTGGCGCTTTTCCTGGTCTTACATCCTGGGCTGGGTGGCCTTGCTCATGACCTTCTTCGCAGGTACGAGGGCTTGGGGGTGGGAAGTTCAGCGTCCGTGGCAGAGTGGGCAGCACTCCAGAGGGTGAGATGATGGGGTATCCCACAGGGCCCCCCCAGCATTGAGCCAGAAGACAGACACCCAGGGAGAGAGGGAGTGCTGTTTTGGGGTCTTGGGTTGGGAGCCCAGGTTAGGAGGACTTGGGGGCCAAATGGGATCTCTTCTCACGCAGGGATTTTCTACATGTGTGCCTACCGGATGCATGAATGTCGGCGCCCGTCTGCTCCCCGCTGAGCCCAATGTACCCCCAACTTCATCTGGAAGTTAAAATGGGGCCACTGAAAAGGAGGGGGAGGGTCTAGAGGCCTGAAGTCCTGGTTCCTTTGGGCAGGAGGGGGCTCAGTCCTGGACTCTGGGTGGGGGCCTCTGACTCCTGCGTCCCAAGGGGGAAGGAGGGAGAAGGGGGCCTGGTGGGAGGCAGTTGAGATGACCCAAGGCCCAGCCCACGAAGAGGGGGTGTTAGAGAAATGGGATCTCCAGTTAGAGCGACTTTTTGAGAGCCTAATAAAACTGATATGAAACTACTAAGGTGTGGTCCTTGAGGGGTTGGGGTGATGAGAAACAGGTGTGAGTGGTGGATGGGGTGGGGGTGGTTGGATTACTGCGGGCCAACCTGCTCGGTCTCTGTAGGGATGGGGACAGACATGAATCACACAGTCCCCACCCAGGGGTTAACTATGACCTCTAGGAAACAGATGTGTGGGTCCAATTCTTGGTGTGTGTGTGTGTGTGTGTGTGTTTTTCCTAATCCCACATCACCGAGCAACTCAGTTCTGACACTATCTATGCAGAGGTAGTGTTAGATCCCACAAGTGGAGGACTCGGTCCTAAAGACTGCCCCCCACCCCCACCTCAGATGCCATCACAAGTGCAGCTTCTCACCTGGGCTTCTGGTCGACCAGCAGTAGATTGGAGGTTTCCATGACTCACTCTTTGGGTTTGATTAATTTGCTAGAGCAGCTCACAGAACTCAGAGAAAGATTCTACTTACTAGATCACCAGTTTACTATAAAAGGATATAACTCAGGAACAGCCAGATGGAAGGGACGCAGAGGGCAAGGTGTGGGAAGAGGGCAAGGGGCTTCTGTGCCCTCTCCAGGGGGCCCCTCTCCCCATTATGCACGTGTTCACCAACCTGGAAGCTCTCTGAACCCAGTCTTTGTGGGTTTTCATGGTGGCTTCATTACACACAGGCATCCTTGAGTGCATCATTGGCCACCGGTGATTACTCAGTCTTCAGCCCCTCCCTCCCCAGGTTGGGGGCTGGGACTGAAAGTTCCACACCTGGTTGGTTCCCCTGGCAACTTTCTTACTCTCAAGTGCCTACCCTGGGCCCCCAGTTGCCTCATTAACATAGCAAATACACCTTCAAGGCCCTCATCACCTATGAAATTCCAAGGCTTTTAGCAGCTTTGTGCCAGGAACAGCACAAAGACCAAATATGTATTTCTTATGAATCATAAGATCAGTGGGATAATACAATAAATGAAAAGATCTGTGGAAAAAACCACCTCGCCCTCCACTCACATCGTCTCCAGTCAGCATTCCTAACCGCCCCTCCCCTCCCTGGATGGGCCCCTCCAACTGGAAGCACCAGATCTCTGATCTGCACCCCGCCCCCCGACTCTTCACACACCATTCATGACCTTGACCTTCTCATTCATTCATTCATTACTTCATTCAATAAGCTGTGCCCAATTGCCATGAGATTTACTGATATCTATCATAAAATAATAAGACTATTTAGCAAGGCCCATTCTAATAATAAGAATATTAATTACAACCTACGCTAAAACTGTCATATTAATAGAGGCTTACTCCCTAGAAATATTTATTGGGGACTCCGCAAATAACAATAATACCATATTTATAGAGGCTTCCTCTACTAACAATGGCAATTGAGGCCTTCTCTAATCGTAATTTATTGAGGTCTATTTAAGTAGACATATTTACTGAGGCTTCCTCCAGGAATCATATTTATAGGAGTTTATTCTAGCAATAATAATGATGTGGTAACTCCAGACTCATCTCCGATATCCACTTGAAAAGAAGAGGCATCTCAAATCTCCCGTGTCTTAGTCTCTCCCACATCCCACACCAACTCCTCCCATATCTCCCCATCTTGCCCCGTTGTCATTCAGATGCTCCAGCCAAGAGTGTTGGGATCGTCCTCAGCTGCTTTGTTGCGTCCCACATCTGATTCATCAGCAAGTGCCGTTGGCTCCTACCTTAAAAATGTGTCCAGGAAGAATGAAGGGGGGAAATCGGAGGGGGAGACGAACCATGAGAGACGATGGACTCTGAAAAACAAACTGAGGGTTCTAGAGGGGAGGGGGGTGGGGGGATGGGTTAGCCCAGTGATGGGTATTAAAGAGGGCACGTTCTGCATGGAGCACTGGGTGTTATGCACAAACAATAAATCATGGAACACTACATCAGAAACTAATGATGTAATGCATGGTGATTAACATAACAATAAAAAATTTTTAAAAAATGTGTCCAGAATTTGATTCCTTGTTCATCCAGTTACCACCCTGATCTTGTTTCACCGGGCTTATGGCCTCAGCCTTCTAACCGGCTCTGCCAGTGCCCCTTCCCTCCTTCTGCTCCCCCGGCAGTCCATTCTCTACACAGAGGGATTTTCGTTAAGGCATGATTCAAATCACGTCACCCCTCAGCTCTAAACCCCCCAGTGGCTCCCAGCTCCAATGAAAAGCTAGTCTATCAAGGTCATACAAGATGCCCCGTGTTCCAGATCCCCGCTAACTCTTTGACTCAATCCTCCCTCCCTCACTGCAGCTCAGGGGCCCCCAAGACCGCCTTCAGTTTCGACGGTTCGCTAGAAGGAATCACTGGAAAGCTGTTATGCTCATGGTTACAGATGATCATAGCAGAAAGGATACAGATGAAAATCAGCCAAGGGAAGAGGCTCGTAGGCAGCGTCCAGACCAGGTGTGAGCTTCCAGTTGTCCTCTCCCAGTGGAGTCACACGGACAGCGCTCACCGCGTCCACCAACAATGTGTGACGATCTGCACAGAGGACTGCCCGCTGGGGAAATTCAGTCCAGCCTTGGCGTCCAGGGGTTTCACTGTCCAGGGTCTGAGGCAGTTCTGTAGGCATGGAGAAATCACATGGCTGACCTCAGCTACTCAGTCTTCGGCCCCTTCAGGGGTCATCCTGACATGGCGTGGCCCAGGGCCCCCGCCATAAACCACACAGACAGGACACACTATCTAGTGTGGCTCAAGGACCCCAGGTGTTCAAAGACACTTATCAGGCAGGACATGCCAAGGATTTAGAAGTTCCTTTTCAGGGGACAGGCCACTCTAATCCTTTGTCAAGGTTAATGCTTGGCTTCTCACTTACTCTGCTCTGAGCCTTGCCGGCCACCAGGCAGGCACAGGTGTGCGCTGCCCCCTCCTGGACGGCTCTTTCCAAATGTCTGTCAGGTTTTTGCCCCAAAGTTACCTTTTTCACCGAGATGCCACTGACTGACTACCTTATCTGAAATCACAACGCACTTCCTCTCCCACTTGTTTGTTTTGCTTTTACATATTTTATTTTGGAGTAATCCCTACACCCAACGTGGGGTTCGAACTCACGATCCTGAGATCAAGAGTCGCATACTCCACCGACTGAGCCAGCCAGGTGCCCCTCAGCTCACTATTCTTAGCTGATAGTTTCCATCTAACGTTCTTTATTTCTTTTACACCAGAGTGGATACATGAAGCTACATTCTACTAGACAACAATTAGACTAAAAGATTTAGTACATTTTTATCATCATAATAGACTGTGTTAAATATTATTAACAGAGTAGGCCTCAATAGAAATGAGGGTGCCTTCCATAATAACTGGTTATAAGCAGCATTCGTGTCTTTACCATAGTGTGTATAGTGTAGGTTCGGCGAGGGTGAGGGACTCATGTGCTTTGCACACCGATATTCCCTCAGGGTGTGGCATAGTGCCTGACCTATAAGAAGTGCTGGTTGAATCAAATATTTCCGGGGGCGCCTGGGTGGCTCAGTCGGTTAAGGGTCGGACTCTTGATTTTGGCTCAGGTCATGATCTTGGGGTCGTGGGATGGAGCCCCACATTGGGCTCTGGGCTGAGCGTGGAGCCTGCTTGGAATTCTCTCTCCCTCTCCCTCCCTGCTCGTGCTCTCTCTGGAGATAAGGATGGGGTAGAGATTGCAGATGGGCTCTGTGCTCTGGCACTCCCTTCACCACACACCCATGGCCCAGATTCCTGAAGCCTGTCCGCTGCTCTTCACTAGACCTACACGCACCACCATTTTTGTGTCGGTGCCCCTGCTGCTTATGACCTGAATCTGCCCCTGGGAGCCTGTCCTCGTGAGCATGTTCTCAGGAGTGGCCAGTTACCTCGGTGGTGAGGGTCTGGGTGAGAGATGGGGGCCGGCAAACTGGAGTCTCCAATAATGGAAGAGGCCCCGGCCTCTTGAGTCACTCTGGGTCTCCCCTTCACCAGCTGTGGTGGGACTGTTGGCTCAGGTCATCTTCGTGACAGAGGTCCTCTTCCAGGCCATTCCCCGATTCATAGAGGTCACGTGTGCCTGCACTTTCTACCTGGGCTGTGTCACCTTCACACCTTCACCTCACACCTGCTCATCCCGATCCCTGTATGGGAGGAGGAGGCCAGTGCTGGGAGGGTGGGACGGTCCTGTGTGCCTGCCCCTGCCCCTCAGGCACCCTGATCTTGGCAATGAAGCTCACCACACGGGAGGCCCTTCTCAAGGCAGAGCTGTCTGTGAACTTTTATCAGAGGAGGATGTGGACGTGTCTTGCTCTCCACAAACTTCCAGAATTGTGATTCTCCACCATTTGCTTGCCTTGGGGATAAGCTCCATGCAGGGATCCAGGAGTCTGAGCCCCTGCCTGCCTGCCTCCTCCTCAGGACTCGAGTCCAGGTATCCAGCCCTCTTTTCGTTCAGCCGCAAGCATCCCGGCCTCCAGCCCCCTCCTTCCACAGAGACACTAGAATTGGGGCCTCCCTCTTCCAGAATGGAAGGTTGCGGAACCCACAGGAAAGCATGACACAACCCCCAACTGTCCCCTTTGGCCACATCCCCCCGTTTAACTCACACCCTGGTCTCATCTATCACCTCCCACCATGGGGCCCCCAAGCCTCTCTCACACCTCTTCCAGGAAGTCTCCACTGATGTTGAGGGTTCCAAGGGTGGGAGGTATAGAACCTAAAACAGAGGCAAGTTCTGAACCACCATCCAAACCACTGATGATGTGACACCCTCCCCACCACACACTGTGAGGGGAACCGGACCTCTGTGGGGGGAGGATGTTGTCAGGGCAACCAGAAAGGGAGGGTGTAGGGCAAGACTCATCTACCCGGAACTGAGTGAAACAAAACTGGCCTGGTTTTAAAGTCTTAAAGGCTTATCTTTCTTGAGCTCAGAGGACCCGAGTCCAGATCACCAGCCTCTTCATCCCCAGGACCCAGACACCCAGTACTCACCTCCATGGAGCTCTGTCGGTCCCTGGCCCTACTCACTGGCTCCCTGGGCCTGGTGTCCATCCTGATTGCTCTGAGCACGGATTTCTGGTTTGTGGCTAAGGGGCCCAGGTTTTCATTTCACTCGGGGCTCTGGCCAAAGGAGTTTCACACCGAGGTATCAGGTAAGGGATAGTGGTCCCTCTCCTGTTGGGGGTGGTGGGCTGCCAGACGGGCGGGCACCGACGTCTTACCTCCGAGCAGGCTACATCCGTGCGACGCAGGGCCTCAGCATTCTGGCCACCCTGTGGGGACTGATGTCGGTGATCTTCCTGATCATGTCCTGCATCCCCTCACTGTCCATTCGAGGCTACGGGCCCCTCGTCTCTTCTACCATGGCTTTTGCTGCAGGTAGACTCCGGGCTGCACTTGGGCTCTGGGGACCGGTGGGTTCCCGCAGAGGGCCTGAGCCCTCTCTCTTGTCTTCATCCCCAGCCATTTCTGCAGTGGTGGCCATGGTGGTCTACACCAGCGAGCGGTGGAACCAGCCTCAACACCCCCAGATCCAGACCTTCTTCTCCTGGTCCTTCTACCTGGGCTGGGTTTCAGCTGTCCTCTTGCTCTGTACAGGTTACTGATCCTCCTGGACCTGGAGAGGGCAGCTGGGGGCTCTGAGACAGCAGGGTGGGGGCTAATGCTAACCTCTTTCTGCCACCCCCAGGTAGCCTGAGTCTGGGTGCTCACTGTAGTGGCCCCCGGCCTGGCTATGATGCCATGTGAGCCGGAGGCGAGACAGGCAGGATGAAGCACTATCCGCGGAAGACCTCATCAGGAGCCGCAGGCCCCCGCAGCCCTCCCTCTAGCCCTTACCCCCAGCCCTCCCGTAACCCCTCCATTTATTTCTTCATCCATTCAACAAAAATTTGCTGGGATCTGGTTATTCTGAGATTAATTCAGCCACGACATTAGCTGAGGGCAAGCCAGCTCCCTGGTGGGCGACACTAAGCGCCTAGAAAGGAGTCAGAGCCCCCACGTGCCATCAGGTGGCTCCTGCGCATGGAACCGGGGCAGGTGTGGACTCAGGCACGGCCCCATGTTGGCTCCCTTCTCCCGCCCTTGTCTTTCTCTGTGTTTCTACCTTGAAACCCCGTCCTTTCTCTTTTCTCCTTGGTCTTTCCCACTTCAGTGCTCTTTCCTTCTCACTCTCTCCCTGATTTTGTCACCCTTGTCTTCACTCTGGTCTTCCTCGCTCACTTCATTAATTCATTTACTCCTTCAGCTGGCTTTTCCTGAGCTCATCCTTTCTGCTTGGTCTCACTGGGGATGCTGATGGGAAGTCTGACCCGGGCCCTGCCCACTGGGGGCTGCAAGTCTGGTGGGGGAGGTGAGAGAGCAGGCAGAGCCCAGGATGGTGGGGAGAAAGACTGTGTCAGGGGTGGGGGGTTGGGGGGAGCTTTCTGGGGTGAGGGTGTTTAGGGGCTTCTCGAGGCCATCCAGGCAGAGGGACCCAAAGGTGGAGGTGTGGAAAGCCTGGAAGTTTTCAGGGGATAGAGAACAGTGCTTTGTGGCGGAATGTAGAACACAGGGGTGGTGGGGCATGAGGATGGAGAAGCAGGTGGGAGCAACGGCCCCGAGGGTCACAGTGACTCTCTCCTGAGGGCAATGGGGAGCTAGGAGGACGTTGTGAGCCGGGGAGGGACAACGCCAGTTCCAGGTGCCAGAAAGACCCCTCTGGGACATGCAGGGAGGCCCAAAGGGAGAGAGGAGCTTGGCAACGCAATGGGTGCGACTGGGACCAGGGCATGAGGTGGGAAAGAGGGAAGGAGCCAGAAAGATTCGGGGGGAGGGGGCAGAAGGAACCAGACTCAGGGATTCAAGGGCCTTGTGGAGTGATGGGCAAGAGGGAGCAAGGATAGTGCCCAGGGGTGCAGCACAACCAACCGGGTGGGACGGTAGAGTCATCCCTGGTTTGGTGGAAGATGCTGACCTCGGCTGGGATATGGTTGTCGGGGGTCTGGGAGAGAGACCCAGTGAGGAAGCTCCTCTGGTAAGGAGCAGGACGGAGGTTCCAGGGAAACGGGCACTAAGTGGAGGGAGGAGGAGGAGCAGGGGCTTGTGTGGGGACCTAAGGGGGCACAGTCGGAGAGCTGGGGACCTGCAGAGGTTATGAGATCAAGGGAAGCGTTTTCACAAGGTTATGATCTGCTATGTCATGGCCTTTCGGCTCCCCCCAGACCTGCCATCTGACTCTGAGCTGTCTGTGTGCTAGAAGAGCTGCTTAGGTGTGTGCGTATGTGTGTGTATGGGTGGGTGGGTGGTTATCTCTTTAAATGGCTGATGGGAGAGGGGATTCTGGAACTCCTCCTGCCTCACAGAGACCCAGTCTCCCTTCCCCCACCCCTCTGGACTCTGTGTCTAAGAAACCCTGGGAGCTGGGTGTGAGTCATTCAGGTGGGTGTGTGCATGGGGGTGGGGAGGGCACTGGACAGGCTAAAGGGACATTCCACTGGTGAAAGACAGGGTCTCTAAGCAGTGATTCCTTGGGGGTGAGGTCTCAAGGCCCCCAATAGGAGCAGTAGGTGATGAAGGTGTTGGGTTTGGGGAGGGCCTGAAGGAGGGGCCCCCAGACAGCGGTGCTGGGGTGCAGTCAGACATGGAGGGACATGTGGGAGGGGGTCTCAAGGACTTGAAGGACCCGGGAGAGGGGTCTGGGGACGGGAGGGGTGTTGGCGAATCTTGCATGTGTGGCCCTCGGCAGCAGCCTCCCTGGCATGGGGGTGAAGCAGAGCCTTCGGAGAGGGGGCACCTTGCTGGGCTTCTTGGCCCAAATCCTCACGATTCTCTCCACTGCCACCAACTACTGGATCCGTTACCCCGGGGGCCACAGTGGCCTGTGGCAGGAGTGTAATGGCGGAACCTGCTCCAACATCCCCTGCCAGAGTGAGGCCCTGCCCGCCCAGATGTCCCCCACTGGACAGACAGCCCCCAGCACAGACCACAGCTGGGCACATGCTGCGGCGCCCCCACCCTCGCCCCTTCCACTCCAGTCTCAGGTCCACCTGCTCCCCCGCGACAGAGACTACCACGAACCCCCACTTGGGGACCTACTTCCCTGTTGCGACATTAACTGCCCCTCATGAAGTAACTTCCAAGTTCCCATCCAAACCGTCAACTCTGCTCCCAGCCCCGTACCGGCGGGTCGGGGTGGTGGCCAGGGCCGGAGCCAGCGCGGGGCTGAGGCGGCCGCTCTCCCCAGCCATGCTGGCGGTGACTGGGGCGTGCATGGTGCTGGCGGCGGCCTCCGGCATCGTGGGTTTGGTGATGGGGCTGCGGATTCTGTGCCACGAGGGCGACTCGCGGGGCCAGACTACGAGCGGCATCTTCTTCCTCTACGGTGAGACGGCAGCGGGCCCTCAGGCACAGGGTGGGCCTGGGGGTTGCAGGGTGCAGGGGCCCAGGGGTCGCGCTTTCAGGCGCGGGGACGGAAGTGGGGGGAGGGGCCGGAGACCCAGAGGAGGGGGTGGGGCTGGGAGAAGGGGGCGTGGCCCGGGCGATGGGCGCGGTCTGGGTGGGGCCTGGGTGCAGCCCCCCCGGCCAAGCTCACGGGGTGCGCGGGGCCCAGGCTTGCTGCTGCTGATCGCCTTGACAGGCTACACCGTGAAGAACGCGTGGAAAAACGACGTCTTCTTCTCGTGGTCCTATTTTTCGGGGTGGCTGGCTTTACCCTTCTCTATTTTCGCGGGTAACCTGGACAGCGGGAAGAGGGTGGAGGAGACTGCCCAGAGGAGCCCCTTCCCCGCAGACTCCCAGCCGCCCTCCCAGGGACTCCTCAACACACTCCGCTCCCGACTCCCGCAGACCCGGCAGGGGCGCCCTTGGGGCCCCAAACCCCAGTCCCCGGGGCGCTCCCGGCCATCTGCCCCAGGACCCACCGTCCCCCACCCGCCCTCCGCTCCCCTCCCGCCAGGCTTCAGCTTTCTGCTGGCGGACATGATCATGCAGAGCACGGATGCCATCAGTGGATTCCCCGTGTGCTTGTGACCGCAGCCTGGGGCAGAATAAAGGAACGGCTTTCACCGCCGCCGCTCCGCGTGCCTTTCTGGGGACCGTGAGGACACGGGGGACACGAACGCACGCGGGAACATGGATATGAAGAGGACGGGGGATTGGGACACGGGGGTACCTGGGGGTTCAGGGAGGACATAAGCACATTAACCTATAGGGAACGAGGAACACGGGGACACGAGCATGGATGGAATGGACAAGGCGCATGGGCTCGGAGGGGGAACGGGGCACAGGGGTGGTGGGGTCAGGAGAGCACATGGGCTCTTGGAAAGGATGTAGGGACATGGACGCGGGAAAACGGATACAGGGGAACGTAAGAGGCATGATCGTGGGACGAGGAACATGGCAAGAAGAGAATGGGGAGACAGACACAAGAGGACGCAGGGAATGCGGGCATAGCGACTTGCAGAAGCGAGGGAAACGTGCGGAACTGGGGGAGGGATAAATCCGAGGGCGCTGGGAAAAGTTTAGGAGGCCTGGGAGGAGGTCCACTCCGGGAGCACCTCCCCCTGCGCACGACCTTTCCCCTAGTTCCCGGCCACGCCCCCTTTACTAAGTCCTTTTCCCTTCCTCTCAGCTCCCGCCTCTTTCTCCAGAATCCGTTCTCCATTGGTCCGAATCCTCTTGCCACACCTCCCTCTCCTCCGGGCCTCCGATTGGTCCTTTGTCAGGGCGGAGGCGGGCACCGCCGCGGTTGACTGGCTGGCGGCGCGGGGCGCAGGCGCAGGGCAGGGGGGGCGGGACGTCTGGATCCAGAGGCCGAGTGAGCGGACCGACGCCGCAGGTGGCCGCGGCAGGAAGATGGCGGAGCTGCGCGCGCTCGTGGCTGTAAAGAGGGTCATCGACTTTGCCGTGAAGGTGACCGGGCCCCCACTTCCACCTCCCCCGAACCCCGAAACTGTATGGGGGGGTCTGCTCGTACATCTGATCTCTGCCGCCTTTCCTCCCAAACGTCAAAGTCACACCTGAGGGCAAGGATCAAGGACTGAGGGTCCGACTTCAGATCCCTCCTCGCTCAAACCCGGCCCCTTTGGGGTCATGACCCCGTTCCCTTTTCTCAAGTTCTGGACTCACTGTCTTAATAATTCTGTGCAGTAGGAGTTAGTTTCTCTATTTCTTGCCTGCTGGAGGTGCCACGGCCCCTATGTAACATTTGGAGAAACTGAGGCCCAGAGAGGTCACTCAGCTAGGATGGGATAGAGCTGAGATGATTCCCCTCCGGGTCCGTCTGACTCCTCAGCGCAACTAGTGCTTTGCACGCAAGCCACACTTTCACCTGTTAGGCTGCATTGCACACTCAGTTGACTGTTAACTTGGGAACCCAGAAGCTTTCACCCTACAAAGCCGCGGGGTGAGTGAGGAGGCTGTAGCCAGGAAGGGAGGGAGAAGTGTTTGCTAGAGATGAAATCCTGTTTGACTGAGCTGGTGGAATGGCTCCCATTCCCCATGAGAGGGCTGGGGGGGCAACGTCTCTGAGGTCCTGGCTTGTCCCTGGAGAGAAGCTGGTCGGGACAGACGTGAATCAGACACAGGCTCTCGGGCCAATTTCTCGAAATACTTGGCTTAAAGCAGACTGAAGATGGTGACTGCCCATCCATGTCTGTCCTCACCATCAAACTGGGATTCCACCTCTGTGTCCCCAGCATTGCCCAGCACGGGGCCTGGCATGCCAGAGGCCTTGGGGTGCATGAAACCAGGGCCCCTGACGGCTTGGGGAGTGAGGTGGGGAGTTGGTCCCGGGAGCCGGACTTGGCATGGAAACTTCAGTGATCATAACTGCTCACGTTTAGTGAGTGCTTACTGTGCAAGCAGCGGCACTCCAAGTCCTTGACAGAGACCGACTCATTCAGTGCTTTCAGTATCCTCTTGATTTTGTGAATGCCGTTGGACGGGTTAGGAAAGTGAGGCCCGCGGAGGTCCTGTTACTTGCTGGATCACCCAGCTCCAGGCAGCCAAAGTCAAGATCAAAGTGCAGGGCAAGTCCTGCACCAGTCTCTGCTACCCCCCCCTTTTTTTCTTTTTGAGATTTATTTGAGAGAGAGAGAGAGAGCAAGCGCACAAGCCGGGGAGGGCAAAGGGAGAGGGAGAAGCAGACTCCCCACTGAGCGGGGAGCCCATCCCAGGATCCTGAGATCATGACCTGAGCCAAAGGCAGCCGGTTAAGCTGAACCGCCTAAGCCACCCAGGCGCCCCTCCTCCCTTTTTCACTCCACAGCTGCCACAAAGCCCTGACAGCAAAGGCTAGGGGTGTTGTCTTCAGCTGCTCCTGGGGTCCTGGGACCTTCTCTCCTGGGTTCCTCCCACTTCTAGCTGTTGCTTTGGGCTCTGTCGCCCCCTGGGCCTCCCTGTGCCCCAGCCCTGGTCTCCATGGCCTGAGATGCCTGTGTCGAATACGTCTCCCCCACCGGCAGGCCCGAGTTTGACGGGCTTTGGTCCCAGCCTCACCCAGCACAGGGCCTGGCACACGGGTGTGCGCTGAATGAGAGAACAAAGAGAGGGTATCAGCCGCTGTCCTATCCCAGGGATGTGTGCTGCCTGTCCTCCCACGCTGCCCCAGGGCCCCCTCCACTGCATCCTGTCTGCTGGCTGTGCGTGGGTGCCCTTTCTGAAGAAATAAATGGTTCAGACGTTGCCAACTACCTGATCACTGGGCCAGAGCCCCAGCACCATTGCCCTCCTTCCCTTACCACCCCCGCCACCTGTTACTTGTCAGCTGGTCCCTTTGTCCATCCTCATGGGCCCCGCATTTCAGGCTTCCCTTCCTCCCACCTGGCCCCACAACGCAGTCTCCTCCCTGGTTCTCAGTGTTTCCTTCAGTCCATCCTCTCCCAGCCTCAGGGCTCGTCCTGCACCCCGAGTTGCCCTGAGGCTCCCCAGCACCCTCAGGACAAAGTCTGAGCCCCTCAGCCTAGTGTTTGAGACCCTTCGTGGTCTGGCCGTGGCCCCTGCTGTGCCATCCATGGTGCCCTGTCCCTCCCTCGCCTGATCTTTCCTGATAGACCAGGCCCCTTCTTGCCTTGGACCTTTGCCCCCCGCTGTGCCTTCTGCCTCGGCACCCTTCCCTCTCCATCTCTGCTGCTTGTACCTCCCTTGTCCTGCCTAACTCTGGTCTGTCAATTGTATCAAAAGTTTAGTGATTCTCGGGGTGCCTGGGTGGCTCAGTCGTTAAGCGTCTGCCTTCGGCTCAGGTCATGATCCCAGGGTCCTGGGATCGAGCCCCGCATCAGGCTCCCTGCTCTGCGGGAAGCCTGCTTCTCCCTCTCCCGCTGCCCCCACTTTGTTCCCTCTCTCGCTGTGTCTCTCTCTGTCAAATAAATAAATAAAATCTTTAAAAAAAAAAAAAAAAGTTTAGTGATTCTCTGGTATCACCTCCTCCAGGAAGCCCCCCTACCCCAACCCTCTCAGGCCTCTTGATCTGTCCTCGGACACTCCTGCAGCCCCCTGGGCCTGCCTCTCTCAGCTCTGCGCCCACACTGGATTGGGATCCTCTGCTCACCCAGGTGTCACCCCCGCCCCCAGAATGGCAGCTCCTTGGGGTGAGTGCCGGGTCTCTACTCTGTTCCCAGCGTGGCTTTTTCACCTCCTTCCAACCTTTGCTCAGATGTCACCTTCTCTGTGAGGCCTTCCCTGGACACTGACTTAAAACTGCAGCCCCCATCATCCCTGTGCCGTCCCTTGCTGTAATTTCTCCATACTCTTATCACTTTGTAATCCACGGTGTAATTTTCTGATCGCTTGCTTTAGTGTCTGTCTCTCCTTCCAGAATTCGAGCTCCAGGGTCTGGAGGAGCGTCTGTCTGATGTAGTCACCACTGTCTTAGATAACGGTTATGCTCTACGGTTCAGGGCCCACTTCAGGCCAGTCGCCTGGGTCTGCTTCCTGCTCTGTGGCCTTGGGGGCAGTTGCTTGACCACTCTGAGCCTTACTGTCCTCCTCTCTACAATGGGGATAACACTAGTAGCTCCTGTATTGGATGGCAGTGAGGATTAAATGGGCTGTTAGGATAGTTCCTGGCTCATGGTTAGTGTTGGCCTTGGCTGGTACTCAAGGAGTGTGGTTATTATTGGTAGAACTGGTAATGGAAGTTTTTTTACTCATCCGTTCAGAACACAACAAATGTTCTGCTCAGTGTGTGTGTCTGTATGATTGTGTGTCTAGGGGGTTAATTCATAAGCATTTGGCAACCCAGGAATACTCAGTTCTGGCCAGGGATACCTTTTCCATGAGCCGATGAGGCTGTCAACTTCAGCGTTTCTTTCAAGGCCCAGGGAGAGACTGGATCAATTTTGCGTTCGTGATTTGGTGTGCATTTTCCTAAAGAGGCTCCCGCAAAGGCTGGAAACTTCAGGCCCCAGAAAACCTGTATCCAGCTCTGGGCCTAACCCCAACCAGCCATGCCTTCCTTCGGTTCTGGGAGCGCCCGGCCTTTTCCCCTTCCCCTCACCCCTCCTGCTCTCAGCAGGGCTGGCCCCTCCTTGTCCCTCACGTCACATGTGTCAGCTCCGTGAGGGTGTTGGTCCTCTTTCCCTGCCCGAGATGAGGTTTGCTGTAGAAGGGTCTCAGAGCGCTGGCCACTGCCTTAGTCATCTGTCCCTGGCGTCACTCCCTGGCCACCATCTCCCTGTCTGGCCTTGGCTGTCCCGGTCACTCCGTGTCCTGGGTGCACTGTGCTCTGCCCAGAGCCCCAGCACATGCCCAGTGAGTGACTCGCTTGACGGAAAAAACTAGAGGACAGAACCGCAGAGGAGTCCTTGAGCTGTGTCGAGAGTTCAGGGAGAGCTTGCAGAAGTCACTTTATAAACACCTGCTCTGAGACAGTGGGCCATGAATAAAGGGACCAGCTCCCCTACCTCTTGAGGGCCCATTTGGTGTCCTAGAGTCTCGTGATTCCCAAGTCAGACTTGGAGTTAGGCTCCTGATGCTGCCACTTCCTTGCTGCTGTGTGATCCTGGGCAAGGCGCTTGGCCTCTCTGTGCTTCGGTTGCTCCGTCTGTACAACGGGGATGGTGATGGCAGCAACTAACCTCCTCGGTGGTTAGGACAGTTCAATGAGTTAATACACGTGAAGCCCTTGGAGCGATGCCCATCTGGCTCACGGCTGTTTCTGTTGAAGGTTCATATTTTGCAACTTGAAGAGAAAGAATGAAAGCTCTATGCTGAATCACCTCCTTTGATTTATAAAACCTCATTATTTAAAAAAAAAAAAAAAGACACTGGTCTGATTTTTCAGACCAACCATTGTTTCCTGACTTATGTAATTTAACTAAACAGTGTTTTTGAAGCTTGAAATCCACTCAGGCTTAAAAGGTCTTCCACGGAGAAGACGCTCTGGCACATTCCCTGGGGCCGGAGGGCTCTCATCCCTGCTCCTTGGGGGTCAGGAGCTTAGTGCAAGGCGTCTGGCCAGACCAAGAGCAGGTTCGGCGCCCTCCACCGGCTGCTGGCTCAGCAGCACCGGCCTTTTACGGGTGGGGGCTGCTTTTCTTGTTCAAACGGGAGACCTCTGACTTGGATTTTATTTTTGTAATGAGAGGGCTTTTGTGTTTCAGTTTCCATTGCTGTTTCCAAGCGTTTGAGTGGTTCTCGTGCAGGTTCTCATGGTGGTTCTGGCAGGTGCTCGGCCCGCGAGTACAGTGATGAACAGAGCTGATGGAAATGCCTGTCCGCGGGCAGTTGACTTTCTGGTGGGGAGAAGACTGGTAGTCACTCTAAATCAGTCCCGCGTGTGTGGTACATCAGGGGTGGGCAGTGCTACGGCGAGAGTTAAACAGGGTAAGTGGGAACGGGAGAGTTGGAAGGGATGGGGTTTACACAGGAGCCGAAGGACAGCCGAGGAGGTGGGGGTTGAGCAAGGGCATGTTCCGGCAAATTTTGGGGATCGTGTACAACACGCTCAGGGTAGGTTCTAGTGAAAAAGCATGGATTCAGAACATGGTATTGGCTCCAATTGTATTTCCGTAAGGTGAATTTATTCAGTTCTGAGATTTGAGCCTTATTTTTGGTGCTAAAATGACTTTTAGGAGCACCTGGCTGGCTCAGTCAGTTAAGCATCTGCCTTCGGCTCAGGTCATGATCTCAGGGTCCTGGGATGGAGCCCCTGAGCAGGGAGTCTGCTTCTCCTGCTGCCTGCCACTCCCCCTGCTTGTGCTCTCTGTCTCTCTCAAATAAATAAATAAAATCTTAAAATGACTTTTAAAAAATGAAATAACAGTGATAGAAAATGATAGTTGTCCTTTTTCTCCTCCTTCTCCTGCTCAGTGTCACAGGTCCATGAGGCGCATCCAGACTGGGAAGAGAGAAATGTGCAGGGAGGTAGGAGGAGACTACAGTGAGTGTCCCCGGCCGGGCCAGGCTGTCATCTGCGTCTATGCCGGCTGAGCCCTTGGCGGCAGCCACAGGGGAGCAGAGCAGAGGGGCAAGCCAGGTCCTGGGCTGGATCGTGCAGGCGCCCGAGCAAGGCTCCTCTGGGCATCTCATGGGCTATTTAGACACAGAACCCACCTGCCCCCCGGCTCATAGGATGTAGCCACCAGAAGCCCCAGAGTCCTGCAGGATTCTTCCCTCTCCCCGCCCCTGCCCCTGCCGAGCCCAGAGCTCTGTCACTCCCACCTCCAAAGACCCCTCCAGTCCCTCCGCTTCTCCATCTCTGCTGGCTCGGTGGTCCGAGCCACTGTCATTCCTCATTTCGTTGACTAACAGCCACCCAGCTGTCTCCCCACTTTCCGCCCTTGCTGTGCTCCCAGTCTTCCCCACCAAGAATCCAGAACGACCTTGCGAAAACTTAAGTTGCATCTACTCGCCTCTTTGTCGCCCTTGTTCTTTGGATCCAGACCCAGCTCCCCTTCCGGAGCCCGCTGGGCCCTGCGCGGTTAGTTTGCTTTTGCTGCTGTGGTGGACTCAGCAGCTTCAAACAACGCAGACTGGTTCTCTTCCCATGCTGCAGGTCGGACGTCTGAATGAGTCTACTGAGCTAGGATCAAGGTGTCTTCGGCCCTGCGTTCCCTCGGGGATGGGGAGGGAGGCGCGGGGAGAATCCGTGTCCGTGTCATTTCCAGCTTCCAGAGGCACCTGCGTGCCTTGCCTTGCCTTCTTCCAGCCTCAGAGCCAGCAGCAGAGTATCTTCACGGTCTCTCTGACCCTGCCACTACCCCTCCCCTCTCCCACCTACCTCTGTCACTTAGAGCGACCCTTGTGATTACATGGGGCCCCCAACCAGATAACCCAGGATGATCCCCCTCTCAGAGTCATTAAATTAATCACTTTTGCAAAGTCCTTTTTTGCCCTGGAGGTGACATTCATAGGTTTCAGGGATTAGGATGAGGACGTTTTGAGGACTCATTACTGCGCCCGTCACAGTAGTTCAGCCTCTGTGGCGTGATGGCAGACTGCTCCGCTGGCCACACTGCCCTCCTTGGACTCCTTAAACCTCAGGGCCTTTGCACATGCTCTCGCCCCACCGAACCCTTTCTCTCACACTTGACCACTCCAGTTCGTCCTTTAGGTCTCAGCTCTAGTGCCACTGCCCCAGGGAAGCCTTCCCTGACAGCCTCCAACATCCGACAGGCTAGGTCACAGGCCCCCATCATCCTCAGAGTTCCCCAGACTTCATGGATTGTCCGGTGGCATAGCAGGGGATTTGAGTGCTTGGGTCCTAGAAACCACTGACCGGCCAGCTACTTTGCTTGAGTGCCTCAGTTTCCTCTTCTGCCCACAGGGACAGTGACTGCTCCTTCCTCGTTGGGCTGTCACCAAGATTAATGAGTTAGGATAATTGCTTAGGACAGGGCTCCTGCATGCCTGGTGGCCAATAACATTCTCCCTGTGGGCTATTAAGAGGAATGTGGTGGGCTAGGAAGTGGCCCCCTATGCTGTCCAGGCCCCGATCCATGGGTGAATGGTAGCTAATTTGGAAGCAGGGTCTTTGCATTTATGCCTGAGCTAAGGCTCCTGAGATGGGGAGGTTATCCTGGATCATCCAGGTGGGCCCTAAATGCCATCTCCAGAATCTGCATAAGAGAGAGGCAGAGGGAGCTGGGGGAGCCAAGGGATGGATTCTCCCCTCGAGCCTCCAGAGGAACCGCGCCCTGCCAACACCTTGCTTGCAGCCCAGTGAAACTGATTTTGGATTTCTGGTCTCGAGAGCTGTGAGACAGCAAGCGACTGCGTTAGCAGTTATTTGGAATGGCAGCCACGGGAGACTAATGGGATGGTTAGTTGTTCATACTGTGCTAGACCCTGCACTAGACTGGGAGCTCATGGGCCGGCAGGCCTCACTCCCTTGCTCGTGGTGGTGTCCCCAGAATCCGGCTCTGGGCCGGCAGCACACAGGGAGTGCTTGGCGAAGACGGACCATGTGCGGAAGGGAGTGAGTGGGGTTTGCCTGTTTGGCAGAATAGGCCTTTGATGCTAGTGTTTTTGCAAACTAGATCATGACCACGTGTCAGTCATAAGATCCATGTAGAGGGCTGACATTTAAAGAAAGAGCAGAAAACGTCAGGCTATGGTGTACGAGGTAAGGGTAAGTATTGTTACCTGAACCTCGCGTTGCAGGGGTATTTCTGTTGATATGTAAGTATATGTTGTGTATTTGTAATATGCTCAGGAGTATGATGAAGTGTACGTCACATTGTGGTTTATGGTAAACAGACATTTGAGAAACATTGTTTCGGGCCCCAGGAGCAGCGAGAGTCGGAGGGGCATGTCCTATGTCCCCGATGCTCCACAAATGTCTGAATGAGATCGTGAGCGGATGATCCTCTACCTACCTGGGACTTCTTTTTTTTTTTTTAAAGATTTTATTTATTTATTTGACAGAGAGAGACACAGCGAGAGAGGGAACACAAGCAGGGGGAGTGGGAGAGGGAGGAGCAGGCTTCCCGCCAAGCAGAGAGCCTGATGCGGGGCTCGATCCCAGGACCCCGGGATCATGACCCGAGCCGAAGGCAGACGCTTAACGACTGAGCCACCCAGGCGCCCCCTACCTGGGACTTCTCATCTGCTGTGTCGCCTGAGCTGTGGGACCCTGGACAAGGCCCTGCCCCTTCCGGGTCCCCGTTGTCCCCATCCAGCCCTTGCCTTCTTGCCTGTTTCCCCTGACCCCGCCCCTTCCCTTTCTGGCCCGGCAGATCCGGGTAAAGCCTGACAAGACGGGCGTGGTCACGGATGGCGTGAAGCACTCCATGAACCCCTTCTGTGAGATCGCCGTGGAGGAGGCCGTGCGGCTGAAGGAGAAGAAGCTGGTGAAAGAGGTCATCGCTGTCAGCTGCGGGCCCACCCAGTGCCAGGTGCAGGTCCTGGGGAGAGGGTGCCAGGACCCTGAGTCCTGGGTCTGAGGGAGGAGGGCCTGGGACCAGGCTCCTGGGTCCCCTTGGGGCTAGAAGCCGAGTCAAGTCCCTTCTCCTGGCAGGAGACCATCCGCACTGCTCTGGCCATGGGTGCAGACCGAGGCATCCACGTGGAGGTGCCAGCTGCAGAGGCAGATCGCCTGGGTCCCCTGCAGGTGGCCCGGGTCCTGGCCAAGCTGGCAGAGAAGGAGAAGGTAGATCTGCTGCTGCTGGGCAAGCAGGTGAGTGTGCCTCCCCCGCTCAGGACTGGGGAGGAGGGGGCCCAGGCTGAGTGGAGAGTTAGAGCAGGGTGGGCAGGGTGACTGTGGACGTCAGAAAGACTCCTGGGGTCCTATGGGGTGAGATCGGAGCCCCAGGGGCTACAGTGATGGTCCGTGTGGGAGAAGAGGAGGCCAATGGACAGAGTGGACAGGACAGCCGTGTGGCTAGGGGGCGGGGCTTGAGCTGTAGGGAGTGAGGGGGAGGGAGGAGGCCAAGACAGTGCTGGGGTCTGGCTGGGAGACACAGGGAGGGAACTCCTGGAAGAACAGTCAGGAATTGTAGAGAGCCCAGGAAGACATGGGGAGGTGGTGTGTGGGGAAGACAGCTGTGTGATTCCAACAGCCTAGGCTACTACAGAGACCTGAGGCTTCTGGAGGGTGCCGGGGAGCCTCGGGAGGCCTGTGAGCGGGGGAGGGAGGGGATCAGCTCTGGCCGCAGAAAGACCTCTCTTAGGCCATGGGGAGTGGACTGGAAGGGGAGAGACTGGAGGCTGGGAGTTTTGGAGGAGCTTGGGGGCTAATGGTGAGCTAGAACCCTGCCTACCACATGGTACCCCCACCTGAGGCATACGTGAGTCGGCCTCAGCTGTTTCCGCAGGAGACTGGGGAGGCGACACCCTTTCTCTGGCTAGCCTGCCCACCCCCTCCCATTTGAGGACAAACATTGTGGACTCACTCGGGGTGGGGGCTGAGGGTCATCGGAAGAGCCAGAGATAGACAGCAGTGGGAGGGGACAGACCAAGGGACAGGGGCTTAGGAACAGAGGCTGACAAAGAATGTCAGAGACTGAGAGATAAGATAGGGCACAGACCTGGCTCAGGAGGCTCAGAGATAGAGCCAGGGCGCTGGCTGGAAAAGACAGGGATTCTGGCAGGCTGGATCAGCCCCTGCGGAGAGGGGGAGGCTGATGGGTCTATGTAGGTTGTTGGGTATCCTACCCAGCCCTGCACAAGTCAGGCAGTGGAAAACAAGAGAGATGACAAACAGCAAAGGAATCAGTACAAGTCAGTAAGCTGAGGCAGAGGGCCAAACCAGAGAACAGGCCAAAAAGGCATGGTCTGGGTTGGGCTCAGGGCTCTGGGGACCCAGGTCTCACACCAGCTCCCCAGGACACTGGTGCTGGCAGCATGGCCTATGGAAGCCTCCTGCATTCACTGGTGGGTCTCAGACTCATGTCCTGCCTGTCTTGGTTGTCAGGGACAGTTCCTGGGGCCAGGGCCTCCAACTGAGAAGGTACAGGATAAACTGGACAGGACACTCTTCATTGTAGGTGGTAGTCAGAAGCAAACAGGCTTAAGCCTGAAAGTGAACCTGTTACCTCATACAGTGCAAGCTTCAGGTATGGCTTGATCCAGGGTCACATGTCAGCTCTAGGCTCTGCTCCTCTGTCTTGTCTTTACTTCATGCATCTCTAGGCTCATATCCCACAAGCCTCCCCAGTGGAAAAAAAAGAGCCTCTTTCCCAAAGGCTCCAGCAAAGCTTTCAGAGCTGACTCTTCATTGGTCCAGCTTGAGTCAAGTACCCATCCCTGCACCAATCACTAGGGTCAGGGGATAGAACATTCTTACTGGCCCAGATCCTGTTCATTCAGTTCCCCAGTGTGGCTGGCCCAGGTCCTGGCTCACGGGAGGCTTCTGTGAATATTTATACAGGGGCAAAGATTTGGCATCGAGATGCTAGATGTCTTTATGTGCCCCTGGACAAGTGACTGCCTGTCTCCAGGCTCAAGTTGGGGATGGGATCATTCTAGACCAGGAGTCAGCAAACTATGGGCCATGGCCACCCCTGATTTTATAAATAAAGTTTTATTGGAATGCCACCACACTGGTTGCTTTATGTAGCACATAGTCTGTGGCTGCTTGTGTGCTACCCAGGGTAGAGTTCAGGAGCTGGGACAGACCACATGGAATCTAGAAAATGTTGGCCAACCCCCATCTAGACAAAGGCCCGAATGGTATGTGAAAAGACCCATTGTCATACAGTCTTCTCTCTTTCTCCACTCAGGCCATCGATGATGACTGTAACCAGACGGGGCAGATGACAGCTGGGTTGCTAGACTGGCCACAGGTGAGGCTGGAGTGGGGAGCGCCTGCTGGGGGCCAGATCTGGGGGCTCAGAACAGGGCCACCCTTGTCCCTGCCCTTTTGGAGGGAGGCAGGCTTAGTAAGACAGGATGGCTACTCCAGCGGGCAGGAAGGAGACGTGTACAGCCGGGACACCAGGCCTCATCTGGGCCTTTGGTGCTCTGTCTTCTTCAGTCCTGTCACCCTGCAACCACACCAAATTCATCCCTGCCTCAGGGCCTTTGCACTTGCTGTTCCTTCAGCCTAGGGCATGGGTCCCTCAGATTGCCTCGTGGCTTTCCCTCTCTCTCCTTTAGGTCTGCTCAGTTGTTACCTCTTTAGAGAGCCCTTCCTTGCCCACCCTGTATGAAATTCCAGATGCCCCACTTGCCACCTATGCCGGTCCAATAGAAATGCAAGCCACCTAGGTGATTTATAATTTTTCATAGGCATTGCTTCTCGGCCTTTTGGCTAAGATCAAGTGTACAGTTTTTCATAGCCAGATTAAAAAAGTAAAAAGACACAGGCAAAATTAATGCAGTAATATTTTATTTAACTGGACACATCTAAAATATGATCATCTCAACCTATAATCAATATAAAAAACACTGAGCTATTTTACATTCTTTTTTCTTTTTGTATGAAGTCTTCAAAATCCAGTGTGGATTTTATATCTACAGCACATCTCAGTTTAGATGCTGAATTTCCATCAGAAATACTTAGTTTAGATTCCTAAAACTCACAGTTGAAAAAGTAGGTTCACACACCCCAGTTATTCCAAACAGACTTAAAAGTTTTCCAGGGACTGAATCGAGTATCTTTTTTTTTTTTTTTTAAGATTTTTATTTATTTATTTAACAGAGAGAGAGAGAGAGAGAGAGAGCACAAGCAGGCAGAGCGGCAGACAGAGGGAGAGGGAGAAGCAGGCTCTCCGCGGAGCAGGGAGCCTGATGCGGGGCTCGATCCCAGACCCTGGGATCATGACCTGAGCCGAAGGCAGCCACTTAACCGACTGAGCCACCCAGGCGCCCCCCTTTTTTTTTTTTTTTTAACAGCTTTATTGAGATTAAGTGACCTACCATAAACTGTGCATATGTAAAGTGTACAGTTTGATAAGCTTGGACACACATATACACCCATGAAGCCGTCATGACAATCACGATAATATATTTGGCTTATTGGTATATTTGGCTTATTGGTATATATATATATATATATATAATATATTTGGCTTATTTAATAAATTATTAAATTTATTTATTTATTTAAAAGATTGATTTATTTGAGAGAGAGAGAACAGGGGGAGGGGCAGAGGGAGAGAAGCAGACTCCCGCTGAGCTTGATCTCATGACCTTGAGACCATGACCTGAGCTGCAATCAGGAGTCAGGCACTTAACCAACTGAGCCACCCAGGCACCCCTTGGTCTTTTAATTTAAATTAATTCATAAGATGGAAAATTCCATCCTTCCATCGCGCTAGCCATGTTCCTTACGCTCAGAAGACACTTTGAGTCCTGTGGCTGCTATGTATGTATTTGGTTCCTGGCGGTTTTCCTGGCCAGGATAAATGCACATGAAAGCCAGGGCCTTGTTGGTCACTGTCACAGTGTATCCGAGGGCTGGTTCTTGGGGCGCTCGGATGAGACTGGGAGTGACGGAACATTCCAGCTAAGACTTGAAAAGTTTGTCCAGTGAGTAAGTGAATGGAGAGAACAGGTTGGTTGGACAAAGAGGGTGTAGGTACATCAGCAAATGTTGATTCAGCACTGAGAGGCAGAGGGGGCTTGGCCAGAGCATGGGCACCAAGCGACGAAGATGGGGCCCCAGCAGACCTTTCCAGGGTCAGCCTAGCAGAGAGGCCTGGAAGGGAGCCCCAGGGGACAAAATGGTGGGTAGGGGGAATAGGGCATGGAAGCAGCTCTTGGATTACCAGTGGTGGGTGACAGCGAGCACATTTTGGAGCCTTTCTCTGCTTCAGTTTTCCTCATCTGTAAAGTGAGGATAATAGCATTTACCTTATAGAGTTCCCATGAGGGCCTGATGACTTAGTGCATGTAAGTTGTTTAGAACAGCATCCTTCCACTCCATACGCGTTCATCATTATTAAGGGAGGTTAATAATAGGCAGGAACCTAACTGGCAGGTTCAGGTCATTAGGACCCTTACCTTGGCTCCCAGTGAAAGTACAGATACCCGGCCCTAGATTTATGAAATCCCTTTCTGTGGTTTCCTCCTATATATGAACTTGATGTCTATAGGTTACCTTGCGGGACTCTCTCTCTTCTGTTCTCTCATTCATTTGCTCACCTGTGCATGCACCCCTGCCACTCTGTGCCTGTCTTGAGTTAACCTCACCCCCACCCCCCATCTCCCCAGGGCACGTTCGCCTCCCAGGTGACACTGGAAGGGGACAAGTTGAAAGTGGAGCGGGAGATTGATGGGGGCCTGGAGACCCTGCGGCTGAAGCTGCCTGCCGTGGTGACCGCCGACCTGCGGCTTAATGAACCCCGCTACGCCACATTGCCCAACATCATGGTGAGCGCTTAGCGGACGGGTCCCCGAGGGCCCGGGAATGGGTGAACGCATTGCGGGCCCAGTGCCTCCCTGGTGCTCAGATGCAGGGACAGAGGATCCAAGGGACTTCTTATCCAAAGGAAGGCCTCACCTGGCTAAAAGGAAGAGTTCGCTGTTCATCATGGCCAGTAGGATGGGTTCATTGGGTCATCTTAGCCAACAGGGAGAGTTTAGCATGCCGTCCCAGCCAAGAGGAAGGGTAAGGTGGATCATCTCATCCAGTAGGATGGGTTCAATGAGTTAGCTCAGCCAACAGGGAGCGTTCAGTGGGTCATCTCATCCTCCAGTAGGGTGGGTTCAGTGGGTTGGCTTGGCCAAAAGTCCATTGAGTCATTACTGCCAGAAGATTGACGTTGCCAGTCCATTTCAGCTAGTGAAGGGCTTCCAAGGCAGCTGACTAAAAGAGGACCCTTAATAGAGGGGTTTCCCAGGCCATTCCTGCCCACAGAAATGATCTGTACCAGGCCCCATAAGAGGTCACAGATGTCCTGGCTAGTGGGTAGGTCCAGACAAGTTCAGGCAATGGGATTGGTTCTGCAGACGTGGCAGTCATGGGGAGGAGGCTGCCGGAGAGGGGGCAGGGGCTCCAGCAGCCCTGTGAACTGTGGCTGCCCATGTGCAGAAAGCCAAGAAGAAGAAGATTGAGGTGATCAAGCCCGGAGACCTGGGTGTGGACCTGACCTCCAAGCTCTCCGTGGTTAGCGTGGAGGACCCGCCCCAGCGTACGGCTGGCGTCAAGGTGGAGACCACGGAGGACCTGGTGGCCAAGCTGAGGGAGATTGGGCGGATTTGAGCCCCTTCCCTGAAACTCAGCAATAAAACCATGACCCTCCCAACGACTGTCTCTGTTAACTCATTCCCTGGAGACCTGGTCTTTGATTCATTCAACAAACATTTACTTAAATCTCCTGTGTGCCAGGCCCTGTGCTGGGTGATGCCGGGGACCCAGGTGAGTCATATCCAGTCCCTGAGAAGCTTCCAGGCTGAAGTGGTGGGGGATGGACACGTGCAGAGGCAGCTGTAGGTAGGGTGCTGTATGCTCTAAGCAGAGCTGACACCACACACCTGGGAGCCCACCTCGGGCACCTGACCTGGCACATGGGGCCAAAGAGCTTTCCCAGGGAGATGGCATCTCGGTTGAGTCCTGAAAGACACCTATCCGTGACGTGGGGAGAAGGGCTTTCATCTGCAGAGTTTTTGCCGGGGACTCCCTGGGGACTCCCAGGTGCCAGGCCCTTGCCGAGACTCGGGGTACAAGAGGGAACGAAGCTGGAAGCTCAAGGTCTGGTTGGGAAGACAGACAGACAACAGTCAAAACCTCATGTGGGGATGAAGAGCCGGGGCCTGGAGTCAGACTTGGTGATTTTAGAGCCTCGCTCACAGTTACCGGTGGTGGGATCTTGAGTGAGTGACATCCCGTGTCTGAGCTTCGGTTTCCTATCTGACTGATCAAAATAGGAAGGGCTTACTGTAGTGGTTAAGGGCTCAGGGTCTGGATCCTGAGGCTGTGGCCAGACCATTTCCTGGCTCTGGGAGAACTCTGGCAAGTTCCCACTCTCTGAGCATGGATTTCCTCCTCCCTCAGGTGCAGTTAGTAATAAAACCCGTGTTCTGGCTGTCTGGCATGGCATAACGAGCCACCCCAAAACCCAGAGGCTTAAGCCAACAATCACTTATTTTGCCCATAAATCTGAAATTTGGGCAGGGCTTGGCAGGACAGCTCACCTCTTCAGGTGGCATCGGTTGGGGTCTCAAGTGGGGCCAGAGGATCGACATCCAAGATGACTCCGTCATGCGGCCTGCAAGCTGGCCGGGGTTGTTGGCTTGAGCTGGCTGTTGACCAGGGGCCACGATTGCTCTCCGGGGGGGCTGCTGGAGCTCTGTCACAGCATGGCGACTGGGTTCCAAGAAGGAGCGTTCTACCACACATGAAGGGGAATATGCCAGTCTGCAGGCCGAGAAGCAGACGCTGGAGTGGGGTCACTTCTTCTCTACTCTCTTTAGCCGGATCTGAGGGGAAGGGACATAGACCCTACTCCTTAAGGGAGGAGGGTCGAATTTGCAGGCATCTTTAAGCTATAAAACTTACCCCATTAATGTAGGCCCCCCCGCCCCCCGCCAGAACCACACCTGACACAAGGAAGGTGCTCACTCTGTATGTTTACCATTGTTACCATCAGCGTGGTGAGAACTCTCCGGATAAGCTCAGAGGACTGAGCTGAGCCCAGCATGTGGTGGTAGGAGCTTTCAGAAGGAGTGAGCAGTTTGACTGCCCTGAGCCAAAGCCCAGCTCTGCCCTCTGGCTGTGCAACCTCCTGCAGGTCCCTTGACCTCTCTGAGCCATAGTCCCCTGGCCTGTAAAATGAGGATGATGACACGCAGCTCATAGGGCATTTGCAAGTGTTCGGGCAGATAATGCCTGGGAAGCATTTTGCATTGTTCCTGGCACAGAAGTGGTAATTATTATTATGATTCTTAACTAGGTGAGGCTGCAGGACAAGTTGGGGGGGGGGGGGATTGTGGACAGGGAGTGAGCAGAGCATTCCAGGCAGAGGAGAGACGGCCTGCAAATCTCGGAGGGGAGAGATGGGGCATAAGAATGGCTGGATGTTCAGAGTAAGAGGGTGGAGTGTATGGCCAGGGTGGGTAGGTCTGGGCCACTGTGGGTCTAGAAGGGACCTTGGATGTCTCCTGAGGGCACAGGGGAGCCACAGGAGGGGCAGGGGCAGAAAGGGGTCAAGTGTGGATCCAGGGACTGGCGGAGGCTGGAGGCTGGAGGGAGGAGGCTAGGGGAGAGGACAGTTCTGCCCAGTGGAAATGGAGAGGAAGGGGCAGAGCAGGAGGAGGGGAGAGGAGGGAAGAAGGCTCCCAACCTCTGCATAGATGTGGAACCACACTTGAAATGGAGAACCCAGGAAGGGGGTTGTGTTGGAGGGAAGATGCTGAGTTTCATGGGATGCAAGGCATTTGAGGCCCAGGGGCACGGAGATGCAACTCTGGATCTCAGGAGAGGGTGGGAGACAGCCAGTGGAGATTCGTTCTGAGGGCAGCAGGGAGCTATGGGAGGAGTTGGAGCAGAGTAGGAGCAGGGTCAAATGCAGGTATCTGAGGCTGCAGGCAGGACAGAGTGGATTCAAAGTCAGAGGCTGGTGAGGAGGAAGCCTGAACTGAGGCTGAGGCCATCAGAGGTGAGGCTCTCTGAAGCGTCACCTCACCCTCCTCCAAGAAGTCTTCCTGGCTTCTGTTCCCCAAAGGTTTGCTACCACGTTTCCGCTGGGACCCATCTCTCACCATCTTCATCCCGGGGGTGGGGAGCGCAGGGGTCAGATGGGACCAGCTGATGAGGACCAGTGGGGTGGGGTGGCTGGCTCTGCCACTAGATTGGGGGTGGGGGCTCCTGGCACCTCCCACTGGGTCTGGCTTCCTTCCCCGCCCAGGAAGCTACCAGTCCTGTCGGACTCGTCAACCGGGGAGGCACAGGTGCAGGCCCGCTCCAGTGTCCTCATGGGTGTGGCCGAGCACCATGGACACCTCACGGGCTCTGCTGCTCTTCCTGCTCCTGGGTAAGTCCCCTGCTCGGCCCCTTCCCCACTGGTTCCCCTTCTCAGCAGCCCCTCAACGCCCTCCCCTCCTCTCCTTGCAGCCTCCGGAGGAAGGGTCCTCACCCACAGAGCCTCTTCTGGAGTTCAGCAAACCAATTTCTCCCTGGACTCAGAAAGCTCTTCCCAGGGCCCAGGTTCAAAAGTCTCCTCCATCAAACCCCCCAGCTGGAAATTTCCAGATCAGTCTCCAGGTTCAAAAAGCACTGCTGCTGTCCCTCATTCCAAATGGTTTCCTGAGGCCTTGAATTTTAGCGATGTGCCCAGGTCCGTCTGGTCAGATGTTTCTGCTGAGGACCAAAAGCTGAGCCTGGATCCTACCTTCTCTGAAATCCCGGATTCCGAAGTATTTTCTGATGTCTTGGGTTCTCAAGTTCCTGCCAAAGACTCAGAGGCCTCCTCCTCTGTTAAGACCCCAGCTTCAAACATTTCAGCTCAAGTCCCAGATCCTGAAGTATCTGTTGAGACCCCAGGTTCAAAATTCTCCCCTGAGGATCGGGATCTTGAAATATCTGCCCAGAACCCCGAATCCAAAGTCATCGCAGTAGCCCACCCAGAGGAAAGCCTCCCCCAGCAAGTGGGGAGGCCTCTCTCAGTGCTAGTGGGGACCACCATCCGGCTCCCTCTAGTTCCGGTTCCCAGCCCTGGCCCTCCTGCTCCTCTGGTTGTCTGGCGCCGAGGCTCCAAGGTGCTGGCAGCCGGAGGCCTGGGGCCAGGGTCCCCCCTGATCAGCTTGGACCCTGCTCATCGAGACCGCTTACGATTTGACCAGGCCCAAGGGGGGCTGGAACTTGCCTCTGCCCAGCTGGAGGATGCTGGGGTCTACACTGCTGAGGTTATCAGGGCTGGGGTCTCCCGGCAGATTTGGGAGTTCACGGTGGGTGTGTATGGTAAGTGGGTACTGAGGTCCAGAGTGCAGGCCCTTTGGGCAGGTGGCTGCTGTCTGACGGTGTTTTCTCCCCTAAGGAAGGGGGTCCCTCGGCAGGGGAGACAGGACTTCTAGGTTGGAGGGAGGATGGATAAGAGGGGCTGGGGGTCAAGACAAATGTTCTTGAGGGAAGTTGGACCTGGGGATCAAGACCCCTGGGGGTTTGGAATCTTGTCTCTGAGAGGAGAGAGTGGGGGACTCAGACTTATGGGTCTGTGAGGAGGAGGACTCCTGGGGCTGGTTTCGGAAGTCCTGGGTGGGAGGAGTGGAGAAGGCTGGGGCCTGGAGTCCTGGATCTAGGGGGCGAGGGGGCCGGGGACCAGGTCCTGAGCCCGTCTCCCTCTCCCAGAGCCGCTGCCCCAGCTGTCGGTGCAGCCCAAGACCCCCGAGACAGAGGAGGGGGCGGCCGAGCTCCGGCTGCGCTGCCTGGGGTGGGGGCCGAGTCGCGGGGAGCTGAGCTGGAGCCGGGACGGACGCACCCTCGAGGCAACGGACCCTGAGGGAGCAGAGCCACCCCGGATCCGCACAGAGGGCGACCAGCTGCTCATCATGCGCCCTGTGCGCAGCGACCAGGCCCGGTACACTTGTCGCGTCCGCAGCCCCTTCGGCCACACGGAGGCTGCGGCCGACGTCAGTGTCTTCTGTGAGTGGGGGTGTGCCTCGGGTTGGGGGGCGGTGATCTGGGAGCTCAGGCTCCTGGTCCGAGGCGGAGGGGGGTTGGAGGTCCAGCGCCCAGGGGTCGTGGCGGAGTCCCGGGGAACCCTGGCTCTCCCGGTCCGGACCCCTTCATCCAGACGGCCCGGATGCACCAGTCATCAAGGTCTCCTCGGATCGCGACGCCGCCCCCGCCCTGTATGTCACCGCGGGCAGCAACGTGACCCTGCGCTGCACCGCCGCCTCGCGGCCGCCCGCCGACATCGCGTGGAGCCTAGCCGACCCGGCCGAGGCAGCGGTGCCCGCCGGCCCGCGTCTCCTGCTGCCCGCGGTCGGCCGGGGCCACGCCGGCACCTACGCCTGCCTCGCTGCGAACCCGCGCACCGGCCACCGCCGCCGCTCTCTGCTCCACCTCACGGTGGCGGGTGAGCACGGCCGGGGCGGGATGGGGCGGGGTACCCGGAGAAGGCGGGGCCACAACGGAGGGGCGGGGCCAGATTAACAGGGCGGAGACTCCTGGGCAAGAAGCGATCTCAACAAATTAAGCAGAGGGTCAAATGGCGAAGAGTGGAGACCAGAAACGGAAGGGACTTAAGGCGCTTGGGCCCGTAAGTGGGACGAGCAAATAAAGAAATTACCTGGGAAGGGGGCGGGGTCACAAGAGAAAGGGGGCTGGGTCATTCTAGAAATGGGCGGAGCTGTCTTAGACGTAGGACGGGGCGCAACCGCAGGGGCGTAGATGTCTGGCTAAAGGCCCCGAGTAACCTGGTGGAAGGGGTGGGACTACAAAGGAAGGGGCGGGGTTAGGTTTGCGAGGAAAGAAATCAGTGCGGACATGGAAAGAGAGGCGGTCAGTGGGGCTGCAGCTGCCCACTTAGCCCGGAAGTTTCTGGGAAAGGGAGCTGGGTGGCAAGAGAATGGGGCGCGGACGGCGCCTACGGGCCGGTGCAGAAGGGTTGGCGTGACAGCGCGGAGAGGCGGGGCTGGAGGGGTGAGGGGAGAGAGGCTGACCCCTTGATCTCTCCCTCCGCCCCACAGATCTGCCTCCCGGGTCCCCACAGTGCTCAGTCGAAGGCGGTCCGGGGGACCGCAGCCTCCGCTTCCGCTGCGCGTGGCCCGGCGGGGTCCCTGCCGCCTCCCTGCAGTTCCAGGGTCTCCCTGAAGGCGTCCGCGCGGGGCCGGTGCCCTCTGAGCTCCAGGTGGCTGTCCCCGCCCACCCCCGACTCAGCGGCGTCCCCGTCACCTGCCTCGCTCGCCACCTGGTGACCACGCGCACCTGCACTGTCACCCCGGGTGAGAGTCGGCGGGACTTCTTTCCTGTTTCCCGAGGAGGGGGTATTTCTTAGCTCCTTTAGGAAATGAGCAAGGCAGACTTCTGACTCCAGGAAAAGAGATTTCCTTTTCCTTAAACCCTACAGAAGGACCAAGGTTTTTCCTATACCTCAAGCAGGGGAAGGGCCACAATTTCTTTCCTGGACCCAGGAAGAGGGCTGACACCTTCCTACGTGTCCAGAGCAATAAAGGCCCTGGAATAATATGAGTTCCCCGGCTCAGAAACTGGTCCATAGTATGTATCTAATAAGTCGTTATTAAGGACATCAGGTGATGATTGAATGAGAGAGTGAGTGAATGGGCAGTGCTTCCTTGTTTGCTAAAGTTTCACAGCGATTTACTTCACCAAAGGGCGCAGGACTTGGTCTTTGGCTCCAGGGTGAGGTCTTGACTTGGCTGGGTTTCTTCTACCTGCAGAGACCCCTCGGGAGGTGCTGCTGCTTCCCACAGTGGAGGAAACACAGTCAGGGGAGACAGAGGTGGCGCTCGAGGCCACTGGCTGTCCTCCACCATCAAGAGCATCTTGGGCCCGGGAAGGGCGGCCCGTGGCCCCAGGAGGTGGGGGTCGCCTGCGGCTCAGCCAAGATGGGCGCAGGCTCCTCATTAGCAACTTCAGTCTGGCCTGGGACCTGGGAAATTACTCCGTGTTGTGCAGCGGGGCTCTGGGTGCTGGGGGCAACCAGATCACGCTCATTGGTGAGTCCATTTCTTTCCCAGAACCCAGAAGTCCAGGTCCTCCAGCCCTCTCTAACCTCAAACCCAGTCCCCAGCTCCTTCTCCCTCAGATCCAAGAGTCCAGGCCCCTCAGTCTCTTCCTCTTGTAGGCCTAGAAGCCTCTCCAGACCTTTTGCTCCCCGGACCTGAGTCCAGGCCTGCAGCCCCCTTCCCTCTCCCCTCTATGACCCATAAATTCAACCCCCACCTTAATCCCCCCAGGACCTTCCATCTCCTCATGGAGGCTGCAGAGAGCCCAGGATGCAGCAGTGCTGACTTGGGATGTGGAACATGGGGCCCTGATCAGTGGTTTTGAGATCCAGGCACGACCAGAGGGCCCTGACCTGGGTAGATCCACTACCTACAAGGACTGGATCTCCCTGTTCATCCTGGGACCTCAGGAGCGCTCAGCTGTGGTGCCCCTTCCTCGTCAGAACCCCGGGACCTGGGCCTTCCGTATCCTGCCCACCCTGGGCGGCCAGCCAGGGACCCCATCACAAAGCCGAGTCTACCAGGCCAGTGAGTTGGGGCCGTTCGAGCCTTTTCCTGGGCTGCCTCCCTCAGTCTGTTTCCTTGTATCCTTCCTGCTTGTCTGCTTATATCCGTTTTCTGGGGCTACGGTCACAAAGGACCATGAACTGGGTGGCTCGAACCAACAGAAATGTATTCTCTCCCAGCTCTGGAGGCCAGAAGTCAGAAATCAAGGTGGCAGTGCTCCATCTCAGGGAAATCAGGGCCGTGCTCCCTCTGAGACTCGGGGTAGAATCTTTGCCGGCCTCGTCCAGCTTTTGATAGTGGCCATCAATCCGTGGCCTTCCTTGACTTGTAGCTGCATTGCTGTGGTCTCTGCCTCCAGCTTCCCACAGCCTCCTCCTCCCTCTCTGTGTCTGTCTTCTTCTCGTAAGGACTCCAGTCATATTGGATTAGGGCTCATCCTAATGCTCTCATCTTGACTTGATTGGTTGAATTGTGTCTCTCCCCAAAAGATATATTGACATCTTAACCCTCAGTAGCTGTGAATGTGACCTTACTTGAAAACAATCTTTGCGGAAGACTGACCCTATTTCTATAACACATTATTTCTGTCATAGCACATTTATTTTTCTTCTTAGTGCAACCTGTAATTATGTTATTAATTTGTGTATTCTTTTCTGATTTCCCTAAAAATTAATCCCCATGAGAGTGGGTATCCGGGTTTGCTCACCAGTGGATTGTTACCATCTGGTAGAATGCCAGTTGCTTAGTAAATGCTAAATAAAAATGAGAGTCTGGGGTCCCAGATTCCTGGGTTCCGAAATAGTTGGAGCAGGTTGCTTAGGAAACTTGGGTCCAGCCCTGGCTCCTTATCCTCCATCTCTCTGTCTCTTCCAGGTCCCACCCTGCGCTCTGGGGCCATTGCTGGCATCGTCCTGGGCTCCCTACTTGGCCTGGCGCTCCTGGCAGCACTTCTCTACCTGTGTATCTGCTGCCTGTGCAGCCTTAGGGGTAAGTGAGGGGCCCCCCACCCCGGGAGGGTCCCTAGAAAGAGGCCCATTGGAGACCTGGCTGAACCAGTCAGAACTGCCACAGGTCATTCATCCCGCTTCTACTTCCCTATCAGCCAATCAGAGTAAGGCTCCGCCCCTCAGCTTAGAACAGCCAATCACGTGTTTCTGTTTCTCTTCCTCCCCTTTCCAGGATACTCTTTTAAGAAAAAGAAGCATCCCTCCTCCTTGACCCCTGTGATTCCCCCACTGGAAAAAAAGATGCAGAGCGTAACCCCAGTGCAGACCTCACAGCCTCTGCCCCTCAAAGTCCCGCTGGAGGACCCTAGCCCAAACAGGGCCCACCAGGTGAGTGTGGGTGCCCCATGTCCTGGAATGGGGGGAGAACTTTCTGTGTTTTAGGGAGAGGAGATGGTCTGAGTCCTCTTCCTCCAGGTTTACTTGTTGATTTACAAAGTTGGTAAACACCCCCCGCCCCTTTTAATACATAAAATTGGGACAGGAATTCCCATCCAATTTTTGTCATATTAAGAGTGAAATTCCAGTTTCCCTCCAAAGGAGGGAGAACTCCTTTATTCTTTTCCATAAAAATTGGCAAAACTTCCATTTTCTATCAGACGTGGGATGGAATGTCTTCTTCCCCATAAAAGCTGGGTTGTCACATGTCTTATCTCTCCCAAGGGTGGGCGGACATTTCTTTTTTCCCTGTTGTAAATGGAGGGAATCCCGCTAATGTCTGACTGATGTGAGCTAGCATTAGAAAAGCGTGAGTCATGTCGCATTCAGGGTAATCCCTGAGGTTGTCCCCCTCCCTTCCTTTCTCTTCTAGGCCACTGGCCCCAGTCCAGTCATCTCTACGGGTGGGGGCCCAAGGACTGTTCGGGCAGCCACACAGGTGTGACCAGGGCCCGCTCTGCGCAGGATTTTTTTTTTTTTTTTTTTTTGTAGGACCTCCTATTTCACCCCAACAGCAGGCAGGGCCTTCCTGTCCTGCTGTGACTGAAGACTGGCCCCTGAACATGAGACTTCCTGTCTCCCTCTCAGCGCAGAAGACTGTACTTGTATTTGTGCAACTAAGGAGCTGTGGCTTCTGGGTTGGGAGAGACTCCTGCTGATCTACCCGTGTGGTTTGCAAAACCTCCAGGCAGGCAGGACCTGCAGGCTCAGTGGTGGACAGGCTGGTGGACAGGCCGGGCTTGTCCTGTGCTGCTCCAAGCCCCAGGAGGGGCCCAGCTTCTTTCTCTCAGAAGGTCTTCCTACATCCGCTCGTCTCCTCCAGGCCATGCCCCATCCAGTTCCCAGCGTCTGCAGCTTAAAATAGCTCAGACCACGTCCTCTCTTTAAACCCTTCTGGGGATGCCCATTGCTCTTCAGATATTGTCCTGACTCCTCACTATGATTTTCAGAGCCCTGTGGTTTGACTTCTGTTGACCTCTGACCTCCCCTTCCTGTACTTTCACCCCTGCTACTCAATTAACAACAGGCTTTCTGTCCGCACAGCTCTATTTTGCCTCCGGGGCTTTGCCCCAGAGTTTGCTTTGCCTGGAACACCACTCTTTGCCCCAGGTTATTCACTTCTCAAGTATAATGGTAATTGAGCTACAATGATTTATAGGAAATATATATTTGGTCATTCAGATGACCAAAATATATTTCTCAGATATCTTTGACCTTGCTTGATCCACAGTTCTTGAAAACGATTCAGAGCCATAAAGGTGAAATGGGTGTCTTGTTATTAATGAAGGTGACTTGTGGATCCCACCCAAAGGCGGGGCTGGTGGCCTGGAGGACCAAACCTGTGATTGGAGGACTGGAACTTTCCCAAACCCCTCCCTGCCCCCCCGCTTTCCAGGAGGGGGAGGGAATGGAGGTTGAATCAGCCAATGGCCAGTGACTTAGTCAATCATGGCGATATAATGAAGCCTCCATAAAAACCCAAGAGGATAGCCTTGGGTCCATTTCCGGAGAGCTTCCCCGTTGGAGGAACCAGAATGTCCCCCCTGTACCATCAAGCTCCTCAAGGACAGACGCTCCTTTGTTTGGGAGCTTGCCCTGTGTATCTCTTCATCTGGTTGTTGATTCATATCCTTCCTCATATCCTCTAATAAACTGGTAAATATAAGTAAGTGTTTCCCTGAGTTCCGCCAGCCAGTCTAGGAAATTAATCAAATCCAAGGAAGAGGTCTTTGGAACCTCCAGGGGTAGGGAGTCGGTCAGAAGCATGGGTAGCAGTTTGGGGCTTGCAGCCGGTGTCTGAAGTGGGGAATGGGGGTGGCAGTCTTGTAGGACTGCACCATGAATCTTAGAATCTCCTGCTGTCTTTGGGGAGACGGTGTCAGATTGGAGTTGAATTCTCAGACACCTGGTGTGTTGAGAATTCTCAGGTCTATCTAGATCTGCACAGGTTGCTTTTCCCCATTACATGGAAGATCTTGGGTCTGTGGGGATAGCAGTGTTGGGGAAGATAGCATGTGCAGGCTGAGAATGATAGAAATACTGTGTTGGGGGAGGGAACCCTCCAATGTTGGAATCGGGTCCAGAAACCCTAAAAATGTAACCATTACCAGCTTAGGAGGCTGCCGTGGTCATGGGCTTGGTCCCACAGCCTCTGAACCTCTGGCTTCTCTCACTTAAATCTGTATGTACTTGTTTAACCTCTGCCTCCCTCTCTAAACTGAGAACGTCAGGAAGGCAGAGACCATGTCATTATCCCCAGCACTTAACACAGAGCCTGGCACGCAGCAGGTAATCAATAAATACTGGTTGACTGAGCAAATGTTGTGGCGCCAGTGGAAGGCTGGGCTTGCGGCTGCTCTCCCCAGCACGATGCCTTTCTTTCTTAGCTGGGTTTCTCGTTGGAAATTTAGGGAGTGTGTCAATGAAGATTCCCTTGGCTGCAAGTAACAAAATAAATGGTAGCAAAATAAATGGTGGTTTCAGGCTGGCTCAGCAACTTAGCAACCCCGTGAAGGACCTGAGCTCTCTGCATCCTTCTGTTCGGCCACCCTCAGTGGGTTGGCATATTGTCTTATGTGGCAAGATGGCTGCTAGAGCTCCAGGCATCACCTCTTCACACAACTGTATCTGAAGACAAAAGGAAGGGAGCAAGGTTCCCTTCCCACACTCCTTCCCTCGACCAACCTCATGAGTGAGGAAAAAACTTTCCTGGAAGCCCATCGGCAAACTTCCCTTACTGACCCCAAATTAGCCACATCACTGCAAGAGAGGCTGGGAAACCAAACATCTCAACCTATATCATGGGAGGTGGGTCTGACAGCAAAGAAGGAAGAAACAACTAATGCATCCATCTCCCAGGGAAGGGAAAGATGTGAGGTATTCTGGTTAAAGACGGGGATGAAAGAGGCCTTTAGGGAAACAGAGCTCTTGGATCTTTTTGGAAAGGTGAAGGCTGGGGTCCTGGGTACCTGGATCCTCTATATCTTTTCTATATCAGTTAGACCTTTCATTTCTTTTTAATCACTAGTAAGAAACATAACACAACTTGGCTTATACATTCAGGGGACTGTATTGCTTATGTAAATGAAGGTGGGCGGCAGGTACATTTTGATCCAGCTACTCAAACGATGTCAGCATGGACTCAGTTTCTTTAGACGTTCCTCTCTGAACTCCGTAGTGTTTCTATCATTCTCAGCCTGCACATGCTATCTTCCCCACCACTGCTATCCCCACAGACCCAAGATTTTCCATGTAATGGGGAAAAGCAACTGTGCAGATCTAGATAGGCCTCATATCACTGTGTAATGGATCAATTCCAAACCTACCGAAAGAGAGAGAGAGGGTAGAAATGACGTCGGGGAGGCACCACCAATGACCCTTTGCCCTCCACTCACCCAAATCCTTAATGACCCTGACACTTGGCAGGCAGAGACTTTGGAAAAAGGCGTTTATTGGTGTGGTGGTCTCAACACTCCCCATGAATCGGAACACACGGCCCCCAGGGCCCCCCGCCCCCTCCCTGGCATCCCTCCCCACCCCTCCCCAACCTCCCGGACCCTGGGGATGGAAGACAATGTGGGATGGGGCCCACGCCCCCGTCTGAGGTACAGTCATTGCCCCTTGCCCCCCTGCCCCTGCTCTGAGTTCTTCCTTGCCCCCCTTCCCAAGCTCTGGGTAGTGTGGTTTGGGGTGAGTGTTTCTAGCGGGTCTCCCAGGAGTCAGAGCTGGTGACTTGACATCTTGGTCTGGACTGGGGATATCTGTGATGCCTCTCTCTTCCCCACTTTGTGTGGTGTGGTGTGCCAGGATCGCGTATTCCTACAGCAGAGCTAAGGTTACAGCCTCTCAGTGCCCCCTCCTGACAAGTTGCCCACCCTCAGGGGAACTACAAGCTGGTCACCAGCTATAGGTCAGCTGGAGCCAGGGGGCTATTGCTGGTCCCAGTCGCTGATATGTGTGTGTGTGTCTATCGGAGTGTGTGTGAGGGCCGTCAGGTCAGCCTTTGGGAGGTGCAGTTGGTGGGGAGGCCAGGGAGTGGTAGACCAGCAAGCCCACACCTGTGGGTGGCTGCAGGGGGCCGAGGGGAGTCGGGCGGGGGTGGGGTAGGGCAAAGCACTGAGACAGACAGGTGAGCACAGGCACCAGTCTGACCGTTGGATGGAAGCACCGATTGGCCCAGATGGGGCCCGAAAGTCGGGGTAGGGGAGGGGGGCAGAGAAAGTGGGAAGGTCTCAGGCTGCTGAGCCAGTGATGGGGCCTCCGGCTACAGGCAGCTGGTGGTTGACAGCAAGGAGGCCCAGAGCCAAGATGGAGATCCCCCACCTGCTCACAAAGGCTGAATGAGAGCTTGACAGGTGAGTGCGTGACACCCCTCCTCACTCCCAACCTGGCCAGGAGACACCCTTTCAACAGGGAGGGGAGGGGGTGGTGTGCGTGCATATATCGGGAACCCGGGGAACCTGGAAAACCTCTCCTCACAGCTTCTGTCGAGAGGCCCACATACCTACCTCCAGCCAGAGGTGAGAGGCAGCAGCATTGGGGGCGGTGGGCGTGGGGGTTTTAGGGGAGGGAAGATTGCTGAGCCCCTTCCCCCCACACACATACACACACGTGCAGGCTCATGCTCACACACACCCACTACATACACACGATCCAGTTGACAGCCTGAGCTAAGAGAGGGGTGTGGGGTGGCTGGGGGTGGGTCACAATCGGAAACGTGAACGGTGGCGAAAATGGCTGTAGAAAGATGCATAATTTTGCGTTATCCCTCACAGTGATGGGTTCTCTAAAGAGCTTTCCTCCTCTTCCTCCTCCTCTCTTCTTCCTCCTCGGTGGCAGAGAGCTCTTCCGCCCCCTCGAGACCCACGGCGCTTGCTCTCCCTTTTTCTCTCGCTCCCGGCCTCAGGCCCCGCGCAGGGGGAGGCGAGCTGCACTGGGTTCTTCCTACATCCTCCACCACAGCCAGCCCAGGGCCCAGAGGAGGGTCAGGGGCCCCGGGGGCCTCGGGGCTGAGTTCTCCAGGGATCCTGGGCCTGGGGAAAGAGAGAGGGTCACGGGAGTGGCCTGGGAAGGGGAGACCCCACGTGTGTCTGGCGGTGCATTGTGTCCGCCCTGTCTCTGGGGGTGTCTTTGAGCCTCCCTCTCTAGGGGCCTTTCTGGGGCTTTCGCTCGGTGTGCCTGCCCTCCCCACTCTGTTCGGAGTCTTAGCATCTTGCTGAACATTTTTTCTCTCTGCCACTCAGTCCCTCTCTCTTATCCCCCATCTTTCTCAGATCTTCACATCGCACCGTTTACGTCTATCCAGGACGGCTAGGAAGCGTCTTGCAGTCAGCGCGGCCGAGATGGTACTCTTGACTTTTCTCCCCGAGACTGGCTACTGCCCCCTCCCCAATATCTCTCCACTTCAGTACTTTACTACTACATCCCCATTCACCCAGCTACTCGAGCCAACACCTGCGATCGCCACGACTCCCCTTCCTTCTTGCCTCCACCTTCAAAACATCTCCGCGATACAGCGACTTTGTGCTACCGCTCGGGCCCTCGATTACGTCAGGACCTCCTCCCTGGTCCCTCTGCCTCCATCTTGCGCCCCCTACAGGCCATTCCTCAAACAGTGATTCTCTTTAGAAGCGTCAACCGCTTGGTCAGTCCCTTGCTTAATAGCCTCCAGCGGCCTCACCCTGCAGTAGAATAAAATCCAAAATCCTTTCCGGGGCCCATGAAACTCTGCCTCTCCCTTCCTCTTTAGCCTCAGGCTCCACGGTGATCACTCTGCTCAGGTCATGCTAGCCTCCTTGCTGTGCCTTTGCATACATACACGTTCCCTCCGTCCGCAAAGCTCTTCCCGCAGGTCTTGGCAGGCCTGGCTGCTTCTTACCATTCAAGTCTCAGCTCCGCCCCCTAGTGGACGCTCAATGAACCGACACTCATTGAAGGGATGGGTTTCTCGCTCCGTCCCATTGCTTGGGTCTCAGCGTCCGTCACTTTCCCAAGTTCGCGGTCAGTCTGGGATAGTCCCGGCCCCGCCCCCCGCCCCCCGCCCGGCCCCGCCCCTGCCTCTCGGACGCACGCAGGAGCCGCATGGAAGCGCTGGACATTCCCAGCCGGTTGGCGGCGCGACAGGTGTAGTTGCCGTAATGCCGGGCGCTCACGTTGGCGAAGAGAAGCATCGAGCGGGTGCGCTCCGTCTGCACCTTCAGGCCCTCGGCTGTGCCGCTGATCAGCCTGCCGGGGATCCGGGTCAGGGACCGGGCCGTGGAACCCTGGCCCGGGACGCCCTCGGGGCGCAGAGCCCACTCCCCCCGACTCTCAGGCTCCCCGATTTCCCGGGGACCCCGCATTCTGCCCCCTACCCCAGAGATCCCTGGCTTCGGGCTCTAGCTGTCCATGGGTCCCCAGACCACTCCCACAGACACCCCTCTCCAGGCACCCTGGCCCCTCAGGGTCACTGGACTCTCCCAGCTTGTGCCCCCAATCTCTACAGCCTCCCAGACCCTGCTGGACCCCCACCCCAATGGTCCTCTGAAGCTTCCCCGCCACATCCTCAGCATCGACCCCCGAACATCTCCCTGAATAGCCTGAAGAGACCAAGCTTCCAACATTCATCATTGTGGGACCCAAGTTTCCAGTAAGCCCCCGCGATCTCGCTGGGGCCCAGCGCACCCTATTCCCTGGAAGCTGGATTCCCCAGTTCTCGGGACCTAGGGCTCGGCTACCTTCCCCACCTCCCCCTTGGCCCGCCCCGGTGCTGTCCTCACAGTCTGTCATCCTTGTACCACTGGAAGTCCGCGGGGGGCACCGCCATGGCTTCGCAGCGCAGGAGGGCGGCCCGGCCCAGGGCCGTGCGGGCGCTGGTCACGTCCGTGATGGTCGGAGGATCTGGCGAGGGGCAAGAGTTAGTGAATTCTCCTAGCAAGGTGAGGACTAAAGGGTTCTGTCCCCATCCCCCTCCTTCCCAAGAGTCCAGCACCCCCATCCTCCTCCCCAGGGACCCAGGGCCTGCCCCCCTTTCATGCCCAGTGCCAAAGGGCTCACAGTTGACTGTGACCAGCACACGGCGGCTGTCGGGTGCCGAGTTCACGCCGTTGTGAGTCACGCACTCGTATTCCCCGGCCTGGCCTCGCTGGATGTCAGAAATCTCCAGGATCTCGCCCTCCGAGGTGAAACCGTCTGTGCGGGGAGGGAAGGGGAGGGGGCGGGGCCGGACACAAACACTTAACACGGGACAACACGGGCACAACACGGACACACATCAGCGGGGCAGGCACCGCAGGGCCTGGAGTGCCCGGGTCAGTGAGAGCCAGGAGGGGTTTGCAGGGGTTTGGGGCGGGGGTGTGGATCCACGGCCTGGGATCTCCTGCTAGGGGTGTGGGGCAGGGAATGAGGGTCTGGGGCTTGTAACTAGAACCCAATGGGGCGGGTCCTAGAATTTGGGGATGCAACAGATCCAGGGATCTGGGAGCTCACGGTTCAGATCATGAGGCTCACAGTACCCAGTGGGGAGGATCCCAGGATCTTGGAGCTCAGAAAGATCCAGATAATACAGACCCAAGGGGTGGGGTGGGGGGTACAGAGTTCTGGGATCTTATTTTTGGGTTCAAGGAATCAGGATCTAGTAATTGGGATCAGCAATCCAGATACCTGGGGGTTCATGACACATCACCAGGTTCAGAAGATCCTTTGGGACTATGGGCATCCAGGGACCCAGGGTCTCAAGCCCAGGATTGTGGGGCTCAGATGACCAGGTGGGAAAGGATCCAGGATCTGAGACCTAGTTATTGGGTTCTGGGGTCTCGGGGGATAGAGTGATTGGCACCATTGGTCTCTAAAGACCCAGTGAATGAGGGTCTAGGGATCTGGGGGATAGGGGTGGAGATCCAGGTAAAAGGGTGGTGGATGTCCAGGATCTGGGATGTCATGTTCAGGTATCTTGGTGCTATGTTTGGGGGAAGCCTAGAGTAGTGGTTTTCAGCTCCATCACCAGAATCACCTGAAGGGCTTGTTCATACAGACTGGTGGGGGTGGTGGGTGGAGGGAGGTTCTAATTCATTAGGCCTGGGATGGGCCCAGAATGTGCATTTCTGGCAAGCTCCCGGTGATGCCGATGCTGCTGGTCTGGGGACCACACTTTGAGAACTGCTGAGCTAGAGCGTCCCGCAGAGGAGATGTAGTGAGGTGACCAGGAGATGGGAACAGGGGCAGGGGCCACTGGTTATAACGTGACTTAGGGTTAGTGGTAGGGATTCAGAACCCAGAATTACGTGAGCCCGTGGGGAAGAGACCAGGGCTCCTGGCGTGGGGACAGGGTGCAGGCTGGGGTCTAGCAGGTGAGTTAGAGGAAATGGTTCAGGCCTGCAGGTGGTGAAGGCTCTAAGGCTCTGGGGGCTGCTGGTGACATAATGGGATCAGGGTGGAGGGAGGGAAGCAAGTCATGGAAGGGGGGGACTCTGGGAATCTAGCTAGGGATATGGGGAATCGAGGGGCCCAGATTGTGGAGCGGGGAAAGGGGCTTTGGGCCAGGGGTGGGGTCCTCACCTCGGAGCTGTCTCCAGGTGACCGTGGGCTCTGGCCGTCCCACAGCCAGGCAAAGCAGGTTCACGTTGCCCCCCTCATTCACCGTCACAGGGGAGGAGATGTTCACGATGCGGGCGGGGACTGCAGACCGGGAGGGGAGAGGTCAGCGAGAGGCTGAATATGGCCTCCCAGGACCCAGGAGCCCTGGCCCCCAGCCCCTCCTCCCTTAGACCCAGGGGTCCAGCCAACATGCCCTCTGTCTTTCTAAGAATTCTGTGTTTCCCCGTTGCCCCTCTAGGTCTGGCTCCTTGTCTAACTGCTAGTCTCTCTCTTTCCTGTTCTTTCTCAGTCTCTGTCTCTGTCTCTCTCTCTCCCTTCATCCTAACTTGGTTTCTCTGCCTTCTGGTTTGAATTTCTCCCACCTTATCTCTGTCTACTTTTATTAATTATTGTTATTATTCTTACTTTAAACAATTAATTTCTATAACAAATACTCATATGGTGCTTCCAGCGTGGTAACCCTGTTCTAAGGGTTTTATACAAATTAGCTCATTAAATCTTCACCACCCTGCCACCCCCTGGGGTAGATGTTGCTATATTCGTCAATTCTAACACACATGGTGGTTTCCCGCACCCGCCGGAACATTGTTCCAATCAGGATGGCCTGACAACATGCTGGAGTTTAATTGGCAGGGTTACTTTTCTTTTCTTTTTTGGCAGAGCATAAAATAAAGATGCCCCTTCCAGTTGACCATGTCTTGGATTTGATGCACGACAGAGTCATCCCCATTTTGCAGATGAGGAGTCCGAGGCCGCCCTGCTTGCTCCGGGTCCCTCAGCACCTGGGTGGTCTGGCTCCCGAGTCGGGGCTTGTCATGGCCCCACTGGGCTGTCTCTGTCTCTGGTTCCCTGTCTCTCCAACTGCTCCCTGCCCTCCAGCCACCTGAGCTCTGTCCCCTGTTGCTCTCTCTGTCTCCTGCCCACCTCTCGCTCTCTGAATTCTGGGGCATCCAGCCACGCGGGACCTGTTCTGCACGCCTGACTCGTTTTCTCCCCTGGCCCCTGCAGCGCCGCTCCGTTTCCAGTACCAGCTCTGCCCCCAGCTGAAGGTCTCAGCTCAGACATTATGTCTGGGAAGCCGCCTCCTTAGAAAGTCAGCTTCAAAAGGGCAGGGACAGCCCGCCTGGCTCCTTCTCCATCCCCCGGGCCTAGAGCAATGCCTGCACATAGTAGGTGCTCAGTAAACAGAGCCGAGTGGATGGCTGCAGTCTTCCCTGAGCACCCCCTCACCCCTGCAGCTCTCCTGCCCTAGAAGCTGTCATGCTGAAGTGTCACTTTCTGGGAGACTGTCCCTCCTTTTGCTTGGCTGAAATCCGCGAGGGCAGGGTGTGTGCCTGCCTTCCACACCATGTATCCCCGGGATCGGGGATCGGACCATTGGTGAGGATGCGAGGATTCTCTCTCCCTCGTGCCCTCCACCCCCTCCGCCACCCAAGGCCCGGCTGAGGGCTCACCATGGACGATGAGGTAGACCTGAGTGGTGTACGGCTGGTGGCGGGTCTGGAAGGAGCAGGTGTAGAGGCCCTCGTCGCCGAGCCCCACCTGGGTGATGAGGATGGAGAACTCCTCGGGCGTGTTGATGAGCAGCCGCACCCGTGGGTCACTGGTCCAGCGGTCATTGCCCGCGTACAGGATGTTGGAGCGGTTCAGCCAGGCCACGCGGGTCACATGCTCGTCAATGAAGCAGCTTCAGGAAAGACAAGGGAGGAAGGTTCTTCTCTCCCCCACCCCAGAAGGCCCTCCAGGTTCTGCCATCGTAGGGGCTTGGAGGTGGGGAGAGGAAGGCCTACTGCATTGCCAATTCCCACCGAGGCCCTGTGAGGCAGAGGGGATTGTGCCCACTTTACAAGTGGGTAAACTGAGCCTCAAGTTTGAGCCCAAGTGCACAGCGGAAGGTTAGCTGATGGTTACTGAGTGATGTGTGCTAGAGACTGGAAAAGTATCTGGAGCACTCTAAGAGAGAAAGAGTTGCAGAGATGAGGGAGAGAGACCCAGGGAGAGGGGGACAGAGACCAGAGGGAGGGGCAGACGCAGTGTGGGGGGCAGCATTGTCCGGAGGAAATAAGCCTGACTCTCGTCTGCTAAACGGTCACAGTGTGCCATGCTCTCTGAACTCGGAGTGTGAGTACAAAATCTTGAATCGCCATGATAGCCCTCACAGTGGTTATCATTCCTCCACCCATTTGACAGATGGGGACACTGAGGCCCAGGCACAGAACCAGGCCTAGAGTCCATGCCTCTAACTACTTTTCCTGACCGACAGGGGCCAGGCTGTGCGTGCGGGTCAGGATTGTCTTCCCCTAAGGAAGGCCAAGGAGCAGGACTGGGTGATTCCGGAGTCCCCGAGATGGGAGGTACCTGAGGGTGGCGTTGTCCCCTTCACACACCGTGTAGTTGTCCGCGGGAGAGCTGAACTCCAGGCTCTGGGACAGCAGCCCTGCGGACGGGAGGGGCAGCTCAGCAGGGACTGGACACGTCTGCACGCACGCGCACATGCCCTTGCACACACGGACATTTCCCACACTCCCTGGCACACACATTCATCGATGTTTCCAGAGATGCACGGCAGACGCGCTCGGAGCAAACACACGCAACATGTTCCTTTCTGCAAGCTCACACTGACTCACAGACTGGGACACACAAGCCTACACACCTCCAGAGACACTTCAGTTACAGCACACAGACACGCGTGTGCGCACACACACACAGATTCACACACATATACGTTCGCAGACCAACAGCTGCATAAATGTGTATGCAGATGTACACACAGCACACGTACACAGACACACGTGTACACAGGGATACACACACATGTGCACACATGTGTCCACACAGATGCACACACACGTACACAGATACACGTGTACACAGGGATACACACACAGGTGCACACACGTGTCCACACAGATGCGCACACACACACAGACACACGTGTACACAGGGATACACACACGTGCACACACGTGTCCACACAGATGCGCACACACACGCGCTCAAAGTTCAAGAACACACAGATGCACACACATGCACTCACATGCACACGTACATGGGCATGTATACACACATATCCAGGCTCATGACGCGTACATACATACACACAGATACATGTGCACATGTCAACTCAGAAACACACGGAAACACACACAGAGCCACCCACAGGAGTACACGGACCTGCAGACACAGAGATGCAAACACGTGCACGCAAACACAGATGCGTGCGTGTATCCCCTCGGACACACACCTGTCCCAAATGCACAGGTACGCCCTTGGGCCCTGTGTACAGCCACACACACGCGTCTCCAGACGCACCCGCCTGCCCATGCTCACGGGGCACACTCGCAGGCGCACGCCCACGCCTGCCCGCACCCTCCAGCACAGCTCATGGGCACCGTCGCCCCGCAGAGCCCCCACCCCCACCTATTCATCTCCGTGGACCGTGGCCAGCGGGCTGGACCAGGGCCAGGGAGTGGGGGCTGGGCATGCGGAGGCGGATGGAGCCGGCACCGGGCAGGGGAGAGGAGGCTGGATGACCTTGGATGCCTGGGGAAGGAGGGCCCTGCGTGGGGCTGCCCTGCCCCCGCCCTGGCATGAGGAGCTAATTAATCTAATGAATTAATTGCCCGTGCCGCCCCAACGACTCCCGGGGGCCCTCTCCATCAGCAGCCCCTCAGGACTGGGCTGGGGCAAGGCCAGTGCGGTGGGCTCCCCAGGTCCCGGGGGCTTGGGGTGGGCCCTGCAGCCCCTCACCGTGGCCGGAGTCACTTCTGGATGCAGGGAAGGGGCCTGCCTTCCCCCGAGTTGTGCAGAGGGGACGCTACCACACACAGTCCTGGTAACAGCAGGAGACGGCCAGGAGACGGACACACACAGACAGACACATCGCCAGGGCCCAGGGGAGACACCCAGAGCCCGGGCTGGGCCAGGAAACAGTCCGACGCTCCAGCACCCGGATGGCAATGGGGCCTGCTCAGGGGCCCGGGTGCACACACGCACCCGCTGACACACAGCCCAGGACCCAGCCCCAGCAGAAGGTCACCCCACCATATACAACTAGACCCACGCTGTTGCACCAACACCAAGAGCCCCACACACGCAGGTGCAGTCCACATACAACTCGTTACAGCCCCATCCAGGGGGCCCTCTTTCTCTCTCTCACACACACACACACGCACACACACACTGACCTCATCAGTCATGCTGACACTACCAGCCCAAGGGCCATGCTCACCACTCCCCGCCCCTGCACTCTGGAAAGTCGTGCAGAAAGCTACAGAGTGCAAGGAAACAGTTGACTGTCAGAGCCTCTCAAATACAAAGGAGCCGCCCTGGGCCAAGAATCGGGCGCACGCAGTCACGCTGTCACTGACGATCAGATCACGCACACATCCGAGCGCACACATGCCACAGGACCTGTCATACTCCTGCTCACACACTGCTAGACCCAGGCTTCTCCACGTTGGGCCCACTGACGTTTGGGGCCAGATGCTTCTCCACTGTGGGGACTCTCCTGTCCCCACGAGGGACTGTGGGGACTCTGCACCACAGGATGTTCAGCAGCATCCCCGGACTCTACCCACTCGATGCCCACTTCACAGTGGTGACCACCACAACTGCCTCTGGACATTGCCCGATGCCCCGCAGGGGGCACAATCCCCCCTCCTCGCCCAATGATGCCCAAACCTCCAAGGTTACAGGAGGCCTAGGGTTGAAGACGGAGCTGTCCAAGGTCCCCCCAGGCTGCAGGGACCCAGGGCTCCCGGGCTAAGCCCCAGACTACACGCAGCTGCCGCCGCGGGAGCTAAGCCCACAGACACGGGCAGGCAGGACCTCAATCCTATGTCCTAACAGACAGAAATAGAGACAGACACACACCCTGTCCAGAGGGATCTTTCCAACACTCAGAGCTGCCCCCCTGCTCCCGTGGTTCCCTACTGCCCTGAGGACAAAGGCCCAGCCCCTCAACCTGGGTCTGGGGCCCTGGGGTCACTCTCCTGCTTTGTCTCCCCTAGTGCGTGTGTGTGGCCCAGCTCTGCGTTCCCCACTTTTCTCCTTGTCCCTCTGTCCCACGGTTTATGACAAAAATGCTTCCCCTTCCCCAGGGGTCTAGTATAACGAGGCCTCTCCTAGGAGAGACAGCACATATGAGCTCCTGCCCTGTTCCCAGGGCACCTTGGATCGGAGTCATCTGCCTCCCCCATCTGCTCCTCCAGGGCAGAGCCTGGCCCAGACCATCTGTGTCCCCAGCACGCCCAGCTCCAGGCTCAGCTAGAGGGCAGTCCCAGGAGATAAGTGATGAAAGAATACATGTCTCAGGCGGGTCTTGGATTCTTGGTCCCTGTGTCTATACATTTGGATGTCATGAGTCTGCATGCCTGTCTCACACAATTCCCAGGCTCCAGGATCAAGACCCCCCCCACCCCGCTGCTGTGTGACCTTGGGCAAGTCCCTTCCCTTTTCTGGGCTTCAGTAAGTGGAGGTACGGGTCGGGTTAGTCGTTCCATCACCCACTCTGTCCCTGAGCACAGCTCTTCCCCGGATCCTGTCTGAGCCTGCTTCCCTCACCAGATGGGAGCCCCTCAGGGAGGCGCGAGGGTCTGACCCCCCTCCAGGGTTCCAGCATTGCTGGCTCTGGGCCTGGCCCACAGGAGGCCTCGAAAGATGTTTAATGTATAAATAAATAAGCTGGTGCTCGCGAGATCCACTCTGCAGGAATTCTGTTTGGAAAACTCTCCCTTAATACTGGGAAGCCCTCCCTACCCCCTCTAAGCCTGGTCTGTATTCCCACAATGCCTGGACTACCTCCATTAGAGCTCACATCACACCGTGGTGGCCATCTGTGTCTGTTTCCCCCTTCAGACTAGAAGTTTCTTGAGGGCAGACCCTGGGGCTGACTCAGGTCTGTATCCTCAGCATCTCCCAGCATACGGCCTGACCCTGGAGACCTTGGGAAATATTTGTTGAAAGAGTGAATGTAAAGAGATACCTACAACACATGTCTTCAACTCTTGAACTCCTACTCATTCTTCAAGACCCAAACTCAAGTGCCCCCTCCTCCAGGAGGGCCTCCCTGACTGTTCAAGACAGAGAGTCTCAACGCTTTCTGCTGGATACCCTCTGACTCAGCTGGGACAGTGTTCAGGGGTGCCCCCCCGGCCCGAATCTTAGCTGTGTCCCCCAGAGCTGGGCTTAGCCCAGAACAGGGAAGTGTTTGTAGGGAGAATGAATGCTCTTGAGAGACTGGATAAGAAAGGCAGGAGGAATCTGTGCTAGGAGGTCAGATGTCTGCCCCACCATTTCCTGGCTGGGTGAACCCCGGACAGTCTGAGCCTCAGTTTCCCCATCTATTAAAAGGAGAAAAAAAAAACCAGTCCTTCCCTCTGAGGGTTTTGTGAGGGAGTCCATGAGAACATGCAAGCAAAATGTTTAGCTCAGCGCTTAGCATGTAGAAAGGGTCCAATAAATGTTAGCTGTTCCTTCTTTTTTAAGAAACATCTATTGCTATCCCTGGTTCGGTGTCAGTCCCCCGGGGTGGGGGCGGGGCATCCGTTGCTCTGTGCGCTGCACCCACTGGCGCTGAGTCGGCAACCCATGTACAGATGCCCTGTCCACATCTGCTCTGACACCACCAAGCTAGCATAACCGGGCCGCTGAAAGAACAGACTGGGGACCCGGGCTGCCGGGGTTCGAGTCCCGCGCTGCCAGTTGCACAAATTCCTTCACCTCCCTGGGACTCAAGTTTCTCCCTGTGTGAATGGGGACGATCGCTGGGCCTCCCGCACCACGCTGTGGGTGGCGGGGAGGATGAAAAGAGGTCACCGAAGCAACAGGTTCAACGCAGAGCCTGCTAGCTGAGCGCTTGCCAACAGCCCTCTCGTGCGCTGGCTGATGGGATGATGATGTGGCAGGTGCCCCAGCTGGTCTGGGGGGCCAGTGGTGACAAGAAGGACCACTTGGGTCCCTGTCAGTCTGCACTAGTAGCCCTCACACCTGCTTGGTAAGTCAAGGGATGAAGGTCACTGGTAGGTGAGGTTCCTCCCCTTCAGAGAGAAAGAGATTTCTAACAAGATGGAGGGCCTTGGGTTGGAGATAAGTACCTCCTGCTACCCTTCAGAGGGGGAGCTTTGGTGAAGCTGGGACCCTCCAATGAGGGAAGGCTTGGATTCCACAGTTCTGGAACCCACCGAGGGGAAGCTGAGGCCCACAAGTGTGTGTGACTTGTGGCGGTCACTCAGGGAGCTGTGGCGGAAGTGAGGCTGGACCCAGGGAGGGGTGGGGAATGCGTTGGGAGGGGGTGTGGCTCTGGCAGGGGAGAGCTGGTGAGAAGGGGCTGGAACCCTCAGAGCCCCCTTCCTCTCTGCTGACCTCCAAGTGTAGGGGCCTTCCCAGGACAGATGCCTGGACTCCAGACGCTGAGCCAAGAGCCCTGGCACTTTCCATCACATGCTGGCTACTCCCTTCTGCTGGTTCCCACCTCAGGACCTTTGCCTCCACTGTTTCCTCAGGATCTTTTAAAGGTCGACTTCTCTCCTTTCAGTCTGAACTCCGCTCCCTGCAGCTCAGAGAGGGCTCTCTCAACCCCCAGAGCTCCCATGGTCAGCTCGTCCCTGAAGTCACTCTTAATTTCTTTACACTACTCGTTGTCACTCTCTGAAATTACCCGTTTACTTATTTGCCTGTTTTTAGGTTGTGATCTCTCTCCATCCCACTAGGATAGAAGCTCCTTGAGAGCTCCTTGATTCATCTGGCTTGCTCACGGCTGCGTATATATAGATCCCCAGTGCCCAGAACAGAGACTCTGTGCTCAGGAAATATTTGTCAAATATCCAGTCCGGACAGACCGGATGCCCAGAGGGCCGTGGCCAATGGCCGGCACGCCCCGTTCTGCCTGCCCCAATCCGTCCAACACCCCTCGCCGGCCGGCCAGGGAGCAAAGGAGCCACCCTACACAGCTTGCTGCAGCAACCTCTGTAAGTGAATATATATGTATGTGAGTGTGAGTGTTGGCATAAAGAATTTAGAAAAGAAACTAAAGATAGAATCATATCTCTGGATGCTGGGGAGCTAAAGTTAAGTGGAAAAAAAAAAAAGCCAGTTGCAGAGAAATGGGCTTATTTTGTTTCTATCTCAGGGAAAACATCCACCAACAAACCAATACCTTACATATGTTCAACTCTGCGTGTCTGACTTTGAGTGAGGGAAGGCCGTGACCCGGGCTCTCTCAAGAGAGTGCAGCGAGTGCGTTTTGGGAGGGGTGGGGCCGGGACAAACTGGGATCTGCTCTAATACATATTTGTAGAGGATTGCTCACTTGCATGCATTCCTTCTGGAATTTGGAAAAGAGCAAATGAATCAGAGAGGAGAGAAAATGCAATTTTGTATATGTGCCCAGCCCCCCCCCCCCCCAGCTTTTTTTCAGACCGCACCAACTGTCAGCAGGTGGGGTGGGGCTGTCTTGCTGCCACCTAGATCTGTCTCAGACCACCCGCCCCCGCCCCCTGGCCCCATTCCCTCTTGCTCCCAGATCTCCCATGGGGAACCCAAGGCCCAGGAGTGGGAGAGGACTTGACCTAGGTCACAAGCTGCTTCCTGGCTCCAAGAAGCTCCCAGCCCAGGATGTGTGTACCAGAGCAATTTCTGGGATCTGGAAGATTCAAAGTGGAAAGTGGGAAGTTATCTTGAGACTGAAGGAAGGGAAGGGTTGGTGAAGGGAGAGGGGAGAAAGGACGGGGCTCCCAAGAGTATGAGGAGCGGGGGAAGGAGAAGGAGAAGATGAGAGACAAGGAAAGGACAAGGGCAAAAATGGGAGGTGTCGGTGACCATGATGGGACGTGAATTCCCAGGAGTGAAAGGAACGAGGACTGAGAGGGCTAGGAACGAGGGGGCCAGAGGGGACAGGCACGCCTGTGTGAGGATGAGAAGCAGTTCCTGAGGCAGGGAGGGACAGATGTGAAATTGTGCTGAGGCCAGCAGGGATGGAGAGACAGAGACCCAGAGACAGAGACAAATGGGATGTCCCCCAGAGCTAGGGAGCCTCTGGAAATGACCTAAAAAGATGAGTGACAGAGACAGAGATGCAGACAGGCAGTCCGAGTGTCAGACGGTGATTCAGACGGGTCAGGCTGGAGAAACCGCCAACCCACTGAGGCTCCAGCCTGCCCTCCAGCCTGCCGAGGCCCTGGGGCGGGGGTCCTGCGTGCACGGGGCTGCGTTTGTGTGACTGGGTGTCGTCGAGTGCGGCTCTGGGTCAGACTCGGGGACGGGTATTTATGTGTCTGTGGGTGACCCGGTGTGTGTGGGTGGGAGGCTGAGAGTGGCTGCCTCCTTGAGACTGGTGAAGACTCTAGGTTGTCCCTGATCGTGTGTCCCTGACTATAATCCTTGGTTCAGGGCAGGGCCTGGGGGAATCCTCCAGAAGCACTGAGTTAACCCTGATCCCTGCCTCCTGCCTTCTTGCTCTCTCCTCCTCTCCTCAGGGGGCACGTCCTAGACCACCCCTGGGCCCCGGGGAGACACAGGGTCCAGGAGACTCTCTCCAGAGGCTGCCCAGGTTCCCCTTCTGCACTCCACACACCAGCCCCCAGCCCCACTCATCCCCAATCTCAGCAGAGCTGAGATTAACCCTTTGACCCCGTGTTAACCCTTCCCTTCCCTCCCTTCTTAATCTGCCTCCTCTCATCCTCAGTCCAGCCTCTGAATCCTGCTATTCAGCCAGAGCTTCCTACATCTGAGTCCCCAGCCCAGCACCCCCAACTTCCTGGATCACCAGCTCCATTCCCCTACATAACTGCAACCTCCCAAACACCAACACTTTCTCCCCACCTAGGTGACCCAGCTGGGAGGCCAGAGCCCCTCTTCTTTTCCTGGCCCTGGGATGGAAGTCTGTGGATACCCCTGCCGCCTTCTCCTACAGACCCTGGGAAGACACCATCCCCCCACCTTTGCCCAGAAACGCCCACTCCAGCCCTCAGGCCAGGACCCCCTCAGGGACTGTCTCCACTCAGAGATGAAGACCCCCGACGGGGCATCCTACTTCCCCTCCACACCCCAACTCAGTTCAGAGATCCTGCCCAGGGACCCTTACTTTAGCGTTTGATCCCCCTCCCTGATCCCGAGCCGCAGACTCCCGCCCCCAGGCCGGGATCAGGTGTCCGCGACCCTCTCGCCGGCCCGGAGAAGCCGACCTCCGGCCCTAGGCCCAGACTCGAGCCCCCGGACGCGGAACCCTGCCCCCGGGCACGAATCCAGACGTCCGTGACCCCCTTCCCAGCCAGGGGATGCAGCCCCCGCCCCGGGGCCCAGACCTCAGCGCCCGGAGGGCCCCCCCTTCTCCGCCCGGGATGCAGCCCCCCACCCCCAATCCCGGCTCGGGACCCCGGTGTCCCGGCCGACCCCCCCCGCCCCCGACGCTGCGGTACCTCGGCTGATGACGGCCAGGCCGGCCAGGGCGGCGGCGACGAGAAGCCGGAGCCGGGCCCCGGGCGCAGGGGGGGGCATCGCGGAAGCGGCGGCGCGAAGGGGGAGGGGAAAGGGGGGGCCGGTCCGGGGCGCGCAAGGCCGGGGGAAGAGGGGGAGGGGGAGGGGGACCCCGCCTGCGGCTGCACCGGCCCGGGGGGCGGCGGGGGCGGGGGGAGGGGGCTGGGGGGGCGCGACGAGGCGGCCGGAGCTGCTGCAGACCCGGGGAGGGGGGCGGCGCTGACGGGCAGGAAGGCCGACCAATCAGGGGACGCGGGGGGCCGGGGAGGCGGGGCCGAGGGGGGGTTGCTTGTTGGAGGGAGAGGCCTTTGTTACTGCGGCCCGGCCCCTACCCCCTCCCGCCCCGGGCGTCCCCACGTCTTCCCATCTCGGATCCCCAGAACCCTGGGTCGGGGACACTTCCTGAGCCCACCTCCCTTCTGCTTTGGGTCCCAATATCATCCTCCCTCAGACCCAGAAGTCCCGGTCCCCAGCCCCCTCCTCCCATAGACCCAGGAGTCCCGGCCCCCAGCCCCTCCTCCCTCAAACCCAGGAGTCTAGCCCCCAGCCCCATCCTCCCTCAGACCCAGGAGTCCTGCCCCTAGCCCCTTCTTCCCTGAGACCCAGGAGTCCAGGACCCCAGCCCCATCCTCCCTCAGACCCAGGAATCCAGGCCCCCAACCCCCCAGCCCCCTCTTCCCTCAGACCCAGGAGTCCTGCCCCCAACCTCTTCCTCCCTCAGACCCAGGAATCCAGGCCCCCCCCCCCCCAGCCCCCTCCTCCCTCAGACCCAGGTGTCCAGGCTCCCAGTCCCTCTTCTCTCAGACCCAGGAGTCTAGGATTCCAGTTCCTTTTCTTGCAGGACACAGTTCAGCTTCTCTACTTTCATGAATAACACTGCCTCTTGGAGTAAAATTTCCTTTTTCTCTTTACTCCAGTCCTCCTCCTCAGGATAACAGGGGGAATGGGGCAGGACCAGGGACCTGGTCGTGGGAGTGGGGAGGAGATGGTAAGGTGCAGAAAATCTGGACTCCCTATTCTTTCACTTATTTGGCTGTGTGACCTTAGACAAGTCACTTCTCTTCCCAGAACCTCCCTGTCTGCCCCGCAAGAGGGAATCATCTCTATTTCCCAAGGTTATTGAGAAGAGAAGAGAGATCCTGGGGAAACTGCTGGCTCTGCCCAGTATCCCAACAACCTGTGGTTAGTTCTTTCCTCTTGGTCCCACCAGGCACCCACTTGCTATGTGATGTGGGAAACAAAGGCAGAAGAAAAATTATTAAGTTTCTTTACTGTCTACAGCCCATTGACAAGTCCTCAAAACAGGCAAAGTGACATTCCTTTAAGAACTCAGCTGCCTTGATGTTAATACTTTGCTAAGGGCAAAAGGCAATCTTAGCCCGATCCCCAGGATCCTGTAAGTCTACTTTAACATATAAAAATTCTTTTGGAAACTTCCTTTTTCTCTACCCCCTACACCCCCCAAGAGACATGTTGACAACCATCCCCCAAGCATATGACCCACCTATATACATCTGAAGGGTCTCATGACTGAGTTTTTACTAAACAGTAATAAATGACCTTTTCCTAACAATAGCTAGCCCCCTTCAGGATCCTGGAAACCTTGTTTCCAAAATACCTGGGAGCCTTACGCTATCCCTAAGCCCCTCCCAACTTGAAAGTATATAATGAGCCACTCTTCACGACCCCAGGGCAGTTCTTTCTGCCCATGGGTCCTGTCCCTGTGCTGTAATACAACCACTTTTTTTGCACCAAAGACGTCTCAAGAATTCTTTCTTGGCCGTCAGCTTCGAGCCCTAACGTCTTTCCTACACCACTAGGTAGGGCCCTCCCTCCGGACCCGCCAGGTGAGGTGTCCCTGTCCCCGTCTCCCGTATTGACCTCTGAAGCAAGAGAAGTCTCAACCTACTCCATGTCTGCGGCAGTTGCAGGCAGGAGTTTCTGAAGTCTACCTCACAAACACATCCTCCCTTCTTCCCCCCACATCTAGTCTGTCTGCAAGAGCAGCCTGCTCTGTCTTTAAAACAGGGTCTCTACTCTGTCCACTCCTCCCTGTCCTGGGTACTCTCACCAGTCTGAGCCGCCACCATTGCCCCCTGGAGGACTGCTCTGACTACACCAGCCAGTGTCCTGGTCTACCTTTGCTTCTGCGTTCAAATGCACAACCACTGAACGCATAAACCAGCTCATACCCCTGCCCAGCCTCAAACATTCACTCAGCTCCAGCTGCTCTGGCTTTCATTCTGTTCCTCAAACAAGCCAAACTTGTTGCAGCCACAGGTCTTTGTTGCACTGGCTGTTCCCTCTGCTGGAATGCTCTTCCCACCAGATTGGTACCAGACTCTTTATCAGGGGTCACCTTTATTTTTTAAAGATTTTTATTTATTTGAGAGAGAGAGAGAGAGCGCGCACGCACAAGTGGGAGGAGGGGCAGAGGAAAAGGGAGAAGCAGACTCTCAGCTGAGCAGGGAGCCAGATGCAGGGCTAGATCCCAGGCCCCTGAGATCATGACCTCAGCTGAAGGCAGATGCTTAACAGACTGAGGCATGGAGGCGTCCCATATCAGGTGTCACCTTTAAGAATGCTTTGTCAATCATGCTAGCCAAAGTAAACCCCCTCCCAACACAAGAGCTGTCATACTTGCTTTGTTTTCTCCGTAGATCTTATGATTCCCTGATTTCATGTGCTTGCTTATTTATTTTCAGTCATTACCCTACCCCCCTCCACTGCCCCTACCTTCAGAATATCTTTGCTAGGGAGGGTCTTCTTTGCTTTTGCTCAAGTCTGCATCTCCAGAGCCAAGCCCAGTGACTGACATAGAAGGTACTCACTAAATCGGTACTGCATGAATGAGTTGGATGACTTGCCCCATTTAGACAGGTGGAAGGGACGAAGATCCACAGAGAGGAAGAGATCCACCTAAATTAACCCAACCTGGTGGTACAGGAGCTGGGGGTACACAGCAGATGACTTGCACTGGCTCCGGAGAACAGACTGCTAGATTTCCAGTAATTTTGCAGGCTGGATGTTAAACCATTGTTAGTTTGAAACCGGCCATGAAGGGAGTACTTACACCATGGCAACTAGCAACCACTACAAATCAGAGCTTTTTTTTGGAGGGTCATTGTATCAGTATGCCACTGTACAGAATCTGCTGTGGCCCTGGCAAAAGACCATTTATTGCTCCCCTTGAACTCAGGACCATCCAAACTTAGGATGAGGACAGGATTCCTCTTCCTGGATTGGCCCATGCCAGGCCTGATGACAACAGGAGTGCTTACTACGTGCCGGCATCTTTCTGAGCACTTTTTCGATATTACCTCCTCGAAGCTTCATGACATCCTTATTACGTGTGTCTTGTCTTTATTTCATGGATGAGGAAATAGAGACACAGAGAAGTAAAAAAATTTCCCAAAGCCTTAGACATGGCTGAAGATATCTGTCATATGTGTATTTGACAATAAACTAGTAGCCAGAATATATAAAGAACTACTACAAATCAACAAGAGACAACTCATTTTTTAAACTTGGCAAAAAGACCTGAACAGGCACTTCACACACACACAAAAGGATATCTGATAATCACATAAAGAGAATATCCCACCTCTCCCAGACCTGGCACAATGAGAGGATAATCATACTACTTGACTATTGCCTCTATGCTCCAAAGCCACCCTTTGTTACCAGCTCTGCAAAAATAGAGCTGGAATCTTTAAATATCCTCCCTTTGCAGTGAGTGGGCTGCTAAATTTTGTCAGTAGAGGGAGCCTGAGGGACACTGCAGAAGGAACAGGGCTTTTCCCTTGTTCTGACTTTTCCTTGGGCTTCCTCTTGCTCTTAGCCTCTGGTCACCAGTGACACACATGGGGCATATTCAGTGGTGCTCACTTCCATCGGGTTTCATCCATGTGGATGGCATCTCATCAAGTTTCAGTGTTTTCCCAATTGAGGCCTTCCCAGTGTGTCCTAGAAGCTGGCTTTCCAGCCTCACCCTGCCAGCACTTGGGAGGGGTGTTCTCTGCTTGCTCAGCATCTGTGGACCAGCTCTGGTCTGGGCAAGCCAGCCACCTTCCCCACCGTCCAGTGATCCACAGCCACATATCTTACAGTGTGGGCTGCACCCCAGCCTTGGTGGGGAGGGCCCTTTCCAAGTTCATTCCTTCCTCGGGCATCCTCCCTGAATCCTACAATATTCCTCTACCCCTTTATAGAATATTACCTGTTAGAGTTAATAATTCCTTATATTAAAATTTCCCTGTTCAATTTGAAAAAGAAAATGCTTGGCAGGGCAAGTTACTTAATATTTTTGTGCTTTCGTTTCATCATCCAAAAAACTGAAGGTAATAATGATTCCTGCTCTTGGAGTTGCTTGAGAATGAAGGGAATTTCCTGACATTGGAACAGCACCCATCCCAGCACCCAGCCAGGAGGGAGAGCTCTCATGATTTCTGCTGTGCTGCCGTATCCCTCTGTATCACCATCCCCATCTGCCCGGGCTTCCCGTGACTGCTGAAACAAATTACCAAAAACATGGCAGCTTAAAACCACACACGTCGTTCCCTCCCAGTTGTGGAGGCCAGCAGTCCAACACCAATTTCGCCGGGCTGAAAGCAAGATGTCAACAGGGCTGTGCCTCCTTGGGAGGCTTCTGGGGTGGGGCAGGGGAGAATTTTTTGGTTGCCACCTGCATTCTTTGGCTTGTGGCTGCGTGGCCCCAAGCTCTGCCCCTCATGTAAGGGTATTGTGATTGTATTTAGGGCCCACTTGGGTCATCCAGGATAATCCCCTCACCTCAGGATCCTTCATCTAATCATAACTGAAAAGATCATTTTTTCCTTCATAAAGTAGCATTCATGGGTTCCAGGCATTAGGATCAGGTATCTTTGGGGACCATTACTCAGCCTCTCACTGCATCCCTCCTCCATCCTCCACTCCCCTGACACATGCCTGGGAGGCTGACCTCTACTGATCACATCAACAAGCTCCCCTGCCCTTTGACTTCAAGGTGGGTTTGGCAAAAGGGAGGCACAGGCTGAACACTGGAGGGTGGCTGGAGAATGCTGTCTTCCTTGCCCACTGCCCTCCTTGGTTCCTGTCGGGTTGCCCCTCTGCCCCAGCACTGGTTCTCAGTGAGGCCCCAGGGGCACATTTCTCCCCCTGGTTCCACCAGGATGCAGCAGAATCTGGAAGGACTCTTTCCTTCCTATGTTGCTGGATCCTGGGAGCCCTAACCCTGAGCACACCTCTGTAAGCGTCATCTGTTATCAGAAGTTGCTTAAGAATCTTACTGGAGGGGACTGTCCCAGTGCTAGCACAGGCTTTGTTATTACTCAGTGAGTGTTCTTCAGGTGCTGAGCATTGCAAGATGTTGAGCAGCACCCGGGACTCGAGCCCTAGATGTCAGGAGCTCTCTTCCTGCCGCCCGCCCGTAATGGTCAGTACAACCCAGAGTGTCTCCGGGGAGGGGCAACGTTGCTCCCAGGGAGAACCACTGCTCTGGGGGGAAACACAGGAACCAAGGACAGTGGTTGTCTCTGGGGAGTGGGATGAGGCAGGAGTCTTGCTTTTTCATTTTGTTCCCCTTTGTAACTTGTTTCTGCAAAGCCTCTTTGAAAATGAGGAACTCATTAAAGCCACAGCTGGAAGTTAAAATAAGAACAGGTGGTGTTGGAAGTGGCCCACGCCTTGTGTTTGTGGGTTCTCAGGGGGCTCTTGGTTGGGTCCTGTGGGAACTGCAGCATCCTTCTGGAGAATTCTTACATTGGCTTTTTCCCTTTCTGCAAACACACCGGGCACTCAGCCCCCAGACCTTTGCTCGTCTCTACCCTCTGCCTAGGCTCTCTTCTTCTAAGACCTTCACCTCCTCAGAGAGCCTTCCACGGCCACCCTTGGCCCCTAGGCCAGGGGCACCCACTGTTTTCCTTACCACCCCTTACCTGTCATGTATCCATTTATTTATTCCTGTCCACTTGCCCAGTGTCTCCCCCATGGGACTCTAAGCTCCCTGAGGGCAGGGAACTTGTCTCTCCCGATGGGTGTTATGCCCTCCGTGCCTCACACACAGTAAGGCTCTCAATACATTTTTGAAAGAATAACTCCTTAACCTCTTCACTGGCTTCCACCCCGCGGAAGGTCAGCGATGGTCACCCACTTTGTAATACATTTTCCTTTTTCCTGCCACTCTCGGGTCCCTGGAACTGTGCTGGGTGTTGGTAACAGCAGCTGAGGATGCTCACTGCCTGAGGCAGGTGGTGGGGGTGTCCAAGCACTGGCTCCAGCACCTCGACCTGTGTTCAACCAGGCAGCCTCCTTAATCTGAGTCTCTCTGTGCCTCTCTATAGCATGGGGATAACAGCAGCCACCTCACAGGGCTGGGGTGGGGATCAAATGGTGGGACAGTCAGTTTTACGCATGAACTTGGCTAGACCAGAGTCCCCTGTCAGTCAAACCCCAGCCACTGTTGCCCTGAAGGTATTCTGTACATGTGACTGACATCTCTAATCAGTTGAGATAATTCTCAATCATCCGGGTGGGCTTGATTCAGTCAGTGGAAAGGCCTTTAGAGCAGAACGGAGGACTCCCAGGAGAAGAAATTCTGCTTGGGGACAACAGTTTCCCGTGCCTGAGAGTTTCCCGCCTGCCCGGCGGATGTCAGACCTGCCTAGCCAGCCCCACAGTCACATAAGCTAATTCCTTGCAATGAATCTCTTAATATAGGTCGGCTACTGGTTCTTTTTCTCGGGTTGAACCCTGATGGTACAAATGGGAGGATCTTAACGTGCTTAGAATAGGACGTGGTGCACACAAAGAGCTCAACAGACACGAGCTGCCATTCCAGGGGCCTCAATGCCCTGCTCGGTGCCAGGTAGCCATGAACACATTCCCACCTCACAGTGACGCATGATGTTATGCTCCCATTCTGCAGATGAAGCTGGGAATGGGGAACATGACCAGCCCACACTCGGGGCGGTGCTGGGGTCCCATCACAGGTAGCCCAGCTCCAGCGGCCTGTGACCGACCACGAAGGTTCATGCTCCCACAGCCCCGCTGCAGTGACCAATGGGGATCCCTACCCTGTAGAGGCAGGGACAGTGGCAGCCCTGTCCACCACCATCTTCCAAACCTAACAAAGTGCAGGCACACAAAGGGTTAACTGAGAATGGAACCCGATTGGGACTGCTGAGAGAATGAGATGGGTGGGGAGCAGGGACTTGCTCCCAGAGAGATTCCTTCTCCAGGTTGCTCCAGCCTTCAGGTCTCCCGCATCAGTAGAAGCCATCCTGATGGACTGGGCTCCCAGGAGTGGGTGGGAAGGACCCTCCCCTTTCTGAATGTCAGCTGCCTTGTGGGAAAAGGTGGGGGACCAGCTCCTGTCTCATAAAGTTGAGGTGTGGCCTTAGGGAGGTTTCTTTCTTTTTATCCCCCTTAGGGAGGTTTCTTAACCTTTCTGGGCCTCAGTTTCCTCCTCTGTAAAATGAACATGACCACCAGACCCGTTCCATGGTGCTGCTGGGCTATGTGAATGAAGAAGGCCTGAGGGCTTGGAGTGCACTGGGTGCCATCATCACGGTTGTCCCCATCATCTCCTGAAGGAACAGGGGAAGGGTATTTATAAAGTCCACCTCCCCCATGATCTCCTCCTCGGGTCGAGTGAGGAAATAGCAAGATTTGGCCAGTGACATGAGTGACTGTTGACCACATAATCAGAGACCGGGAGTTTGTCTGGGGAGTGAGTAGTCGCCTCAGGCTAGATGGGGACGAAGTATCCTCCTCTGATGGATAATGGGTTTCAGCAGCTTAGGCATTCACCTCTGAGCCTCAGTGACCCCCCTACTCTCAGCCTCCCCCTCCCCCGGAGGCATCTGTGTCCCAGTCTGGACAGGGACGTGCTGGTCTCACGCTTGTGTCCCTGCAAGGCTCAGCATGAGTGTGGCACCTGGGGGCCTGGGGAAAACGTGTATTAGATGACGAACAGAGGGAACGGGCGAGACAGGGATGTTGACGGAGGCAGAGAGTGACGAGGAGGGGTGGGGGGTGAACCAGAGACTCTGGAGAGAGGTTGGCCAGGCAGCCACTCCTTGGCTGATGATCCACTTTCCAACCTCATCTTCATCTGTGGAGCTGCTCCCGCCACCCACCTGTGGGGACAGTACGTTTTTTCTTGAACTAGGTATCCCTGTGTCCACGAGTCTGTAACTGGCTGGGTGACCACTGAGGCCGGTGAGCAGGGGAGATTCCTCCGGCAGGCCTGTGGTGCCTTGCCTGGCTCATTCCTCCCTGCTGTCGCCCCCTGTTTGTGCTGTCCTCCTTGGAGCATCCCCACCCCCCCCACCCCCCACCCCCACTTTCTGTCCTGTGGCTTCCCTGCTCCCAGCATGTCTGCCCAGCTCAGGTGGTAATGCTCCGGCGAGGCCACGCTCTCTCTTCCCTGTGCCAGCCCCCGCCCCTCTCTGATGCTCCCTGTACGCAGCCTTGGCCCTGCTGGCCGAGACCCGGGAGGGCCTTGCGGGCAGGACCTGAACCTCACTCTTCTGTGTCCCCGACCCAAGACCTGCCACATGGGGACACCACAGCTGTTTGTGACAGCACACGTGAATGAATTCCTGGAATGTCTTTCTCCACCTAAATAATTCTTCCTCATCCTTCCAGACCCAAGCCGCTGCCCAGGGTCTAGGGATTCTTTTTCCACTGGGCAAGGTGCTCGCATTCTGAATAACAACACCTTTGGGCAGGAGGTGTGTTTAGAGAAAAGGTATCTCCTCCACATCTATGCTTCTGATCAGACTTGCAAACAGTAAGTCCACATATGGCTTTTCGGCGGCCCGTGCTGCTTTTTAAAAACAGTTACTAATAGTTTGAATCCAGAAATTTCACACTGGAATCTAGATTTCTGGATTCTTCTGAAAACAAACAAATGAATAGATAAAACAGAAACCAGAAGACCCAGCAGATCTCATTCTTGCTGGGGGAGGGGGCAGGTAAGAGTTGGAGCTGAGTTCGCTGCTGCTGGCGCCCCCTTCAGGTGGGGCCCCTGCTCTCAAGACCACCCGGTTCCCATAGGGGCCAAAAGCACTCACTTTGTTACCTGCCGGACCCCTGTGGGCTTTTGAGTTTGCAGCCTCCGCACTATAGTCTTATAAGGTCAGGAGAAAATAGCCAGGGGACAGGGACGACTGCTCCAGGGAACAAGGGTCCTGGGATGGAGGGGTCCTGAGCAGTGCACAGTCTTGCTGTGTGGTCCGAGGCACTGTGAGCCTCCATTTCCCCGTTTGCAATGTGGGGGGTGTGGAGGGCAGGCCTCATGATCCCCAGTGTCCCTGCAGAAAACCTTTGGGGCTTCTTTAGTGTTTCAGGCGCTTCCCTCCCGCGGGTCTCAGTTTCCCTCTGTAGAGTGCAGAGCCTAGCTTTGCTTGGCAGTGCCCAAGGCTGCAGGAGGGTCACTGTCACTCTGGGTTACAGTGCCCATGTGGACAATGGCTTTAGCCCATTTGCTAGTGCTGTCTCCCCCCAGGCTCCTCTGTATGTCATCTGCGCTCCTGCAGGTCGGCCTGCCTGCCCAGACCGCGCTGCTCAAGGGCAGGGAGCAGGCATGTCCCTGGCGGGGGAGCGGGCTGACAAACAGGCCCGGCTCATGGGAGTCCTTGTGGGGTGAATGCGTGAGCTCCTGGCGCTGGTCTCTGGTCTGAGAGTCTCACATGGAGTTGCTGCTCCAGCTCTGTAGGTCTGTGAAGTCTAACTGGGTGGGTGGACGTAGGCGTCTGCGAGCCACGCGTCTGTCTTGATCTGTCTGGGAGTTTTCCCGTCCATGGTTGGTCCTTCTGGCTCAAGAGCCCTAGACTGTGGGGGAACCAGATCCTGGCATTCTTCTGTCTTGGCCAAGCCCTTCCCCTCTCTGGGTCCCCACCAATGGAGGGATATGACTAACTCCTTGATGCCTCTGTCACAGGCAGAACCGTGCCCTACCCCTCGTGGCCCCCTTCCCCCCCACAATTCATATGTTGAAGTCCCAACCCCCAATACCTCACACTGACTTTATTTGGAGACAGGGCCTTTAAAGAAATAATTAAGTTACCATCCACCATCTCACCATCCACAGCAAAGGGGGCTCTGCTGCTGGAAGGGGACTTGGCTTGAGGAACCAGACAGACACTCAGGGAAGGCCCAGTCCTGCCAGTGGCCACACCTTGGAATGAGGAGGAGAGATTGCCAGCAGCGCAGAGAGGGTCTCTGACCCTGAGGGGTTGGGTTTGCAGGTCCAGGGGCCCCTGACAATCTTTGTTTCTAAAGAGTGTTCCCTGGTGGTGCCAACGGGCAGTGGGTGAGTTCAGGCAGCTTGTTGAGTTCAGCTGGCCTCAGCTGTGCATCAGCCTGGCTGGTGGCCAGTCCCAGCCCAGGGACTTACCTCCATCCAATGCCCAGAGGTTTTGGCTTCAGATTTCACGGCTGTTTCTGGCTCCTCCAGCAGCTCTGGTTTCTGAATGATTGGAACCTCTTTGAACTTGACACTGGGCCTGTCCTTCCACCATTGAAGTATCTTCGTTCTAAGGTAATGAGCCCTGTGGTTAATACTGTGCTCAGTCTCCCTGTTCCTAGAAGGAACCCTGGGCTGGGGGTCAGAAGACCCTTTCCCTCCATTTCCTGGTTCTGTGACCAGCACCCCCCTCTCCTTATCAAACAGGCATACAAATCCCTACTCTCTTGGCCCGGATCCTCTTCCTAGCCTCTTTTCCAGCCTCCTGCCCCAGAGGTGGCCTGCATCTTCCCTGCCCAGCCATCCCATGGCTCCCCAGCTCCCCCACGACAAAGTCCCAGCCCTCCAACCCAGTGGCCCTTCATGGTGGTGCCTTTCCTCAGCTTCTCTCCCAGCCCTGTAATATCTCAATATGTATATGATTTTTTTTCCAGACTAATTTTTTTTGCACCTTTCCTCTTTCTCTTAATATTTCCACCATATCTGGGCATATTAGTACATTGACAGCTTCCTCAGTCTTTTTCACAGCTGCGTAGTGCTCTGTTGTGTAGATGTACCACTGATTCCATAACTGGTCCCTTTCCTTTCTTGCCCTGGCAACTGCAACTGCCCTGCTCCCTGGTCCCTCTGCTTTGCCCAGTCTGTCTCTTCCCCAGGAGTGGGATTTTGTTTGTATTCGAGTGTGGTGAAGCCAACAGATCGGGGGATGGCTGCATTGAAAAGATAGTTTGTTATTCAAAGTTCCCAAGAGGTGGGACCCCTGGGTGGCTCAGTCGGTTAAGCATCTGCCTTCAGCTCAGGTCATGATCCCAGGGTCCTGCTTCTCCCTCTCCCTCTGCCTCTCCCCTTGCTTGTGCACTTGCTCTCTCTCTCTGACAATAAATAAAATCTTTAAAAAAATTTCAAAGTTCCCAAGAGGGGGCACACCATGCCACACAGGGCCACACAGGGAAGCACCAGGGTTGGTCAGGAGGTAGGAGTGAGGGGGAAGCATGTGTGGGAGCTTTTATTGTGGTTTCCATGGGACTGGAATTGCACAGTAGGCATGGCCCACAAAAGTACCTCACCTACCTGGACATTAGTTGAGGATGGCCCTGTGACTGAAGCAGGGACAATCAGAGTCTTCTCTGGAATTGATGTGTCTCCAAGAGGAAGACAAGTCCTGTTTCAGCTAAAGTTGCTGAGATAGGATACAATCGTGTGGCTGCTCCTGGCCATTTTGCCACTAGGTGGAGAGAGCCTCCAGAGGTCAAGTAAACACAGAAGGAAGCAGAGCAAAGGCATAAGGATGGCAGACTCTTAATAATGTCATTTGAATACCTAGATCCAGTCATGCCTGAAGTACAGATATTCCCTGTTATAGGCTGAATTGTGTCTTCCTCATCCCATCCAATTCATTTGCTGAAGTTCCAACACCCAGTACCCCAGAATGTAACTGTATTTGAAGACAGGGCCTTTAAAAAGGTAATTAAGGTAAAATGAGGTCATACGGATGGACCCTAATCCATGTGACTGTATTTGGATAGGGCCTTCAGTGAGGTGATTAAGTTAAACTGAGGCTGTTAGGTGGGTCCTAATCCAATATGACTTGTGTCCTTGTAAGAAGAGGGATGGGGTGCCTGGGTGGCTCAGTAGGTAAGTGGCAGACTCTGGATTTCGGCTCAAGTCATTATCTCAGGGTTGTGGGATCAAGCTCTGCACTGGGCTCTGCACTCAGCACAGAGTCTGCTTCTCCTTCTCCCTCAGCTCCTCCCCCCACTCATTCTCTCTTGCTCTCTCTCTAAAATAAATAAATAAAATCTTTTTTAAAAAGAAGAAGAAGGACAGACAGCAGGGGTGTGTGTGCATACAGGGATGACCATGTGAAGAGGCAAGAGGGTGGCCATGTGCAAGCCAAGGAGAGTCTCAGGAGAAACCAATCCTGCTGACACTTGGATCTTGGACTTCCAGCCTCCAGAACTATGAGAAAATAAATCTCTGTTGTTGAAGTCTTAGACTTAACAGATGGAATATGTTCCTGTAGCAGATTACATACAGATGGCTGCAAATTTCTGGCATTCCTCCCATGGAGAAATGGGGTCTATTTTCTCTTCCCCTTGAATCTTGGCTAGCCTGTGACTTGCTCTAAGAGAATATGATGGAAGTGACACTCTATCAATTCCAGGCCTAGCCTTAAAAAGGACTGGCAACTTTTGCCTTGGAAGAGACCATGACAGACAAGGCTCTGACACTGCATGGAAAGCGAGAGGGGCCCAGCTGATCCCAGCCCTCTGGTTGTCCACAGCAAAATGCCAGGCATGTGAGTGAAGGCATCTTGGACCCTCTGGCCCAGCCCAGCCCAGCCCAGCCCAGCAGCTAGCTAAGTATCACCAAGTGACCTCAGTGGATACCACAGGAAGCTGAAGAATCATTCAGTTGGGCCCTACTCAAATTCCTGATCCATGAAATTGTGCTATATACTAAAATAACCATTGTTTAAAGTCACTAAGTTTAGGGGACTGTAATATAGCAACAAATAACCATAACTGTTCCCTTTTTCCTTAAGTTTGCTGAATTCAGCTCTTGTCACTCACAACTGGAAGAGTCCTAACTAATGTGACTTATCTCCTTTAACCGTTATCCGTTATGCATTATTCCCCAAAACTTTTCCACCTATGACGGTTTAAATCCCAATACCCCATGCTCTGACTAGTTCTGTCCTATTCAGCTTTCTTATGCTCCCATCCAGTCTTGTGTTCCTGTTCTTTGATCTCACAGATGGAGGCTTCAGATCCAAGACACCACATTCCCTAGCCCTCATGAAAGCCTTCTTGTTTTCTCTTTCTTACCTCCCTGCCCCACAGGGTACAATGGCTACCCACTCGAAGGGCTCTTTCCCTCCAGCTTTCACATCTCTCTTGTCTCCCACCCCATCATCCTTTCATGGCATCCTGCCTGCAAAGACCCAAACCTAGATCAATGCCACCATTCACTTTCTCTTCCAACGACCACTACTGGGAGGAAACATCACACAGCAATGACATTGGTGTCGCTAACAATGAGCAATCTCCAGTCACTGTTGGACCTTTGCTGCTGGTCACCAATTATTTGCCTTGTCCTCATGTGGATCCCACTCATTCTCCTCAGTGGCTATTCCAATTGCCTCATCACCATCACCACTCTTCTTGATCCCTTCCCCTCACCCCTGCTCCCACCCACATCACTTTCAGCAGATGGCCTCACCACCCTCCTTCACTGTGGAAAAAAAAAAAGCCCATGGGGAGGAAGGCCTCACCCCACCCACCAGAATCATAAATGTTACCTAAAGTGAACAAGAAAAATATAGAACATCTGCCATTGGATTTTGAGAATAATTTTGAGAGTAAGGATAACTGACTGCTTTAGACAGTGCCATTTCAGTGGCATGGTGCTGGAGAGCAGATTGCAGGAGACTGACGAATGTGAGGGTGATGAGAATCAGGCAGTGGGTGTAAACTCTTCTCTCAAAAAAAAATTGGATGGTACATAGAGGGAGTTTGTGGGACTGAGGTAGGAGAGATTTGGGCATGTTTATATCCTTCAGAGAAAGAGCCAGTGAAGAAAGAATGATTGAAAATTTAGGAGACAGAAGGGATGATTAATGGAGTGTGGAGGAGATGGATTCCCAGGCAAAAGAGGTGAGGCTAACCTTGGACAGGAAGAGGGATGCCTCTTTCTCTGAAAAAGGCAAGGAGTAAATCACCAGTGCCAGTGGCAATAACTCTGTAGGTGTTGGGGAGTTGCTTTTTTCCTGTGAAGTAGGTAAAACTTGTTGCTGAGTAAGGGGGAGGAGATAAGAGAATCAGGGAAGGAAAGAAAACATCTGTAATACTGACAGGGCATCACGTTGGGGAAGGAAGGCTCTTAGGGGTGTGTGGGAGGATTTCTTTCTTTTTTTTTTTAAGATTTATTTATTTTAGAGAGAGAGAGTGGCGGGGGGACAGGCAGAGGGAGAGGGAAAGAAGCAGACTCCCCGTTGAGCAAGTAGCCCGATGTGGGGCTTGATCCCAGGATCCTGAGATCATGACCTGAGCTGAAATTGAGAGTCAGACACTTAACCGACTGAACCACCCAGGCGCCCTGTGTGGGAGGATTTCTAGGCAGTATGGATGCTACCCTCCCCTGCAAGGATGGAGATTCTGAAGGCTGGGGTCCCCTTAGTATCTCCCTTGTATGGATCTCTAACCTAGCACTTGCTTACTTGTCTATATCCTTGGGAAATGCAGGACACAGGGCAAGAGGAAAAACAGAGAAAAAAAGAAAGCCTGAGAAATATTTTTTTTGAAAGTCTGAGAAATATTAAATGAGAAGCCCACAGTGAAAGGAAAGGGTGGAAGCAACATATGAAACAATGATTGAAAAATTTCCAGGGTTGATAAAAGACACCAGAGCACAGATGAAAGAGGCCAAAAAGATGTACATAACAGCAAACAAACAAAAAAAGATATCCACACTTAGTCACATCAGAGTAGAACCATTAGCACTAATAGTATCCAAAAGCCCAGATGGCTGTGGGGGCCCTGAAAAGGCGCCCAGCCCAGTGCCAGGGAAGGGTTTCTGGAGCACATGATGGAAGGGCTGTGAGCCGAGCCTTAAATGATGAGTAAATGTCAGCCAGGTGAGAGAGGGGAGCAGGAATGGGAGGTGAAGTGCAGAGAAGGGCACTGAGCAGAAGTCACAGTACAACCAGAAAAGATGACCTTGATTTAAAGGCTATGTATCTGTGGAACACTGCCTTCATCAAGTGTAGAATACACACTCTTTTTAAGCCTATGTGGAATATTTATAAAAACTACACAAAAATTGTGCCACAAAGAAAATAACTGAAATAATGCATAGTATTAAATCCACTTATTGGATTTAAGCTAGAAATAAAGAAAACAGGATTATTAGAAAACACTGGTGTGTCTAAGAAAAACTCTCCTGGGTCAAAAATCATAATGGAAATTAGAAATATTTTAACCAAGTGATACTAAAATAGTTTAATTAAACTTCGTGAGATGCAGCTAAAGTCATGCTTAGAGGGAAATTTATAGTCTTAAATGCAAATACTGGAGAAGAAGAATGGCTAATTAAATGATATAAGAGACCATGTTAAGAGGGCAAAGAAGAACAGACTGGAAGAATGATGATGAAGGAAATAAAGAACATAAATAAATGTAGTAGGTGTTGGAAAAGGCTTGATATGAATTTTAACCTGGTACTCACGTGAGGAGGACAAGGAAGAAGAAGAACAGTGTGGAGACAATGGATCCATACACAATGCCCTGGGTCAGCCCTTTCACGAACACACTGGAATCTGAATGCTTATCTGGAATCAGACGGAAGTGAGAGTGGTTTTATTTTTTTCCCCCTAAGGCTGTGAAGTCGGAGCCTGTACCAATCCTCATTTTGATCCCCATGTGTTGTCGTTCTAGCCCAGTCAGTAGACCCCTGTGTACCTACCTGGTAGGAGGAAGATACGTGCAGCATGGATTCCATATTGGTTCCTCCCCTCACAGCGGAGACTCATGAGTATGTCTGGCTCCCTGATGAGGCGGATGGTGCTGTTGTTCCAGGTGCCAAATATGGTGGAAGTCACCTGGAGGACCTTATCTGTGTTGTTCACACTCACAGGGACACCTTCCAACAACCACTGCATAGAGGGTGTGGGGAGCCCATGGAAAGAACAACTGCACTGCAGAGTCTTCCCCAAGGAACAAGAGGAATTGAGCAGTCTTGTGGGTGCTATGGGGAGAGAAGGTCAGCAGTCAGCAAGGCATCCTGACTTCCTTTCTCCACTTTCTCTAGGACCCAGCTTTTTCCTTATTCCTGATTCCCAAGTCGCTTCGGAAAGACTTTCTGGAAGCCCACAGAAGCTGGGCTTCTCAGACCAGTTCCCCTTCATCCTCTTCCTCATCTGTGTCTAATTCTGGCTCAGCTCTTACCTCTGGTCTTTCAGCCACAGAAGCCCGGTAAAGATGTGACAGCTTCCCAGACTCCTCCCACCCAACCCCACGCCAGGACTAAGGAATTTCTCCTGGGCCCACCACTTCTCCCAGACTCTGGATCTTCCTTTGCCCACCAGCACTCACAGACCACTTGGAACGTGACCACAGCACTTCCAGTGAACATAGCTGGGGAGAAATTCAAACGACATCTGAGGGTGGTGCTATAATCCTAAGGCTTCAGGGTGAAGTGCAGCAATAGGAGGAGGAGTTGCTGGAGCCATCTGTGTTGGAGAACATGGTGGGCCAATTCCAAGAAAGGAAAGGGGCTTTGCTTTCTTTTCAGGTGCCTTTGATGGTACAAGTCAAGGTCATAGGATCCCCAGCCACAAGAATCTCTAGGATGTGGAGCTCTGGTTTCTGGGTCTGGTCTGAAGGGAAAGACAGATTGGACTGAAAAGAGGGACTCTCATGGATACTTCAATGATGCACAGTGTTTCCAGGTTACAAAGTGCTTTCTCACCCGTAAGTTCACTTGGTACCCCTCCCCTACTCTGATAACCTCATGGAACCCGAGACTGTTACTGTTGGTTAGATTTTCACAAATATATTTCCCTTCTCTGCACTGTCTAGATGAGCAAACTGAGGAGACTTGCTTAAGGAGGCAGAGCTTGAACCTGAACCCTGGACTCTCAAGACTGAGGGTGAGAGAATTTTCCAAGATCTACATTGCCTATGATTCCTTACCTGTCCCCTAGCTCAGACCTCCTAGGGTCAGCTCCTACGCTGCATCTTCCCTCCCAATCCAACTCTCCCCTCAGGCTCTGCCCCTTCCCAGCAGATCTGTGATCACTTCCGCCCTCTACCTCTTACTTGCTGGATGCTGTGGGGTAAGTCACTTCCTCTCTCTTTGCCATTTCTATTTGGAAAGATAAAGTTATCAATTGTACCTATATCATTGTATTATTGTTGTAAAAATGAAATGCCTAGGATTTTATAAAGCCCTATGAAGTAAAAACCACACAATTACCAGAACATCTTCTTTACAAACCATCCATTGAATGAGATTGAATGTCATCTGATATGGAGAGTTTGATATCCTCCTACAGGAAGGACTCTTGTGTTCTAGATCTGCACAGAATAAATATGTCATGCTGTTCCTTTTAAGTACATTGTGGATCAGCAGGGTACAGTCTTGTTCTTCAAGATTTCAAATAGTGTGGAATCTGCCCTTGGTGTTATTATCTATGGTAGCCCTGGGTTGATTTATAGCTACATGGGAGCTGATATTTTTATTGAGCCAGTAGGCTATGGGTACAGAATTGCTTGGGGATTCCTTGGGAAGTTCAAATATTCCAAGGATTATACCTCTTCCACTGGTATCTTCTTGACTTCCACCAAAATATGAGAAAGTAACCCTGTGGGGAGGGATTCAAGTTGAAAAAACTGACTTACCTAGTGTTCCCCAGTATCCCACTTGTGCATTAAAGGATTAACCTTACCCTAGGAAGGTTTGACCCTTTCCCAGCTCTAGGGAGGTAACCTCTAAGCCCTTGGAATGTCCTCCTGATAAGAGTGTCTGTTTACCTAGGGCCATGGGTCATGCCAGATAGGCTATATGAACAAAGTGATTTGTGGTGGGGACCTTGGGCCACATGTGGTATCAGCCTGACCTCTGGAGAAGCTGGAGACTAAGGTCAGCCATGCCTATGGGACCAGGCCCCCAATAAAAACCCTGGACACTAACGCTCAGTGAGTTTCCCCGCTTGGCAACACTGGGCATATCGCCAAAGATTATTGCCAGGAGAAGTAAACACTGTATGCACAACTCTACTGGGAGAAGACAACTGAAAGCTCATGCCTAGTCTCTCCTAGATCCTGCCCTACATGCCTCTTCCCTCTGCTTATTTTAATCTCCATTTGTTTGTTATAATAAACTGTAACTGAAAATATAAGAGTTCTGCTGAGTTCTGTGAGCCCTTCTTGTGAATCACTGAACCTGAGGGTGGTCTTGTGGACTCCTAAGTGTGCCACCCCAGTTTAGCCTGCTGGAGTTTTTTGTTGTTCTTATTGTTGGTAGTAATTTTATCTTGTGAAGTTGGCCATGTAGCTCCATTTCTGAATCTCAGTTTCTCAATCAGAAAAATGGGCACAATACTACCAGTGTTGCAATGTTGTGAGAATTAAGAGATGTTAACTACAAAAGCACATAGTGCCCTATAATAATTGTAGATTGTAACTTAGCTTTTGGCTGTCACTGAACAATTATTCTTTTCCCTGCTTTCTTCATTTCCCAGGTGGCAGCTCCCTTATGTACAAAATGGAGGGAGGCTGAACTTCATGGCTCCTGAGGCCACTTCTAGTAATGCCATCCTAAAATTATGGTAGTAACACTGACCTGTGTAAGTGTTTATAGATTTTCCAACACCTTCATAGAAATTAGGTTAAGCCATCCTTATAATGGTTTTTTATAATCCCTTAGACAGATGGAAAACTGGGGTTCAGAGAGGTTAAGGGCCTGCTTCAGGTTATAGAGAAAAGAGTAACAGCATCAGGCCCAGAACCTGGCTTTCCACGTGTTAAGTCCAGTATTTCAAAACATCACCACCGGGGTCTCAACAGTCTTGGTTCTGGAGCACCATGCTATTTCTCTTCTCTAAGATGTGACTTAATTAACACCCACCATACAGATGATGGTGTTGAGAGAGCAGATGTGTATATGTTTATCTCTGAAGTTCTAGAGTGGCATGGGCTGGCATTAAAATAGAACTAAGAGTCAGAAGAGCTGGGCACTCCAATAGTGAAATTTCTAGTGACTTGTGGCAAGTTGCTGAATCTCCCAAGGCCTGTTTCCTCATCTGTGAAATGAGAACAATAATTCCTCAGGGAGTTGTTGGGTAGATGAAATGGGACACACTGTGGGTCACAGAATAGGCACATTGAAGACGTTTATTATTTATTATTTATCAAGTACTTAATTCTCTATGTCTTCACCTTACTTCGGCCCTTGCCCGTCTTCCACTCCCCACCCACACCCACCTCACCCCTACCCTTTTTCTCTTCCTCAGACCCATCCCACCCTGCTTCTCATTCCATTTACCCCACCGTAACAGCAGCAATGACATCAGCCCCAACAGGATCTCAGGGACAAGAGAGGGCCAGGACCTATCCTGCTGCTAACTCTGGCCTCATCCATGTTGTGGAGCACAGGATTTGGAATGGATGAGGAGAGGGTCAGCAGTAAGAGGCAGTAAGGGGAGGTAGAGGTAAATTCATGGCCTACTGGGGGCTTTTGTCTCTTCAATCACTCTTAAATTCTGTTCACCTTGAAAATTAGGAGCCTCATGGGAACAGATGTTAAGGAGCTTCGAGGATAGAACAGCGTCTCCAAGACTCTCTCTGAAGCCTCAATACCATGTCTTTCTTCTTTCTCCTCCAATCTTCACCCCCAGGTCCTTCCCTCTTTGAAGAACCTTAACTGCCAGGCTGAGAAGCTTGGCCTCTCTCCCAAGTCGATGGGGGAAGTCATGAAAATCATTTTCAAAGGTTTCGAACCATGGGGAACAGGTTTGGGTGTCATAAAGACCGCTATGAATCTGCATCAAGGAGAAAGAAATAGTTCAAGAGGAAGATAATGTGGCCTGGGTTGAAATAGTGGCTATGTGGGTGGAGAGGACAGGATCTATTTAAGGGGTATTTGAGCAATAAAAGACATTTCTATGTCTACAGGATAAATTCCAAACTCCTTTGCCTTGCATTTGAGGCTGTTCATGATTTTGCCCCACACTTGCCCTATCTCCACTGCTTCCTTCCCTAGCCTCTGCTATTCTTTGCTTGCCAAAGAGAAAAGTACCTTTCCACATATATTCTATACATTCCTGTCTCTGTATGTTTAGTCAGGCCACTCTTCTTTTCACGACATCCTTCTGCAACTCTCCCCTCTGCCCACATTCAAATCCTATCTCTCTTTCTAAGTCCAGGTCAAATGTATCTTCCTTCAGGTAGCCTTCCAGGATCTCCACAACCAGAAAGAAGCCTCCATTCCTAGACTCACTTCAACACCCCTATCTGTTCATCGCTTTTAGGGCAATGTCTCAGACAAACTCTGAGAGTTGCCCTACCTGATAACCACCCTCCTGTGTATCCTTATAATTTCAGATTTGTTCAGGTGATCAACCCCCAGTTAAAATAAAAAAAATAAAAATAAATAAAAACCCTCTATTTCTCTGCCTCCTCTACATCCAGGAATGGCTCTATGACGTAGTTGTGGCCAATGAGCCAAGTACAAGAAAAATGTCTTGTGCAAATAAAAGCCTATTCAGCCTTTACCCCACTTTCTTTACCACTACAATTGAGCTCCGAAGGTCTTTTTTTTGCATATAATACTAGCTAATGGAATTCCAGACCCTGGTTTTAAAAAAATAAGTTTTCATAATAGAAGGAAACAAGTCTTAGAAAGAATTGAAAAAGATGTTCACGTCCCCTGAAGCTATAAATCAAAAGATATTGTTCTGTGTCATAAAAGGGTTCAAGGAATCTGATTTGATATTGTACAAAACTGAGAATGTTTATTAGAATATAATTTATGTTCTCCTTTACAATATACAGTTTTGTATGAATATTCATGACTGTTACTGACTTGTTCTGTTCTCCGTTGATACAAATCCGCCCTTGGAAGAACGATTTAAACAAAGTAGTCTTATGAGACTCTAAAGACATTAGAAATTATTCCATGTCTTATGAAAATGATATCCAGATAAAATGGAATTCTGACCAGTTGTCTTATTTGATAATTTATTGCTCTGGTAACAATAATATTATAACTGACATCTCTGTTTTCTTATATTGTACACCTATCTGTAAGATTGTACTCTTCTCTTCTCCCGCATGTGCTATGCAAATAAAAATCTTGGACTCTGCTAGATTTATTATTAAGCAAATATTTTGAGAGACTTGTCTACTTAGAATACCAACCATGAGGCTACCTGCTGAAGACTTTGGGGATTTCTACCTTTCTGATATTAGCACCACTTTCTCTTTGTTGTTTTCTTCTTTTCCAAAACACGTCCCCTCTTTCTCCTCCTCCTCCTCTTTCCCTGGAATATGGATGGGATGCTGGAGGTGGAGCAGCCATTTGGCAACCATGAGATAACCATAAAGATCAAAGCCACAGACTAAGGATGTCACTGACAACAGTATAGGGGTTCTGGTTCCCTGACAGCCTTGTGGAGCTGCTACATTCACCTTGTCCAGCCTACTAACATGCTTCCTCTTCATTTGATTGTTGCTCTAGTTGGGAAATTGATGAAATATCCTACCAGTGGAACTATCCAAGAGTGAGATTCTTGAGGAAAGATCCTACATCAAATAGATCTTTGTGTCCTCCACGGTCTTAGAGACTTTCTTGTCTGATAAATATTCACTGAAAAAAATGTATAAGCACAAGTCTTGATGATTTTCCAACTATTAGTTTCCAGTTTAATTCCACTGTGATCAGAAAACATACTTTATATGATTCCAATTCATTTAAATTTCTTACTTGTTTTATAGCTCTGAACATGGTCTAAGTGTTCCAGGAGCTGTTGAGTACAATGTGTATGCTACTATTGTTGGATGGAATATTCTATAAATGTCATTTAAGTCAATTTGGTTGATGGTATTCTTTTTTTTTTTTTTTAAGATTTTATTTATTCATTTGACACAGAGAGAGAGAGAGAGAGAGAGAGAGAGAGAGACAAGCACAGGGAGTGGCAGGCAGAGGGAGGAGGAGAAGCAGGCTCCCTGCTGAGCAATAAGCCCGACCTGGGGCTCGATCCCAGGACCCTGGGATCACGACCTGAGCTGAAGGCAGACGCTTACCAACTGAGCCACCCAGGCGCCCCAGTTGATGGTATTCTATATCCATACCAATTTTTTCATCTGCTTGCTCAGTTACTGAGAGGGGAGAGTTTATTTGCCTAGTTCTCCTTTCAGTTAGATTAGGTGTTTTTTTTTTTTTACTTTTTGAAATTAAAAATTTTAATAAGAAATTAATTCTCAGAATCTAATTGAATATAGCGATTTATTTACAACCTCAAATCAAGGATTGAGGAGAGCTCTGGGGTGGTTCCAGACAGGGCTTTGCCAGTAACTTGCTGGAAACTTTAGACAAGTGCTGTTCCCCCTCTTGTTTCCCCCCATTTTCCCCATCTGTAAAATGAGCAGGTATTACTGCCCAGTGTGTAATGGTCCTTCCGACTTCAAAATTCTGATTTCTTCCAAGTTTCATTCCCTTTTCCAGGGCTTGGCGCAGCCATGGGTTTTCTCCACAAGAAACCTCTTTCCTCTTCCCGCTAAACAACCATTTCCTTTTCCAGACTTACCACCTCGTCTTGGGTGCCCACAGCTCCAGCCTGGACTGTCCTCATGGGACAGCGGAGACGTCTCCACTCCGCTATTTCCTCGACAGCTCAACGTCCTCTTTGGGTTTGGTTAAGCGCATCACGTGCACTTAGCCAAACTCACCGATTGGCTGACTTACTACTTACAGGAACTTACTTTCCAGAGGGATGAATTGATTGGCTGGTTTAACGCCTCCCGACGAGCCGGGTCAACTGACACATGCAATGAGCATGTGTACAACTACTGAGTGACTCACCACCGGGAAGGGACTAAGGTAGAGGAAAGCTAACTGATTAGCTCACTCATAACCAGTTCACTAGGTGACCTGTGAGTCTCCAGCCTCGCCAACGGCCCAAGGGCCAGAGGTCACGTGGGGACGCCGCTCCCCGAAGCCCCGCCCCTCAGGCACACCAGTGAGCATGCGCGAATCTGTCCAGAGCCAATCAGGGCCTGAGGATGCGTGTGGGGGCTGCTGGGACAGGGAGAGACGGCGCAGTAGAACCGTTGGTCTCCCGGGCGTGAGGCCGTGCGGAGCAACCGGTGCTTGGTTTATCTTGAGCCAGAAGTTCTAGACCCCTACCGGTCCTGGAGACGCAGGACCATCAGTGTAAGGGACACTCCTTCCTCAAGCCAGTACTTGTGGGAAAGCAGGTGATGGGGTGGATTGAAAGCCATCGATCAAAGAACAAAATGCCAAGTGCTTGACCCTCAGGGCCCATCAGAGGGCATCTGGGTGCCCCTTTCCCTTCCTGCGAGCAGGGTCCCATCCACGAACAAACCGAGATGCATGAGGAAGACCCAGTTCTCCATTCTCTGTCAAAACCTATCCTTGACCTAGTCCCGACCCAGTTCCCATCTCTATCCCATTTCTCTTCTAGATGGCATTCTCCAGTCCTTAGGAGCCCGCTTTCTGAAATTACAAAGCACATGAGGAAATAACCCTCCCTCCGTGAGTGAGGATAAAACATAAACTTTTCACCAGAGTCTTTGAAGCCCTGAAAGGTCTGGCACCTCAGGATCTCACCCTTCCATCTGAGCTCTGGTGCACAGACCCCCTCTGGGCTCTTGGACTCCCATCCCAGAGCCTAGCATCTACTGTTCTGCTGACCAGCCCCTAATAATCCGTTCGGTCTCAGCACAAATGTCACTTCCTCAGAGAGGCCTTCTCTGATTCTCTAATCCAAACTAGGTTCCTCCCCTGGTCCCTTATACTTTCTCATAGTGTTAGGTCCTTTTTCTTCCTAGCACTTGTCAACATTTTAAGCTGCAATTTTGCCTTTATTTCTTCATTGTGTACCATGAAGACCACGAGCTTCATGGAGGCAGGGCCAGTGTCTGGCTTGTTCACCTCATTATCTGGCACAAAGTGGATGCTCCTATTTCTGTGGAATGTGTGAACTGCATGCCAAAAGGGTGCCTATACATGTGAGGGCTTATATAAGCATCTGCTCTTGAGTACACGATGACCATCACATTGTGCTGGATGGAGAACCACTGGATTTACACACAAATAATGCCCCAGGGAAGAGATGACCCTTTTTGCAACCTCTAAAAATTACCAGCATCTGGCTCCAGAAGGGAGTATCATCCATTCTGAGGGGAACAGTACACAGCTATGGTCCATTCTCATGCCAGATTCCTGTTCTCATTCCTTGTATGCCTGCCTTTCAGCCTGGCCAAGAAGTATTGCAATAACATCCTAAGTGGGCTCTTTGCGTCCAGTCTTCTAAGTACATCTTCAATAACTACTCCTAGAATGATCTTTCACTATGTATCTGGCCACTCCTTTTTTTTTTTTTTTTTTTTTTAGTTTCAGTGGTAGAATTTAGTGATTCATCAGTTGCATATAACCCCAGTACTCATTACATCAAGTGCCCTCCTTAATACCCATTACCCAATTACCCTTCCCCCCACTGACCTCCCCTCCAGCAACCCTGTTTGTTTCCTAGAGTTCAGTGTCTCTTATGATTTGCCTCCCTCTCAATTTTCATTTTACTTTATTTTTCCTTCCCTTCCCCTATGTCCATCTGTTTTGTTTCTTAAATTCCACATATGAGTGAAATCATATGGTATTTGTCTTTCTCTGACTAACTTATTTAGCTTAGCATAATACCCTCTAGTTCCATCCACATCATTGCAAATCTGGCCACTATTTCTTTGCTTCAAACCTTGCAATGGCTTATAATCCGTTCATTCATTCATTCATTCACTCACTCACTCAATTATTCAACAAACATTTTTGAGAGTCTGTTATATTTTAGGAACCATTCTAGGTGCTGGTGGTACAGGCAGAAAACAAGACAGACAAGATCCCTGTTCCTGTGGAACTTACATTCTAAGGGAGTCAAGATTAACATCCTACCAGATAAAGCTCCAATGCCTTATCTTGGCATTCAGGGACCTCAGGAGCTCACTGTTCATCCTGAGCTCCAGTGCATAGACCCCCTCTGGGCTCTTGGACACACTTTGTGTCTTTTCTCCACCTCCACCTCTGGACACCACTTTTCACTTACTCTCCACCCATGTATGCCTCAGGGCAGTGGTAAAAGGTCTTATCCAAAGACATATAGCCACTAAGCACTGAAGTTTGTATTCAATCCATATAAGATGGCTCTAAAGCCTGGTGTTCTTGTATGTATATTCCAGGTTCTGGGCATACAGTAGGGGCTCCAAAGCTACTTTTTGGTGGACCATGGTCTCATATTTATTTTCCCTTCCTTTGACACCATCCCAGGCCAAGGCATATTTCTTCTAGTTAACCCGAACAGCAGATCATAGAGTTTGCTTTCAAACGTTCTAAGACCAGGTTCCAGAGTAACCCTATTCAATGGAGAATCAGTGTGAGGGACAGGTGGGGCTTGAGGGGTCCTTGTGAGATGAGGAGACTCCAGGGGCTTTGGGTTTGTCATAGACTCCAGGGTTTCTGGGGGTTGCTGAGTATTCTGTAGACTGTGGTAATTCCATGGACAGTGGGGACTCCAGGTAGGCATGTAGTCTTCACAGGCTTCATCAGTTCCAGTTTATTTTGCTTTTTTCTGGAAGTTTAGGGTAAGGGATGCTACAGAGCAGGGCAAAGAAAGAAGGATGTTGAACAGGTCTAGAAGTGAAGTATCCAAATCTTAAAAAGAAAGAATCCTGTCTCTCTCTTTGAGCACAGAATTACAGTAATGTGGAGCAGACACTGGCTTTACCTTTTCTCAGAATCTCATGATTGGAGTCTGCAACTCTGTCTTCTCCTGCTGGTCCTCCGTGTGCATTCCCAGCACCAGGAGTCCACCCAGTGTTCCCGACTCCTCTGGGAAGTTCTGCTTGACTTCCCCAGGTAGGGTCAGTCCCTCCTTCCTCTGGGCAACCATAACCCCCATCTTGGCCCTGTTACTGTAAGGCTGCCTTTCCACCAGCCTGATTGCTCTCTGAGGGCAAGGCCTGGGTCTCACCCATTTCTGAGACACCAGCATGGAGGTTAAGAGATACTGTAGGACATTTTGGTGGAATTTAACAGATGCATGATTTACCCACAAAGTGTATAAACCAGCTCCTAGTGCAGAGGGCAAGGAGGGCAGCAGGGCATTTCTGGTCCTAGAGAATTATAAATGGTAAATAACAGCGAGGCCTGTCTCTTCCAAGCCCTGCTGAGGATATGGGGTTCAAGGTAAATGAAGGAGTACCTTGGCTTTGGGCTGGTCTCCAAGCACTTCAGGCTAACATGGGCCTGTGGCATCTACAGACCGTGTTGACCACAACCTGCCAGACACTCAGAGTTTGGTTTGGTTTCTACTCTGTTGCCACAACCACTGTTAGGGGCTCTTTTGACCCCCTTCTCAATGTGGATTCAGTGTGAAGGGGTGTGTGTGTGTGTGTGTACATTGCTGATTCTAATTAGTCTTTATTTCTCTTAATTTTCATCCTTCTTCCCTTTATCATCTATAAGATAATCTGCCAGCATATTCTGGCATTCTAGATGCCCTATAAGATTGAGGATAATAATTCCTTTAAACACTGTATGTGTCACTCCTTGTGAGTCTTACTGCCATTATTCTGATAGACTAGATTCCAGGCACAATGGATACCCACCAATATCTGCTTCTCTGAAGATGGGCTGATTGTGGATTTTCCTGGCTCTTGAGGCTTCAGAGGCATCTTGGCTTCTTGGCTTGCTCTGACTTTAGGGTTGTTTGTTGCTTTGACCACTGCAACTTTCTTTGACAGCTTCACTCTGATATATTTCATTCTAAGGAAATGACCCCCCGATCAGTTCTGGCTCTCTGCCCCTCAGTGGGCTCTAGCCTCGACCAGAAGTTCTGGTTTAGAGCTTCAGTGACACCATTGGCTTGCTGTGTTGTTGAAGGCAAGCCACACAGCCTCTCTGGGAATTGGTTTCATCCTCTGTAAAATGGGGAGACCTTGCTTATCAGGCTGTGGGGCTCAGATGAGGTCAGCTCTGAAAGGGCTTTGCAAACTGTAAAGGGTTGTTATTGGTCTTTAAGTCCAGCTGATTATACACCTTAAAGATAGCTCCCCAGTTTGCCCTGCTGCCTTGTGCCTCTTTCTTCTCACCCCTTACAGTCAATCAGTCCCAGGTCCCATCTCTCTGACTGCCCCTCATCACTTGCCTGGCTCAAACCTGGCTCTTCGCTGTGTAGTCGGTGGCACCAACTTCCTGCCTGGTGTCAGGCCTTGGGCTCTTGCTCTTTGGTCTGTGTACAGACACCTTGCCCTAGGAGCTTTCCTTCCCACTTTAGCACTGTTCCATGGCTCCCAACTGAGGATCGAGTCCGAGATGCTCAGACTGGCCAGAGGCCCCTCTGCCAAACTCTCTGGCCTGACCTCTGGCAACTCTGCCCTTCTCATTCTGGGCTTCTAGCCAACACATTTAGCCAACTTTCAAGAGTCTCTATGAACTAACACCAAGAAGCCTTTTCAACTCCATCTTTAGCCATTTCCTCTCACTCTCTATGCACCTGACATTGCACAAAGACACTGGCAATTCCTCAAATGTGTCTCTGGGGTACGCATATACTACTTTCCACCAAACAAATGACAGCCCGCTTCAGACAGCACCCCCCAGGGACTCCGCTGGCTTCTCCAGGGCTGCCACTTCCTCCTTTATGCAATTTGCTGAAAACCTCTGTCCTTTGAACCTCTTAGTGGCTCAGCATAGTGCTGATGGCCCTGGACTGTGGTGACCATGTTTGGTGCCTTCTTCCCTTGCCAGACCCTAAGCTCCTTGGGGGCAAGGGCCCTGTCTTTCCCTTTCCATGCCAGCCTTGCAGGGCCTGCCAGGTAGAATTTTATCCCTGGTACTCACATGAGTGGGGCGAAGCAGAGGAATAGCAGGGCAGTTGCAATGGCTCCATACACAAGGCCCTGGATCAGCCCGTTAATGAAAGTCTTGCCCGGCGAAGACCTCTCTCCTGGAAAAAGATAGCCTGTGAGAAAGACTTCTCCTCTGAGGTCTTGAAATCTGAGCCAAAGCTCTGCTCCCTCCCCATCCCACTCTTCCTCACCCAGTCACTGGGCCCCCTCTACCCTCACTTGGTAGCAGCAGGATGCTCAAAGCGTGGGTTCCATTTTTGTTCTTCCCCTTACAGAGAAGCCTCGTGCTCATTCTTGGCTGCTCTGTCAGGCTGATGGTGCTGTTGGCCCAGGGGGCAATTATGGTGGAAGTCACCTGGAGGCTGCCATCTGTGTTGTTCACACCCACAGGAGTACCTCCCATCCACCACTGCACAGAGGGTGTGGGGATCCCATGGAAGGAACAGCTGCACTGCAGAGTCTTCTCCAAGGAACAAGAGGAATAGAGCAGCCTGGCGGGTGCTGTGGGGAGGGAGGGTCAGCAGTCAGCAAGGCATCCTGACTTCCTGTCTCCACTTCCTCCAGGACCCAGCATTTTCCTTATTCGTGATTCCCAAGGAGCTTCGGAAAGACCTTCTGGAAGCCCAGAGGAGCTGGGCTTCTCAGACCAGTTTCCCTTCATCCTCTCTCCTCACACTGGACCTAATGGCAAGGGAGCTTTCTGAGGATCTACATTGCTTCTGACCCCTTACCTGACCCCCCGCCAGCCCCAGGCTAGACTTCCTCATCTCAGCTCCTACTTTCCTCTTCCTCCCATCTCTCAGGCTCTGCTCCTTCCTAGCTCCACCTGTGATCAATTTCTCCTTTGTCTGTGACTGTCTGGATGCCGTTGGCTAAGTCACTTCCCCTTTCTTTGTTCTTTCCCAGTTTGGAAAATAGGGGTATTCATTGAACTTGTATCCTATTATCATGGATGTAAGAATGAATGCCCTAAGGTTGAGAGTGTTCCTAGCTGAATATATGGTAAAGTGTTACCCATTCAGTAAACAGAACACCTTTCTAGACTTCTTTCTTCCCAGTCCCAGGTGGCCTTTGATTGAGTATTCATCCTAAGCAGAGATTGCTTTGGCATTTTCTGGGTAAGAACATTCACAACTGCCTCACTCTACATAGAATAGGTAGGATATATTGTCCACTTGGTGACTTTTGTCAGTTAATAAGGAGTAGTCACACTCTACAAGGTCTCCAATGAGGAATCAGTTCTTAGTGTTTCCTACTTTTTCACTGGAGTTGTTTGAGGTTACTGGAAGAAAGGGGTTAATTTTCTCTTAAACAGTAACCCTTGATTTTGACTTTTCATCTGGGTCACTTGGGGGGGATGAGGAATTTGCAGGGATTCTCCCCCACTGCTGTCCTCTGGATTATTTATTTTTACCATCTGGGAAAGCATGCCTGTGGACAGTGGCTGACAGACACGGGAAACCTGACGAACCCTGGGCCTTCCAGCTCCTAATGCTCTCATACCTTCAACCACCTTGTCTGAGTGCCCACCCTTACCCCCAACTCCACTCCCTGGCCCAATCTGCTATTCACCTCAGCCACTCCCAGCCCTGCCAGGACCCGGCACACAGATGTTTAGTCCATGTTGGTTATTTAGTACTCTACACCCTTATGTCCTCTCTTCTCATATCCTTGCAGCCCAGTCCGCCCCAGTCCTGGAGCCTCAGGCACCCCCAGCACTGTCTTTCGTCCCACTCACCCAGCTGCGGCAGTGGTCCTGCCATCTACAGCAGCAGTGGTCCTCAGGAAGAGGAGGGGCCAGGGCCTTCGCCGCAACTGGCTCTCACATCAGAGCCGTGTGGTTCAGAAGATGAGATGACGAGTAACTGAAAGGATGTGGGGATGGGAGAGCAGAAAGTATTCTTAGCAAGCCAGGGGCTTCTGTCTCTGGTCATCCTAGAGGACTGTTCACCCTCAGAAGCAGGAATTATGTGGGATGAGACGTTCAAGAGCATCTAGGGACAAGCAGCACTCCTACGATCTCTGTGAGGCCTCAATTCCATGTGTCCTCTCTCCTCTGGTCTTTCCCTCCCAGTCCCAGCCCACTTGGGAAAAGCTCAATTACAAAGTCTTTGGGTTCTGTCTCAAAGCTAACAGGGATTCATGGAAGGGCTGTGTACCTCAGAGGGACAGGGCCAGTCTGGGTGTTTGGAATAACCCACTGGGGACACAGGAGAAATGGCTTAGACTGGAGCGACTCAGGCCAGGTGGCCAGGGAGGAGCCTGGAGCGGTGGTTGGGAAAGAATGACATGCTTGAGTTAGTGTGTGGGTCGTGAGGGATGGAGAGGATGGGACAGCCTTAACAGATCCTTTGGGAAAATGAAAATGGACAGGAATTCCTACTGCTGATAGGAAAAGTCCCAAACTTCTTTGCTTTGCAAATGAGGTTCTCTACAATTTTACCTCACCCTTGCTTTCTGTCTCCCTGTGCCTTTCCTAACATTTTCCATGCCAAAGGGAAAATGCTGCCTTCTCCAATTTCACCCTAATCATCCTTCTCCCGTCATTCAGGGATTTCTCCCGTTCACAGCTCTTCCTCTTGCACCTCGGCTCCATCCACATTCACGTCCTACTTCAATTTCAGAGCTGGGTTCAGTGCCACGACCTGCATGCAGCCTTTCCTGATCTCCCTACCCAGTCAGAAGTGAGTAAATCTCTCCCCTTCCAGAATTACCAGCTTGTTTCATTTGTTGTTTTTTGAGGAAAGAATCAGTTTTTTCCTTCTACTAGAGCTGTTTGTTTTTGTGCAGCCAGACACCAACTACTTACCCTGCTCTTCGTTCCTAACAAATCCAGCTTTGCTTGGGGGTGCAATGTTCTAAGGCAAAGCACCGCTTTGTCTAGACTCCTTTGTAGTTAACGTGGGGCACGTGATGTTGTTTTAGTGGAAGTGAGCTGGGGATTCCTGGGAAAGTTTTCCTTTCCTGATATTCTCATTTCCTTCTTCCTTGTTCCTTCCTCCCCCTTCCTCCCTAAAATACGGATAAGACACTGGAGGTGGAGCAGCCATTTGGCAACCATGAGGTAACCGTGAGGATGAATGCCACTCCTGAAGGACATTCTTGCAGAACAGTGTGAGGAGCCTGGTCCCTGATGGCCTTGTGGAACTGCTACACCAGCTCCGTGCAGCCTACCTCTGCGCATCTCCTTACATGAAGAAGACACACTCTTATTTGGTTGGGTCACTTTAGTTGGGAAACTAACGAAATATCTTAGAAGAGAATCTACCTGAGACTGGGCTCTTTAAGGGAAGGCCCTACATCAAACAGACCTTTGTGACCTCAGAAGACCTTAGAAAATGACCTTTGATAGTCACTGATAAAATGTTCAAATGTCAATCTCACTTTTCATGAAACTATCCTCCCCCACCCATTTTTTTTGGCAAAGCATTGATTTAAGAGCATGAGCCCAGGATCTGAGCACTGATTATGTAAGCTATGTCACTGATTCACTGGAGGACCACAGACGAATCCTTTCCCTCATCTCTTCATCAATTCCTGGACAAGGCAGGATGAGGGGATGTTTCCCCAGTCTATAATACCTTGTGGCAGACACTGCTGGCTTCTGACCCAACAGGTTTCCCAGCACCATTGTCCCTGTTGCCTCCACTACAGAGACTGAAGATAATAAATATTAATGTTCCCAAGTTCCCTTACATGTGTGTCCTGGTAGTCAGATGACATGGTTCTGGTCAAAGAAAAAAACCTTCCCAACCATATTGATATTTTACTGTTCAGAAAGGTCACTTAAACCTAGAAGGGAAAAAGAAAGCAAAACCCTAAAATTGAACACAAGCAAGATCTAGTAAACAAATGAAAACAATGATAACAGAACGATTCTGGAAGAATATCTATTTCATGTAACCTTTGAACGCAGGGCTCTAGCTATACGGTCTTAAGGGAGAGAAAGAAAGCTACCAGTATTGATATTGTAATTTTGAAACTATTTATGTTTTAAAGATTTTCACAGTAAGGAAAAAGAGAAACAATATAAAATACAATAATTTAAGAGAAGAAGTTAAAGTTTAATTTTAATTGGCAATATTGGTACAAACACTTGGTTTAAAAAACAAATTCTATTTCCATATTCTGTTCATTGAAAGAGCCTAGGAGCAATGACACATCCGTAGTGATAAACATGCCTAGCACCTATATCTTGGTTTCTAAATAATATTCATCAGTGTGCTGGAGCCTGCATAAACCAACCTAAAAAAAAAAAAACTGATCATTAAATTTTTAAGAATATTGCAAGCTGGTTATCAAACACAGTCATTATTATAATTTAAATGATATAACTCATAAGCACATTATATTAAAAAATAAGGTAATAATTAGGGGCACCTGGGTAGCTCAGTCAGTTAAGCGTCTGCCTTCGGCTCAGGTCATGATCCCAGGGTCCTGGGATCGAGTCCCGCATCAGCCTCCCTGATCAGGGGGGAGTATGCTTCTCCCTCTCCCCCTCCCCCCTGCTCATGCTCTCTTTCTCTCTCTTGCTCACTCGCTCTCAAATAAAATAAAATCTTTAAAAAAAACCCAAAGGTAATAATTTCTTGAAACTGATTACTTCCTAATTTTTCTAGTACATCTCACTGTTATCTGTGTTCTTGAGGTTATTTACATCTATTGTATTACATCTATTGTATCTGTATGATGGAAATACTACATAATGGTATGTTACTGGATCTCTTCCTAACTCATAACAACATGAGTTGGTAGCTTGAAACTGTCTATGGTGAGTGTCTACACAGCGGAAGTTGGCAATGCTACAATTCAGGACTTATTTTTCCCTTTGGAGATCTGGTTATTAAATATTAGCATACCATTGCTAATATTTCCCACTCAAAGGAAACCATTCATCTTGCAACAGCCTTCCATAAACCAAACAGCTCTTTGTTGGTGATTTGAGAGCTATTCATTGCTACCACCCAAGTGGCAATAGGATCTGGCAGCTCCTCAGGTGTTAAAAGAGGGGAAGAAAGACCACCTGCTCCTGAATACATTGAGTACCTCCTCATATTCCCTTGGTAGCATGTTCCTCTACAAACCATTTCCATTTTATTACTGAGCTCTTCTGGGCATGGCCTTACTAATTAGCATGTTTATCCAACATTGCCAAAGATAATCATGAGTATTTCAGGTTTCAGGATTATTTTACTTCCTTTAGTCCTATGGGCAGTTTCAATCAAAGCCCAGTAGCCAACTCGTTTTCTCTCAAATGGAAATTTTCTGATTTAAAAAAAATCCCAGTGGTCGCCACTGGGTGGTGCTCACTGGCTTTTGTCATAAACTGCAGTCTGCATAAGGACTCCAAGACTTCGTTCTAGTAATTTTATGGTTAGGGGCTAGCCATATTCCCAAATGTAAAATATGTGTCATCCAAAATCCAAATAAACCAATCAAACACTAGGCTCTGACATGTTTTTTTTTTTTCCACCAGATATCCTGTATTTTTCAAATTAATAACCTGTGGGGCTTGGGCAAGTTTATTGGTTCCCATTTAGCATGTCCAATCAATAGTGGTTGAAGGGAGAATTTACATGCCTCCTGTTTCATGATAGTAGGTAAGGGAAACGTTCCCCAGTCAGACACAGTATCTACTTATATTTAGATAAAGGAGGAGACACAATCGCTTTACATAAAATCTGTTTGTTCCATTTTTCATCTAAACCCTCACTTTAACCCCCTCAATCCTTGTATTCTCATATCTTCCCAATCTAACTACAGTTCTCACTAGGACTCACAATGCATGGGCCTCCCAGCTTAAGGAATCCCAGATATATCTCTTCTCCAGACCACTTTATCACTAATGTGCCTATGGCTTTGAGTCTCCAGCTGGGCATGGAGCCAAGGAAACCTACCAATTTTTATCTTGATTAGATAATGGAATCATCATCTCAGGCAATCTGAAGTTAGGGTCCCATTGTCACATTTGCGTTCTGGCTTTTGAAATTCCTCTAACCTAGGGTAACTAGAACAGACTTGATTAGGATCCTTCAAAGTTGAGGGACCAGCTGGGGTTCCCCCTGGTCCACCCAAACTCCAAGAGCTCTGCACTAAGACCTTTGTTTTGATCCCATCAATGTCCACTCTATTTCTTAAGAACTGTTTAAAGATTTCCCTCTCCATTGGGATGAGTCCCTTTGACACTTCCCTTCATCTTTCCTGTTTTTTAAAAAGATATTTATTTATTTATTTATTTATTTATTTATTTAAGAGAGAGATTGCATGAGTGGGGGGAGGACCAGAGGGGGAGCGACAAGCTGAGTGTGGAGCCCAACATGGAGCTTGATCCCACGACTCTGAGATCATGACCTGAGCCAAAATTAAGAGTTGGATGCTTAACCGACTGAGCCACACAGGGACCCCTCCCCTTCATCCTTCTTCATTCTCCTGTGAATCACTCTAATTTTCCTTGCTACCTATTGTTTCAACATGGCTTTTCCCTTTAGTAGCAGCCCTGTGGCTAGTAGCCATAGCTCAGACGGGACAGAACCCAAGCTTGGCCCAGTGTCAGGATCCACCCCAGCCCTTTTCTTTACTTTCATTTTAGCTATTACAGATAAAAATAACCAAAGGATTGTATATTTAGCTTGTTTCTCGAGATTTTGAATTTCTTTACGCATCCAGTGAGTCAACTCTTCCAGAGTTGGATCCATAATTTAAAAAAAAAAAAATTGGTAACATTAACCTCCTGTGACTCATTGCAGAACAGTTGCATTTTCATGCCCATAAGTGACTTTGGGGACATGAAAGCTTCATCTTCCCCTGACTTCATATCCTTGCTCTTCCCAAAATTTATGTTTCACTGAGCCAGGTTTTCACAAATCTAATTTCTGATGCCAACTGCAAAGTTAGTGAACAGTCCAAAAAGATGCCCTCACTTCTGACACCAACTGCAGATTTCAAAGGTCTCTAAAACTACCCTCACTTCTAACACCAATTGTGAGTTTTAAGGTCCTCAAGACTACTCAAGCTGTTATACTCACGATTATTGTTTATTGCAACTAAAGGATACAGATTAAAATCTGCCCAGGGAAGAAGCATATAGGGCAGAGTCCAGGAAATTTCCAACCAGAGAGTTTCCAGCTGCCCTCTCCCTGTGGAATCACGGGCAGTATAACTAATATTTCCTGGTAATGATGTGTGACAGTATGCATGGAATATGACAACCGGAGAAGCTCGCCTGAGCCTGGTGCCCAGAGTTTTTATTGGACCTTAATCATATGGGCATGATTGACTGCCCCCATGGCTGACCTTAAGTCTCCACCTCCAGCTCCTTCTTTAAAAAACAAAAAAGATTTTATTTATTTGAGAGAAAGAGAGAAAGCACAAGCGGGGGGCGGGGGGGGGGCAGAGGGAGAGGGAGAGAGAAGCAGAGCTGACATGGGGCACAATCCCAGGACCCTGAAATCATGACCTGAGCTGAAGACAGCCACTTAACCGACTGAGCCACGCAGGTGCCCCTCCATCTCCAGCTCCTTCTTGGTGAGCTGATACCACATGATCCAAAGACCCCATTCTAAATCATATTGTTACATGATCTGGTGTGGCCAGCCCCTGCTCCTAATCACACTTTCAGACTATTCAGTGTGATGCCCCCCAGGCAAACAAAGACACTCCTGTCAGGAATGACATTCTAGGGATTTAGAGATTATCTTCCAGAAGCCAAGGGCAAAGGCCAGACCTTTCTTCAGGCTAGGTTAAATACCTTACTACACAGAGTGATAAATGCCAAATCCAAGGTAGCAGCTATTTCCAGGTTTGAGTGGGAAACATATTTGGGGAAAGGATAAAGAGGCAGTGTTTTAAATTTTAAGTTGGGTAGCAGATACATGCTCTTGTAATACCATTTTACACCTTTCTATTTGTCTGAAATATTTCATAATACGTAAATGAAAATTTGATCATTGTCATTTATATGAAAGTTTTATGTATGTGTATTATATGTAAATATATATGCTCATATATAAGTTATATGTTCATATATAATACATGAATACATAAACATAAATAAAACAAAGATCTGGAAAGATACATAGTATGCTGGTAGCAGTACTTACCTATGGGTAGAGTAGTGATTAGAGAAAAGATGAAGTAGGGCTGTCAGTTTTTATTCTGTACACTTTGGCATTGTTTGACACATAAGTATGCATTCATGTATTACAACCAATTCTTTTCATAAAGATGACTCAGTAAATGAAAACAAAGACAGGATTGCATAAGTAGGCCATAATGAAATTTTAAAATATTTTAAACTAATCTATTTAGCTACTAATACCCACCAATTTCACATGTACATCATCCCGTTTATCCTCCCAAGAACCTGAGACACTGAATATACACACAATGGCCATACCATATATGACCCTCGAGCCTCAACTATCTGGCATATATGACTCTGATTTTGCACTTCGCGCAAACGAGTCACTTTGCAGCAACGAGTCCAGGAAGCCAAACCACAATCTCTGCAGCAACTGGCCCCGAATGGTCAGAACTTGGTCAGTGAGCACCAGGTTCCCTATTTTTTGCCCCTGCTTCCAGCTCAGAACCAATCACAGAAAGTCAAATCTGCTCCCAATCCAATCACATAAGATGCCCCCACTTCTAATTGGCTAAACTTTAGCTTCCCCATGATCACAATCTCTAATCCGACCCCATCTGAAACTTCTTCTTCCCACTGTGCTGCCCGCCTTTGAGTCATTGGCCGAATGCAAGGGATGGTGGCTGACTCTCTTGTTACAGCAAGCTCTGAGTAAGTAATTTGTTCGTTCTCATTTGGGTAGTCTTCATTTATTTCCAGAAACCCTGAGGAATTAAGTCTTATGATTTCCTCCTTATGGGGGAGGAAACTGAAGCTTGGAGAAATAAGGAATTTTCTTAATGCACTGAGCAAGTGTAGTTGGAGACAGATTTAAAATTCAAGTTCCTCTTTCTCCACACCAACTTTCTTTTTTTTTTTTTTTAAGATTTTATTTATTCATTTGAGAGAGAGAGAGAGAGAGCACGAGCGGGGCAGGGGAAGGGCAGAGGGAGAGGAGAAGCAGAGGTCCTGCTGAGCAGGAAGCCCAATGTGGAGCTCAATCCCAGGACCCCGAGATCATGACCTGAGCCAAAGGCAGACGCTTAACTGACTGAGCCACCCAGGCATCCTGGCACTGTTTTTAAAATATATTCAAAATCTCACCACTTATCAGTCACCTCCACTGTGGCCACCCTGGCCCAAACCACCATCCCCTCTCACCCAGATTGCTACAGTAACCTGCTCACCTTTAGTCCCTGTCCATTCTATTCCCCACAGTGGCAGCCAGAGGGAACCTATCAACGTCTCAGCAAGATCCTGCCCCCTCTCTGCTCAAAACTCTCCAGTGGCTCTCATCTCACTCAGAGTAAAAGTCAAAGTGCTGCGCAAAGCCCTCTCCCGTTGCCTCTCTGCCCTCACCTCCTGCCACTCTGTGGAGGCTCTCTACTTCAAACACAGTCTGCTTCCTCTAATGAGTCTCAAGAAGCACAATACCTAGTGACAGCACTCTCACTCTTTCCCTCCAGCAACCAGCATTTTGAGCTTTATGCCCGGCACCGTCCTAGGGATAAGGCGGTACCAAGAATGAGACAATCCCTGTCCTCATTCTAGTGTGGAAGGCAGACGATAAACCAGTTGGCAATCAAGATAATTTGATAGCCATTAAGTCCTACAGAAGAAAAATAATGCAGGATAATAGGATAGAGGGTTATGGGACGGGGGACAGTGGGGAAACAGTCTAGGTAGGGTGGTCAGAAAAGTCCTCTTTGAGGAAGTGACATCTGAGCAGAAACCCAGAGGCAGGAAAGCCACATCTGCTCCCTTTTTGCACAGCCCAATCCCCCCGCTTCTCTGATTTAAAGCCCCGTCTTAGATGTTGGAATGAGCCCTGTCTGGGTCCTGTCCCAGGCTTTGCAAGTAAATCACTGAATAACCTTGGTCAAGTGTTTTCTCCTCTCTGCTTTTCCTTTGATTCCCTCATCTGTAACACGAGTGGGGTTTATGATTTGAGATGAGTGATCCGTCCAGCTCTAAAATTCTGGTTTCTTCTGGCTCTTCTCTGCCAGGCTTTAGACATGGCATGACTCCTCAGGCACCCTCTCTTCTCCCCCCACCCCGTACATTCCCTTTGCCCATCACTTCTCCTCTCCACTTACCTTTGGCTCTGTTCCAAGGGCTCCAGAATATTCTTTGTCCTCAGCACACTCCCGACTGTGTGTTTCCTTGGCAGAGCCCAAGGGGTATAAAGGGCTTTCCGGACTTGCTGTGGAAAAGACTCACTTTTGGACGACTGACCTACTTAGGCTGACTGGAAAGCTGATTTTCTAGGAAAACCAAAGACTAACAGTGAAGCTGATTAACTGGCTTACACTTGGGACAACCGTGGGACCGACGACCGAGCGCCTTCCAGGGGGATTAACTGATTAAGAGACTGATGCAGAGGGAGCATAATTGACTGACTAACAGGGCAGGCTACCAAGGGGGTGGATTATCTGACTACCTCATTAACTGGTTTGCAAGGGGACTACCTGTTGACTCCTAGCCGCACTAATCCGATCATTAATCCACAGACCACCTGGTGATCCGCCTGGCTGCCCTTGAGGCTGACCAGGTGAGCCACTTGATGGCAGGTGGACGCAGTCAGGCTCCTGGTGAACGAGGGGCTGAAGAGCCAGCGCGGCTCTCAAGGGGCCTCGGCGGCTGACGGATCCAGAGGTCTCCGTCCCACAGCGAGGCTCGAGGGGCCGCTCTGAGCCTAACCGTGTCTCTCTCCCACGCCCCCCCCACCCGCCCCCACAAACCTGACTGTCGAGCATGGGACCGCCTGACTGACAGAGAAGCCCCGCTTTCCTGGAAGCCCAGTTTGGGCAGTTCCAACACAAATCGCGCACTCAACCGTTGCCAGGAAAGCCAACTGGCCCGGACTGGCTCGCGAGGCCAGCCGCCTTTCATCTGCGGCTCGCGGAAGGCTGTGGAGCGGAGGGAGTCTCCCTTGGTCCTGCCCTCCGGCCTTGCATGGGCGGGTCTACCCTGCAGCCAATCAGCGGTTGCATGGGCCTATACTACAGCCAATCAGCGTCCGGACAGGCCTATACTGCAGGCAATCAGCGACTACACACCTATTCCTCAGCCAATCAGAGGCTGCACGCGCCCTTACGCTGCGGCCAATCAATGAGGCAGCTGCAGCCCGGCAAGCAGGACTTGAACCAACCAGTAGCGGCGGGCAGTGCCGTGAGAATGTGGGTTCCCGTCTTCTTTCTAGAGAGGCTTTTCTTGATGTTGCTCACGAAGACCACTCCACTTTCTTCACTCTGATGGCTCAGTTCCTCGTTCTACTCATTAAACACTTTTCTTAACCATTGAACATTTTCAAAGCACTGCTACTAGATTATAGTTTTGCTTACGGTCTGACTACTTCACTAGAATGCAAGCTCACTGTGGGCAAAGTTTTGTTCTGTCTTTTTTTCACTGTGGTTTCTTGCATGCTTGGAATATTGCGGATATTTAATGTTCATCAATACGTTTTCATTTAATCATGAACAGGCCGAGGGGGAAGGAACTCAGAGTTTCATATTAGCAGTGTTAGACTCATCTTGCTGAAATATAGCTCTGACCATGTATCCCCTGTATGTATGTGCTCTATCTCCCCTACTAGACCGTAAGCTCCTTCTGGGCAGGATCTGTGTCAGACTCGTCTTTGTATTTTCCATAGTACCTATCAATAAATATTTCTTAAATGGACAACAACAACAAAAAAGTTTCATGTTAGCCATGTGTTTATTTTTTTTATTTTTATTTTTTTTAAAGATTTTATTTATTTATTTGAGACAGAGAGCACATGAGAGGGGTGAGGGTCATAGGGAGAAGCAGGCTCCCTGCCGAGCAGGGAGCCCGATGCGGGACTCGATCCAGGGACTCCAGGATCATGACCTGAGCTGAAGGCAGTCGCTTAACCAACTGAGCCACCCAGGCGCCCAGCCATGTGTTTAGTTGGTCAGATACTGCCAGAGAATTTTCCAAAGCGGACAAACCAGTTTATACCCGTGGAGCAACCCATGAGTTACAGATGCTCCACATCCTTGTCAACACCTGATAATAACTAATCTTTAATTTTAGCCATTCTGGTGTTTGTGTAGTGATACTTTATTGTAGTTTTAATTGCACATCCCTGAGGGGTAATGTTATTTTTATGTTTTTTTTTAATTGAAGTTTAATCAACATACAATGATATATTAGTTTTAGGAGCACAATATAGTTGTTCAACAATTCTATACATACTCAGTACTCATCACCCTAACTGTATATTTTATTACTATTTTTTTTTAAGATTTTATTTATTGGGGCGCCTGGGTGGCTCAGATGGTTAAGCGTCTGCCTTCGGCTCAGGTCATGATCCCAGCATCCTGGGATCGAGTCCCGCATCGGGCTCCCTGCTCAGCAGGGAGCCTGCTTCTCCCTCTGCGTCTCTCTCTCTCTCTCTCTGTCTCTTACGAATAAATAAATAAAATCTTAAAAAAAAAAAGATTTTATTTATTTATTTGACAGAGACACAGCAAGAGAGGGAACACAAGCAGGGGGAGTGGGAGAGGGAGAAGCAGGCTTTCCGCTGAGCAGGGAGCCCGATGCGGGGCTCAATCCCAGGACCCTGAGATCATGACCTGAGCCGAAGGCAGATGCTTAATGACTGAGCCACCCAGGCGCCCCCTAACTGTATATTTTAATCCCCATTCTCTATTTCACTCATCCCCCCACCACCACCTGCAACCACCAGTTTGTTCTCAGTATTTAAAAGTATATTTTTTGTCTTTTTTCTTTGTTTGCTCATTTGTTTTGTTTCTTAAATTCCACATATGAGTGAAATCATATGGTATTTGTCTATGTCTGACTTATTTCACTTAGCACTGTACCCTCCATGTCCATCCATGTTGTTGCAAATGGCAAAATCTCATCCTTTTCTATGGCTGAGTAATGTCCCATTGTATACATGTACCACATCTTCTTTATCCATTCATCTATCAGTGGACACTTGGGTTACCTACACATCTGAGCTATTATAAATAATGTTGCAGTAAGCACAGGGGTGTATATATCTTTTTGAATTAGTGGGTTTTTTTCCTTTGGGTAAATACCCAGTGTGGAATTACTGGATATATGATAATTCTATGTTTAATTTTTTGAGGAAATTCCATACTGTTTTCCACAGTGGCTGCAGCATTTTGCATTCTCATCAGCAATGCACAAAGGTCCCAATTTCTCCACAACTTTATCAACCTTATTTTTTCTGGTTTTGATAATAGCCATCCTAATAGGTATGAAATGGTATCTCATTCTGATCTTGATTTGCATTTCCCTCATGACTAGTGATGTTGAGCATCTTTTCATGTGTTTACTGCCCATTTATATATCTTCTTTGAAGAAATGTCTATTCAAGTCCTTCACCATTTAAAAAATTGCGTTATCATATTTGTTTTTGAGTTGTAGAGCCTCTTTCTATATTGTGGATGTTAATCCTTTATCAGATATCTGATTTGCAAATGTTTCCTCCCATTCTGTGAGTCCTTTTTCACAATGTTAAAAGTATCATTAGAGGGGCGCCTGGGTGGCTCAGTCGTTAAGCGTCTGCCTTCGGCTCAGGTCATGATCCCAGGGTCCTGAGATCGAGCCCCGCATCGGGCTCCCTGCTCAGTGGGAAGCCTGCTTCTCCCTCCCCCACTCCCCCTGCTTGTGTTCCCTCTCTCTCTGTGTCTTTCTCTATCAAATAAATAAATAAAATCTTTAAAAAAAAAAAAAAGTATCATTAGAAGCACAAAAATGTTCAATTGTGATGAAGTTCAATTTATCTCCTTTTTCTTTTGTTGCCTGTGTTTGTTGTCATATCTAAAGGATATTGGTCTGTAGTTTCATTTTGGTATCAGGATAAACTTGGCCTCATTGAATGAGTTAGGAAGTATTCCTTCCTCTTTGATCTTTTTGGAAGAGTTTGAGAAGGGGTGGTATTAATTCTTCTTTATTATTTTTTTTCTAAAGATTTTATTTTTAAGTAATCTCTACAGCCAATGGGGGTCTCAAACTTAGAACCCCAAGATCAAGAGTCACACGCTCTACCAACTGAGCCAGTCAGGCATCCCTAGTTCTTTAAATGTTTGGTAGAATTCACCCATGAAACCATCTGGTCCTGGGCTTTTTGATTACTGATCAATCTTACTAGTTATAGGTCTATCAGATTTTCTATTTCTTCATGATTGAATCTTGCTAGATTGTGTGTTTCTAGGAATGTGTTCATTTATCTAGGTTACCCAATTTGTTGGTATACAATTGTTCATAGTATGCTTTTATTATCTTTTTTATTTTGATAGAATCAGTAGTAATGTCCTCACTTTTATTCCTCATTTTGTAATTTGAGTCTTTTTCTTTCTTAGTTGATCTAGCTTAAACGTAGGCCAATTTTGCTAATCTTTTTCAAAGAACCAACTTTTGGTCTTGTTGATTGTCTCTATTGTTTCATTCTCTTTCAATCATCTCCATTTTAATCTTTTTATTTTGATCCTTCTGCTAACTTTGGGTTTAGTTTATTCTTCTTCATCCAGTTCCTTAATATGTGAAGTTAGATGGTTTATTTTAAATATTTCTTCCTTTTTAAGGTAAGCATTTACAGCTTTACATTTCTCCCTGAGCACTGGTTTCACTGAATCCCATGAATTTTGGTATGCCATGTTTTAGTTTTCATTTGCCTGAGGTATTTTCTAGTTTTCCTTGCGCTTTCTTCTTTGACACCCTGATTGTTTAGGAGCATGTTTTTTATTTCCACATATTTGTGAGTTTTCCAGTTTCCCTTCTTGTCATCAATTTCTAGTTTCATTCCACTGTGATCAGAAAAGATGCTCTGCATAATTTCCATCTTTTCAGATTTATTCAGACTTGTTCTGTGGCAAGAGGAGTCCTCCTTCCTCCTTTTTTATTGCAATAATCCTTTTGAACAAAGTCTCTATTTAAATCCATTCATTTTTTTATGTGGCAGACTGAAGGATGAAGCCCAGCCTCCTCAGCCTGGCTACAGGGGGCCCTTGGAGAGCAGATGCCAGCCAGAGTTTCCAGGGGGAAAATTAACCTTGTGTCCTTTACCTCAGGTTCCATCTATTGCAGACTGACTGTCCTTGCTCAAAAAGCTGCCAAGTCAACCTCCACTTCCTTGCTTTGTACCTGATGTTATCACTCCCTGGGCTGCTTTTCCTCTCCTCAGCTTGGCCAACTCCTGCTTGCCCCTCAAGGTGGAGCTTGAAAGGAGTTTCCCCTCAAAAGCCTTTTCTAACCCTCTGCCCACCCCTGAGGCAGAGGTCAGAGCTTTCACCCTTGTGTCCTCAGACCATGGGCTCTTCTTATCTGTTTAATATCCTATGCCCATCTTATAGGAGCCTCATCACACTGTGTTTTAATAGGTTGTGTATTTCTCTCCCTTCCCTGAACCCCACCGATGAACTTGAGCTCTTCTGAGGCAGAAACTGTATCTTCTTCCCCTTGGTGTTCCCAGAATATAATAGGCATGCAGTAAAAATTTGAAGAATGAAGCAATGGGGAGAAAAGTAGGGATTTCTCAAGGCTTCCTTCATGAATGTTATGCAAAGGAACGGAAATGTACTTAATTGTCTTGTAACTGACCAGGAGTGAAGTGGTGTTTGTGGTAACCTTGAAAAGAAGAACTAGAGAAAGTTGACCATTCTGTTGAAGCATCTGTGTGAGTGCAAAGGAGGGTGGCCCTAACCCAGTGGTTCTCAACCAGGGACCTTTGTGCACCATCTCCCCCTCCACAGACATTTGGCAACGTCTGGAGATATTTTTGGTAGTCAAAAATGGGTAGGGGAAGCTCCTGGCATCTTGTGGGTAGAGGCCAAGGCCGCTGCTTACCATCCTATAGTGCACAGGATAGCCCCCCCCCCACCATGAAGCATCATTCAGCCCCTTATGCCCAAATATCAATAGCACTGAGGTTGTTAAGCCATGCCCTAATCCAATGCATGGGAAACTGCAGAGCTGGGGCGGGGGGTGTGAGATAGGGAATGCAGCTTGTCTGAGGAAGTGGATATGAGCTGGATCTCAAAGGATAAGTATGTGCCATAAAGATGGAGAAAGGAGACACTCTCACAGTGAGATGAAACTGTGCGAACAAAGTAAGGAGAGCACAACAGGGCATGGGATGTTCCGGGAATGGCAAGGATGTGGCTTAGGTGTGTGAGGGATGGTGGCTGAGAGAAAGGGGTGAGGCAGGTGACAGTGAGATTGTGGAAATTCCTGAGTAGCTCTCCCTGGAATTGACCCCTCATCTGGAGGGAGAGGGGCAGGCATAGAAGGGTGTTTAGCAGGGAAGGGACAGATGGGCTGACAGGGAGCCCAGAGGCTGGGGAGGTAGCTGTTTTAATGGACCTAGGGAAGAAAGGTCAAGTGAGACCTGATCTGGGCATGCAAAGGAGGGGGCAGATCAGGAACTTGGTGATTCATGGGAATGGGCGATGAGAGAGGGGGAAGTGAAACAAAACCCTGGATGTGAAGACTTGAAATAGGCCTTATACTTCTCCTTTGCTCACTTGCACATTAATGGCCTTTCCCTGGGACCACAGGGTTGGTCGCCCACTTGATTAGGGTGCAGTGGAGAAACTGACAACATGTGTCTACAGGTTGAAGCCTACAGGTTGTTTGACCAGTCGAATGATTACCCGGGCAGCATTTGGCCCTTGGCTGAGTGCGCTTTGACCAGGATCCAAGAGCTGCTCACTGCACACCGGGCACAGAACCTCCCTGTGTGCATTAGGTCAGTGCATTCTCAAAACCACCAAATGAGCTGGGGAATGTTGTTATCCTCATTTGAGGGAGAAGCAAGTGGAAGCAGCAATAGGTTAAGTGGTGAAGTGGGCGTTTGAATCCTGGCAAAATGACTTTGAAGAACTTAAATTATTATTTTTTTAATTAAGGGGAAATTCATGTAACATAAAATCAGTGATTTTAAAGTGAACGATTCAGTGGTATTTAGTACATCCACAACGTTATGTAACCACCACCTCTATCTGATTTTAGAACATTTTCATCACCCCAAAAAGAAACCCTATACCCACAAAACAGTCACCCTCTCCACAGTCCCTGGCAGCCCATAATCTGCTTTCTGTCTCTTTGAATTTACCTATTTTACATATTTCATATAAATGGAATCATACAATAAGTGACCTTTGTGTCTGGAGTACTTCACTTAGCATATTTTTGAGGTTCGTGTATGTTGTATGCATCAGGGCTTCAGCCTTTTTTATGACTGAATAATATTCCGTTATATGGATAGACCACATTTTGTTTACCCATTCATCCGTTGATGGGCATTTGGGTTGTTTCCGCCTTTTAGGTATTATGAAGGGGCTTAAACTTTTAATCACTGTCCCCTACCACCTTCACAAAGACCACTAAGACGGTCTCTAGACCCGTGGATTAAAGCTATGGTGGAGAGATGAACGGGATCTGTGGGGATCCAGAAGAGGGAGTTCCAGAGTCTTCCCCAGGATAGCAGGAAGGGGGGCAAGAAGGCTTCATGCTGGAAGTTGAGCCTTGAGTACTACTGGACCTGGTTGCTCCTTGGGGCACTTTATACCACGCCCAAGGGGACCTCACGGCCTCCAGTGGGGGAGGAAAAGTTGCAGACTCACCAGATTCAGGAAGTGGTTCAGATAGTGTCCTCTTAGAGGAACAGCCAGAGAGGAGTGTAAACCGGTGTCTATGAGATTGGAGAAGAGGAAGAGGCCTGTTTCACAAGAGCCCAGTGAGTACCAGACCAGAAACTGTGTTCTGGTGGGAAGCTGCAGTTAATGGAGGCATGGGAGCATGATGCTCTCCTTGCCAAGATGGTGGGTATCAGGCGGCATGCCCTGTGGAACATTCCCACATCCTGGATGGAGAACCAAGGGGAGAACCAGACTTGAGGGGAGACATGGAGCCAGTTTGGGATGCATTGAAAGTGAGGAGCCTGTGGTCCTTCAGGGAGACATGTCCAAAAAGACATAGGGATTTAGAGTCCAGGAGAGAGCCCTGGGCTGGAAATACAAGCTGGAGGCCCCAGTAGAGCCCAGGCATGTCGTCCCCTTGCACTCAAGTGCAAGGCATTTCAAAGGTCTCGTGAGCTCACTTCATGTGCTGTGTCCAAGGCTGGGCTCTGAAAACACAGAGCCGGACATACTCCCTGCCCTGGGGGAGCTTATAGTCTGGTGGAAATCAGAGTTAGATAATTACAAGATAATCTTTTAAAAATCTTTTTTTAAAAACGATTTTATTTATTTATTTAAGAGAGAGCACACGCGCAAATTGGGGCGGGCAAAGGGAGAGAGAAGGGGAGAGAAGCAGACTCCCCTGAGCCCGGCGCTGGGCTTGGTCCCGACCCTGAGTTCATGACCTGAGCAGAAACCAAGAGCCCTACGCTTACCTGAATGAGCCACCCAGGTGCCCCAACTTTTAAAAAAATCTTAATGTAAATTTTGTTAAAGAGTACTTTTCACAGAAAATACAGAAAAGGGCACAAATCACAAATGTTTTACTAAAAAATCTTTCAGAGAGTGACCACATCTGAGCAGTTAGGACCCAGATCAAGATACAGATCTTTACCAAAAGACCCCAGGAGGTCCTCACTGGCCCCTTCCTGTCACTACCCCCCAACGGTAATCAGTATCTGGACTTCAAATACCAAAGATTAGTTTTGTCTGTTTCTAAACCTTACATCAAAGATGTCACATAGTGAGGACTCTTCTGTCTGGATTCTTTCACATTATGTTTGCAAGATTCTTACATGTTGTACAAAGTTGCTATTTGCTTCTTCCATTGCATGAATACTCCGCAGTCTGTCTACCTGTCTTACTGTTATGGGCATTTGGGCAGGTTCCATTTTCTCATGGCAACCATGGCAGCCATGAACATTCTCATACGCATTTGGCGAACATTTGTATGCACTTCTGTTGGATACACACCTTGGAGTGAAATTGCTGGCTCCGTGCTCAGTTGTTAGTAGAGAGTGACAAACATTTTTCCAAGGGGGTTGTACCAATTCTCACTCCCCCCACCCCTGGCAATGTATGAGAGTTCCAGATGCTCCACATCTTCACCAACACTTGATATTCTTGCACAGGGGCCATGCTAATCTTCTCTGTATCTTTCCAATTTTAGGATATGTGCTGCTGAAGCATACTTGATACTCTTTAAGAAAAAAATTTTATTGTGGCAAAGTATGACATAAAACTTACTGTTTTCAGTGTACAATTAGTGGAATTAAGTGCATTCACATTGGGCAACCATCACCATCATCCATTCCCTAGATGGATGAAATTCTGTACCCATTAAATATTAATTGTCCATCCACTCCTCCAACCGCCCAACCCCTTGGTAACCACTACATATTACTCTTTTTTTTGTGGTAAAAAAAAAAACAACATAAAATTTACCATCTTAAATATTTTTAAGTGTGTGGTACAGTAGTGTTAACTACATGCACATCATTAAGCTCTAGGAAATCTTCATCATGCGGAACTGAAACTCTACCTACTGAGAAGCAGCTTCCTACTTCCCCTCCCCTAGAGCCCCCTCTACCTTCTGTTTTAAGAATTTGATTACTTTAGATACTTGGTATAACTGGAATCATGCAGTATTTGTCTTTTGGTGATGGCTTATTTCAATTAGTGTAATGTCTTCAACACTTGATATTCTTGATAATTGCTTTTATTATTTTAGCCAATGTGGTGGCCTTTCAGTGGCCCAGCACTGGAGTCTTTACTCACATTTCCTTGACAACTACTGATGTTACCCACCTTTCTATATGCCTATGGGCCCTTTGAATATTGCTTTTTTATTGGGTTGTCTGCCTTTTTTTTTTACTGATTTTCGGAAGATCCTTATGTATTCTTATTATACTGCAGATGAATCCTTTGTTAGATACATGTATTGAGAAATATCTACTCCTGCCAGAGAGTTACATTTAGAAATAGATTTACTTTTAAAAATAATACATGACACCTCCCCCCCAAAAAAGAGAAAAGAAAACAAAAGACAATATATGTTCAAACGTTGATATCTCCCTCCATCCTGAGATAAACTTAACACATAAGGATATACTTAACAATGCCAATGATGCATTTTTTCCCACTGAACAATGTGCCCAATGAATATTATCCCCCATTTTACAGAGGAAGGAACACAGGAAGGCATGGGGAGGTGAAGTGGCTTGCCTGATGTTTGAACACAGGAATCTGTGACTTTCAGCCACCCCAAGGAGTGTCACATTCCCATTTATAAACTTTGGCTCAGAGGGCTGTCAACTTCTAAGGAATCAGAGTCTGACATACATTTCTTCAGAGATGTCCTGTCCAGGCTCCAGTCAGAGCTGGCCTTCCTGGAGGCAGGGGGCGGGTTGGGGTCGTCATTTCTGGATCTTGATCTCTGCATACTCATGGGTCTCCTGGTCCTGAAAGTTGTGTGGCTTCAGCCCGTGGAAGCTGAGGCTGGCGTAGTGGAGCTCCTGCTCCTTCTCAGATGGGGAGGTGGCCCCAGCTGGGGGCAAGGGGTCTGAGAGGCTGTCTGACCAGGGTTTGCTCAGGTGATCCTGAGTGGAATGAAGGAAAGGCACTGGAGCTGGCCTTTGAGTCTGGACAAGGGAAGTGGGGGCTGGGGGGCACTTACCCATTTATCCACTTCATGCCCATTTCCTGAGCATCCATCCATCCATCCATTCATTCACTCATTCATTCATTTGTATCTTTAACACATTTTCATCATAATGGCATTGAATCCTTACAACTCCCCCCACTCCCCTGTGGCTAATATAACTGTTATCCCCATTTTACAGATATGAAAACAGAGTAAGCAAGGTCAAGAAACTCTTCAGCACACATGACCTCTGACCTCAGACAACCTGTCAGGGCAAGGAGACTGTGTCAAATTGTCACACATACATACACAGACACGCAAATGATCTAATTGCAATTTGTGATCTGATGCACAGAAGCAGCACTCACCCAGGGGCTCCCAGGGTGCTGGGGACAGGCCTGTGATTATTACAGGGAGGCGTGACGACAGTCTGCCTGCACAGGGCAGGGGAATATTTAAACTGGAGCATGAAAAGTGATTAGGGGTCTGGCCAATGCAAATGCGGAGGGTCAGAGGAAATCATGCATGCAAAGGCACAAAGTCACAGAGAACGAGCCCTGCCGGGGGATAAGGAGCTAATTTTGTAGGCAGGGGCAGGAAGTGGGCTGAGGACTTGGCAAGGGACAGGTCACAGAACACCGGGCCAAGGAAACCGGACTACATGTCTGATACGGTAGCTCCTAGCCACGTGTGGCTGCTGAGCACGTGAAACACGGCAATTCTGAGCAGAGGTGTACCACGAGTATGAAATAAACCCTGGATTTCAAAGGCTTAGTGTGAAAAGAAGAAGAAAACGAAGGAAGAATGCAGACTATCTCATTAGTAATCTGTACATTGATTCTTGATGATATGATGGTGAAATAATATTTTGAATATATTGGGTTAAATAATATATTACATTAAAATTGATCTCATGCTTCTTTCTACTTTTTAAATGTGGCCATTAGTAAATTTTAAGCTATGTATGTGGCTCACATTATCTTTCTGTTGAACCATGCTGATCTAGGCAGTGGGGAGAAAGCACAGGGGTTGCAGGTGTTTGGGGAATTTCTTGCCCAAATCTTGGGAGGAGAGGTGGAGAGGTGGAGTCGTGGAGGTGAGGCCAGTGGCCCAGGAGGGAGACAGTGAGGGCTCAGCAGAGAAGGGGCTAAATGGAAAAAAAAGCTTTGCTAAAAAGGGAAATGGGTGGGACGTGGCCCATCATGGCTCTGGTGGTTGGAGGAGAGGGGAGAGGAAAAGGTGGCTCTGGGGTCTCTGAGTTGAGTGCAGCCAGAAATCCTGGGGAGGACCAAATTTTGGGGGTTGGTGAGGGACTCATCTTTTGGCATGCTGAGTGAGCTGCCCCACGGTCCATCCCAGGAGAGGTGTCCAGGTGGGACGCCAGATAGAAAGAGAGGCCCTGGCCACTCACCTGGGAGATGGTATTCAAGGCCGGATGGACGCCATCCCTGCACGCTGCTTTCTGGTTGGATTTCTGCCTGTAGGTCTTCACTCTGAGGGGAGAGATCAGGGCCTTTCAGCCTGGCTGCTCGCTGCTGGGAGCCTGGAAGGATGACTGACTGAGGCAGGGCATGAAGGCTGATGTTTGGCTGCAGACACCAGGAGGAGAACGCATGCTCCCTCCTCCCTGACAGAGGGAACCCCTTGTGGGGAAGAGACCACTCCCGGCCTCCATGTCAGGAGGCTAGATTCCTGATGCCTCTTGGACGAATTGTACTCTTCTCTGGCTGCATCACCTCGCCAGGTTTCTTCAGCTCTGGGCTTTGAGTTTGGGAGATTCTTTGAGTCCCCTCCCTGCCCAACCTCATGAGGCCTTCACCCAAACCAGGGCCACCACTCACGCGAAGAAGATGATAAGGCAGAGACAGAGAGCAAGCAGGGCTGTGACTCCAGCTCCCCAGATGGCCCCCTGAATCACACCTGTCCTGGGCCCTGGTCTCCCTGCAGGTAAGAGACCTGGGGTAAACTCCAGTCCTGCCAAGCTGGCACCTGAGCATCCAGCCTTCTGGAATCCATGACGAGGGGTGTGCCCACTTCTACCCAGGACTGGCTCCTTTGTCCCCCACCCCTCTCCGTGATCCCAGCCTCCTGTTTCCCTGGCCCCTTCCTCAACCCCTCCCCCGCCAACCTACAGATGACTCTGACCTCTAGTGCCCCTTTGTCTGAGTCAGAGCCACTTCTCTCCTCAACGTCTTCTAGGGTCCTGGTTCATGCGCCCCCTCCCCTGGGCATCACCCTTCATACCTCCCTGACCTGGCAGCACCAGGATAGCCATGCTCTGTTTCCCGTGGGCGTTCCGGGCCTCGCAGCTGAGTCTGAGGCCGGAGCCCAGCGGCCCGCTGAGGCTCAGGGAGCTGTTGGCCCAGGGCCCCTCAGAGCTGGAGGTGATGGTCCAGGAGGCGTTGCTGTTGTTCCCTTCCAGCAGCCCCTCCCCCAGCCGCCAGCGCAGGGTGGGGGCCGGCTGGGCTTGGGAGGAACAGCTGCAGTGCAGCCCCTCGCCCTCCCAGGAGCAGGAGGGAGCAAACAGCTTCGGGGGGTCTGTGGGAAGACAACAGAGTATCAGAGGAAGACCCCTCCCCAGGGCCCAAGCATCCTTCCCCCCAGGTGTGTTCCAACTCACTCTTCACAAGGAGGCTCAGGGATGCTTCCAGGGACCCCAACAGGTGCTGAGCTCTGCAGACGTATCTCCCATGGTCCCCCAGTTCCACCCGGGGCAACTCCAGGACCCCAGGATTTGAGGGTTGTGAGGGCTGCAGGGTCAGGCTACCCCGGGTCCAGCTCACCCTAGCAGAAGGGTTGCTGTCGTCGATGCAGACCAGGTGCAGGGGCTGGCCCTCCTGGACTGGGAGAGACGAACCGTTGCCCAGAGCCTCAAGTCCTGGAAAGACAGAAAGAAAGCTAAGCCCTGGCCCTCACTAGGGGTGTTCTCTGTCTCTCTGTCTCTTTCTCTGTCTCTCTTTTCCTCACATCATGTAAATCTGTTTCTTCTCTTCCACCGCATGATCATTCGGTCAGCCGAAGGGGACAGGGCTGAGAGCACGCACCACAGCCTTTGCAAGAGGCCCGGGTGCGTTCTGTCTTCCACTAAGTTCACTAAGGCCCATCTAATTTAGTTGTGTCTGAGAGTCCACAGTCTTGTGAGCGAGACACCCAGAATCAGGTGTCATCAAGCAGCATGATGTGTTTTGTGATGGGGGTACAGTGTGCTCGGGGAACCCTGAGGATGGGAGTTCAGTGCGATTGTCAGGTCAGGGAGGGCTTCCTGGAGGAGGAGAGGCTTTTTAAAGTGGAGCATGAGAGGGTCCAGGAGCTGGCATGGAAGGACATTGCTGGAGGCAGGCACAGAAAGTGCAGCTATAGCTAGGGTGTGAAACGGCCCTGCATGCTCAGGGAAGAACAGATAGTCTGTAAGCCTTGAGCGAATGTGTATGTTTGGGAGTGTTGACATATGATGCTACTGAGGACTCAAAAATAATAACAGATTGGGGAAAGACAGAGGTATGAAAGGAAATATTGATGCATGTAACTGGTTTACTGGTATGTGTTTAACAACCAACTCATTGGGGAGGGGAGGGAAAAAATTTCTGATTTGCCAATTTCCTTGGCATAAATACTTCCTTCTTGGCCAATTTCAAGCACCCAACTAAATGTCACTGAACGCAGAATTGGGAAAACATGGACACAATTGGCTCTTGCCAGCCAGTGAGAGCCAATTCCAGTACGCCACTGAATGCAAGACCTCCCCTCAAAAAACCATGTTTTTGTCTAACAAAGTCACCATATACTAAGTCAAAAGGCCATTATTAGGCTGGAAATAAATCCCTTCAACTAACACACAGCTGACTTCTTTAATGTAAAAAGAGCTTCTTCAAATCATTAAGAAAAAGTCCACAAAGAAATACAAACGATTCTTAAACATAATGAAAGATACACAACCTGTTTACAAAATGGTAATTCAAGGTAAAAGGACAGTGAATTCACTTAAGATATCAGCAAGGATGAAAATGTTCAGCGGGTTGGGATTATAAACAGAACAACTTCCATGCAGCGTGATTTGGCAGTAGCTGTAGAGATCACAAACCTACCCTTTGATTTCGGACTTTTCTAGAAAAATTATCTTACAGACACATGCACACATATGGGGAATGTTTATACAAGTTATTTGTTGCAGTATTATTTGCCTTAACAAAAATCTGGAAACTCCATGGCTTTCCACCAATGGGGACTCATTAAGTAGTTTACAGTATAATATACTTCTAATTGGAAGACCATGGAATCTTCAGAAAGAACGAAGAAGTTTTCCTATGTACGCATGGAGACAGTAATGTACCAACGTCACTTACTTAGTTGGGACAAATGCGTCATGGCAGTATTAAGACTTTTAAAGACAAGGAAAGCTAGACGAGGGCTTTATGGAAACTCTCTGTACAATGTAAACCTAAAATTACTCCACCATGAAAAATTTATTAAAAAATAATAGCTAAGTGAGGGGCACCTGAGTGACTCAGCCGGTTAAGTGACCAACTCTTGATTTAGGCTGAGGTCTTGATCTCAGGGTCCTGGGATCAAGCCAAGCCCTGTGTCATAGGGCTCCGGGCTCAGTGGGGAATCTGCCTGAAGATTCTCTCTCTCCCTCTCCCTCCACCTCTCCCCCAGCTCCAAAGCATGTGTGTGTGCGCGCGCACGTGTGCTCTCTTTAAAATAAATAAATAAATCTTTTTAAAAAATGATAGCTAAGTGAAATAAGTCAGCTGGAAGAAAGACAAATACCAGGTGATTTCACGCATATGGGGAAATTAAGAAACGAAACAAACAAGCAAAGGCAAAAGAGAGGGAGAGAGAAATCAAGAAACAGACTCTTAACTATACAGAACAAACTGATGGTTACTGGAAGGGAAGGAGTGAGGAATGGGGAATCGGGTAAAGGGGACTGAGGAGGGCACTTGTGATGAGCACCAGGTGATGGATGGAAGTGATGAATCACGATATTGTATACTTGAAACTAATATTGCACTGTACGGTCACTAACTGGAATTTGAATTAAAACTTAAAAAAATAATAAAGGCGCAGAGTGTGTATACTGCATGGTGTGTACATATGTGTGTGTCTTTAAACGCAGATGCGTAGATTATATTTGGAGAAATAACCAAGAGGGGAGGTACACAGGTGCTGAACGTTATTTTATTCTTACTCAGTTTTGCTGGGGACTGGACTGTGTTCCCTTCAAGATCATATGTCCAAGCCCTAACCTCCAATATGGTGGTATTTGGAGGTATTTAGATGGGTCTTTGGGAGGTGATTAGGGTTAGGTGAGGTCATGAGAGTAGGGGCCTCGGGATGGTATTAGCGCTCTTTTTTTTTTAAGATTTTATTTATTTATTTGTCAGAGAGAGAGAGAGAGAGAGCACACAAGCAGGGGAAGCAACAGGCAGAGGGAGAAGCAGGCTCCTCGTTGAGCAAGGAGCCAGATTCAGGACTCGAACTCAGGACCCTGGGATCATGACCTGAGCCAAAGGCAGACAGACACTTAACAGACTGAGCCACCCAGGCGTCCCTGGATTAGTGCTCTTATAAGAAGAGATACCAAAGAACTCTCTCTCTTAGTTGTGTGAGAAAAAACACCACCAGAAACCAGCTGTTTACCAGGGAGTGATCTCTCACCGGGAGCCACATTGGCTGGACCCTTGACGTTGGACCTGCCTCCAGAAATATGAGGAATAAATGTCTGATGCTTAAGCCCCTCAGTCTGTGGTATTTTGTTATGGCAGCCTGAGCAGACCAAGATACATTTTATGCTTACTGTTTTAAACAACAACATTATAATGTGGAAGAGAATTGCAGGAGTGGGCAGGGTCCAGATCTGAGGGGAATGGGGCAAGGTTTGGGAGGGGAACATAGCTGGGGCACTGGGGACGGCCACCCCATCAGGCTTGGAGGTCATGCAATACCCTTGAGAGCAGGGTCAGTGGTGGGCAGAAGCCAGTTTGTACGCTGAGGAGCCAGTGGGGTGCCCCCCACCTCTGCTGTCCCCACACCTGATCTGAGCCTTTCTCCCACCTGACTTCTGAAACCCCAGCTCTGCTCTGAAGGGCGGAGACAGACGCTGCTTGCACCACAGCCCAAGAGGAAAGGTTGTACCCTACCTGTTCCTTCTCTTCGGAACACACTGATGGTCAGGTTCTGGGGTGCATCTGACAGATAGACATAATTGTTTTCAGAGGCAGGAAGGTGGATGTTGGCCCTTTTCTCCCAGAAACTTCAGAAATGAGAAAGGTGTGGTGTCGGGTGTTTTCTTTCCTTCCTCCCCAGGATTCTAGACCCTGCCTCCCTCTCCCCAACACCCACCGCCCTCAGGGACCCTGGCGTTCTGGCCTGGCACTCACAGGACACGTTGAGCGGGATGGTCCTCTCCACGCTCATACCAGCTCCGGGGAGGGTCACTCGACAGGTAAGGTTGGTGCCGTGGTCCTGGGGCCTCGGGGTGAGGGTGAGCACGGAGGAGTGGGGAGTCTTGGAGCCCCTGGAGGTGAGGGCGACCCCGATCCAGGAGAAGGTGGGGGGTGTCCCGCTCTCACAGGCCCATGGCACACTACAGGTAATGTTCTTGGGGTGGCCAGATTCTAGGGGCCCCTGGATGTGGATGTCAGGGATCTGTGTCAGAGCTGAGGAGGAGAGAGACAGAGATCCTGGAGTGGGACCCTGAGTGTGCCCCTGGAAGCAGCCTCTACCCCAGGCCAGCCGTCTCCTCCCCAGCCAGGATGGAGATCAGGGGGTCCCTTCCCAGCCCTGCCCCAGGAGCCCTCAGGATCCATGCATGGGACATGTGTCCTCTCCTTGACCCCGTTCCTTACCCGTCACACGCACGGAGAGCTGGTTCTGTAGGTAATTATATTTCACATAAGACCCTCTCTCCACCCTAAAGAAGTATGTCCTCGAGTCCCTTCTCTGTGCATCTCTGATGTCCAGGGAGCAGTTGTAGTCCCGGGGGTTCCCGAGGAGGTGGAATCGGCCCTGGGTCTCCTCCTGCACTTCTTGATCGGGGTTGTTGGTGGCCACTAGAACATCCTGGCTGTGATCACTCCCTTCCTGGAACCAGTAGCCATAAGCTGGGTCATCGTCAGTGTATCCTTGTTGCGGGTRGGAGAATTTGCAGGGCACATGCACACACAGGCCCTCCTGCACCTTCACRGTCTCCGGCACTTGCAGCTGGAACATTGAACGCTGAGCCAGGGACCCTGTGGGGAATCGAAGGTCAGCAGYAGCCCCYGCCCRCCTGCCCCGCCCCCGGCCCACTCACCTGCCCACAGCAGGGGCAGAAAAAGCGGTGGCAGCATCTTTGAGATGGAAGATGTGTGGGCTTCCTGTGGGTGAAGAAGTGGAGAGCAGTGGAGGAGGGTTGTGGGGGGCCCACGGGAAGCTGGGGAGGAGCACAAGGCCTTGTGGTTCTCAGAAGAGGAACTGCAGCTGTGGAGTTCATGCCCTCTCTACACAGAGCCAGCCACACCCCCTGGCCACAGACCAGGGAGACCCACCCCGGGAGGAGAGACCAGGAGCAGACCCTGTGTCCTGTCCCCCATCTCTGCGCTTCCTTCCAGCACCTGAGCCTGGACCGGGGCGTGCGTCTTGCCCATTAGGCCTCAAATTTGCTAGAGGCCTGTCCTGATGGGGAGGGGCACAGCAGAGGCGTCTGAGAATGCCGTGGCATGAGAGGGGCGTAGGTGGGGGTGCTGGAGTCCTGCTGTCCAGGCTGTGGCGTCACTGGTGCTCTCCATTTGCTCTGGGGAAGTGGTCACTTCCTGGCCTGGGCCAAGTTAGCCGCTGTGGTGTCTCGACCTACGGTTCTTGAACAGGGGTGTTTGCCTGCCTCCCCACAAAGGGGAAATTTGTCAGTGTCTGGACACATTTGATCATCATGGCTTGGGAGGAGGGTGTGTCTGGCATCTAGTGGGTTGAGACTAAGGATGCTTCTAAACATCCTCCGATGCACAGGATGGCTCACACTGCAAAAAATCATGCAGCTCCAGGGTTCAACAGTGCTGAGGTTGAGAGAGCCCAGTCTAGAGCTGAGGGGCAGTCATTTCTTCCAGATATGGGGTCTTGGAGGTTCTGTGTGGGTGTCCAGCCCGTGAAAGATGAGGAAGGGTCTTGGGTACAGAGTGGACGTCAGCTCTGTGTTAGGGCTGGAGGCAAAGAGGAGATACACCGGACCCATTTCATGCCCTTGAGATGCCTGGTAGAGACCATGAGGGAGGAAACAGGCTGGGGCCATGGGGCTGGAGGCTCTGTTGGGTGCTTTGGGACACAGTGAGCAGAGTGGACATGGCCTGCACTCTCAGGGGACAGGAAGGAAGATTCCCAGCTATAGGACCCTGCCATGGGCCCAAGGTCAATGCAGAGGCAAACTCGGGCTGAGCAGTGGGAAAAGCTCTTTGCACCTTTCTGCTGTGGTCCCCTTGCTCACATAACAGGAGGCACTTCGCCATGCCCTCAGGGGCCTCCAGGTCTTGTCTCCTGCCCTGCCGCGTAGTCATCCTGCACCGCCCGGAGCTGTTACCCACAGGCAGTGCGGACGCCTAACTGCCTTCCCGATGCTGTGCCGCTCCTTGCCACCAGCTCTCTGACTTCTCTCATGGGGAGACCGACTTGTCCATTCGACCACACTCACTGGACACCACCTGTGAGTCCAGTGCTGTGCTGGGGCTGGGGCTGGGGCTGGGAGGTGAACAGGCAGACTCTGACCCCAAGGAGCCCCCAGTCCTGCCTGGTTGGGCTCTTGTGGGACGAGGTGCAGGGAGTGTTCAAATGCCCCCTATGGATGGCTCAGGGAGACTGCATTGAAGAGGGGATCTTCAGATGCTGTCGTTCCCCCTGTCCTTCTCATATTGTCTTGTCCCATGTCTCTCATCCCCAGGACCTCTGTGCCCCAGCCACATGCTGGATAGGCCCCAGGCCCTTCCCTTGAGGCCCCGTCACCTCTAGGATCCAGGATCCCGAGCCCAGGCACCAACATATCTCTGTCCTGGCAACAACAACACAGAAGACAGAGTGGGTCTGTGTCACTGGGAATGCCTGAAGCTGAACCTGAGAATAAAGTTGAGCCTGAGGTCGCCCCTGTCCCTTCTACCATCCTCTCTCATACCTGCCGGGGGGAGCATCCCAGAGACCAGCTTCCTGAAACTCACTCTGCATGGAGAGGCAGGGAGACCCAGGCGCCCCGCAGGTGCCACGAGCTGCAGGTGGATCCCCCTCTGTCTCCAGCCCCTACCCAAGACAGCTGCAGGACCCTGGACAGCGAGGGCTGGGAGCAGCTCAGGGTGTGGCCCTCCGAGACCGTTCAGTGGCCTTCTCTTCACCCCTTGGTAAAGCCACCTCACTATGCCCTGTGCCCTCACATGGCCTTTCCTCTGTGCCATACCTGGAGAGGGAGGAGGCAAGGGTGGGAGGGAGAGGGATCACTCTCTTTCTCTTCCTCTTCTTATAAGCCCACCCATCTTAGGATTCCACCTTTTTGATCTGATTTAATTTTAGTTATCTCTGAAAATACAATCACATTGGGGGTTGAGGCTCCAGCATATGAATTTGGGGGGCATAATTCAGTCTACAACATTCAGGTTCTATGGGGCCCCCATGTTTCATCCTTGTCCTCCTTGTAGGCAGTTTCATATCCCTCACATGCAAAGAAAGCAAGTCATATAAATAATTATATTCTGCATTTCCACTTTCCATTTGAAAGAAATATGTCCCAGCCTCCATCCTCCTGGTGTCAATGATGCTCAAAGCACAGTTATATTTCCCAGGGTCTCCGAGGAGGTGGAAACATCCCTGAGTCACAACCTGCAGTACATGGTCTAGATGGGTCGTGGCCATTGGAGCATCCTTACCAGGCTTGTCCCTGTTTTGGAACCAGTAGCCACAAGCAGGTGTGGAATTGTTCCAGCCATCCCGAGGGTAGGAGATGGTACTGGGTGTGGGGATGCACAGCTCTCTCATGTCATCACAAACTTGTTTGTTCGCTTCCAGCTTGAAATCCGGATGCTCAGTCTGGGACCCTGGGCGTGAGAGTCTCTGCCTCAGCCACCCTCTCCTACCTGCTCACCCCTGGACAGCAGGGTTGGCTGCAGCTCTGGGAAGGGATGAGCCAAGCCCATTGCTGGGATTTTCTCTTTCAAGGAATCATGAGCTGTGGGACCAAGAGGAAGTTCTGACAGGAAGGTGAGTGACATTGAGGTGTGTGCACAGAACAGGAACCTCAGACCTGTTCTGTATTAGAGCTAGGCTGTCTTGAGAGATTGTGCTCATTTCCCATTTTTCAGAAGGGGCTGCTGAAGTTCAGACAAGGCAATGGACATGCCCTAAGCACAGGGGAAGGCAAGACCTGCTCCCTGTCTCCACACCGCCTGCCCATGTCCTGACCCTGCTCTCCGCATTAGGGACCAAGGCCCTCCTGGGCAGGTATCAGGGAGTTGTACTATTCCTGCTGGGGATTAGTTCTGGAGTGGCCCAAGTAGGAGTTAAAGGCAGAAGAATATGGAAGAACCCCAAGTAAGTTGAAGGGAGATGTTTTCCATTCATTCGTTTATTTAACAAAACAGAGTGAACACACTCACTGTGTTGGGGGCTGGAACTGAGACCTGACCTCACTTTTCCCTGCTTAGCGGGGTGGTCCCTAGGCAATTCCAGGATTTCATGACAGGAGCCAGAACCAGGAAGAGCAGGCTACATAGGGGTTTTCTTCCAGGTTTTCATTGGGTCCACATCTCTATTTTGAGAGGACAAGATCCACCCATCTCCTTGGCCATGTCTCCCACCTTCCTCCATCACCACATAAGGGCAGGGCCAGTGCAGTGCCCAGTACAAATACTTGAATAAATGGATGAAGCCTTTTCCAAACGCCCCTGGCAATTCACAGTGCAAAACCCCTCCTGATCTAGCATTCTACGGCAGAATTTTTCTTACATATGCTTTTGCTTCGGGCAACGCCTCCTCCTGTCAAGCTTCACATGTGGGGCTGTTCTCTTGCTTTTCACACACTCTCAGCGTCCGGAGCTGCCTGACATCGTGCAGAGTCCTGGCTAGTCTGTGGTTGGAGGAGCAATTTGTGTTTAGTATGACTGTAGGAAATGGGCGTGTATCAGTGTGCAATTAGGTTTTGTTAAAAATACCCCATGTAGCCCGTCCTCTCTCTTTGCAGAGGTTCCTGGAATGCTACTTTTAAACAACCTCCCATCCAGTGCTGAGCAAACCAAAACAGAGCCTGCCCTGAAACCTCAACACAGCAAGAGAGGACGAAGGAGTGTGTTCTTGACTGCTGAGACCATCCTCCTGTGGGAATCCGCAGAGGCAGAAATGCAGGCTGTGGCCACCAGATGGCAGTAATGATTCCTCAAATTCCTGCGGTTAAACTAAAAGGCTAAAGGAATTAGTTGAAAGGTCATCTGGGATTTTCATGATTCCCAGGAAGTCGTCCAGTTAACTGAGGGAACCGTGTTAGTGTGAGCATTAGTGTCAGTTAATTACGGTGCTAAACGCTTTACCTGTAATACATCCTTTGAGCCTCATGTAGAGCCATTGAGGTCTATAGTAATGATCCCTTTCCATTTTACGAGCGATGATGAGGTTCATAGATGTGATAATCTTTCCTTTTCTTTCCTTTTTTTTTTTTAGACAGATCTGTTGAGGTGCAATTGCTGTACAAAAAATGGCACATATTTAATGTATGCAATTTGATGAGTTTGAACTTACGCATTGCACTTGTAAAATCGTGACCACAATCCTGGTTATAAACACGCCCACCACCTCTCAAAGTTTCCCGGGGCCTCTATGCTTTTTATTGGTTTTTGTTTTGTTATGTTTTGTTTGTTGTTATTGTAGTCAGAAAACTTAACGTGAGGTCTACCCCCTTAACAAGTTTGTTAAATGCAGAATACAGTACTGGTAACTATAGGCTCTGTGTGATACCGAGGATCTCACAATTGATCCATCTTGCATAACCTGAATCTTTATACCTTCTGACCAACAGCTCCCCGTTCCCCTTCCCTCCAGACCCTGGCAACCACCACAATACTCTCTGCTTCTCTGAGCTAAACCTATTTAGATACTTCATTTAAGTAGAATCGTGGAGCATTTGTCCTTCTGCGATTGGCTTATCCCATTTAGCATAAGGCCTTAACACAAAATGCGTAAGGGAGTGCTTCAGGTTGTGAAACCATCTGCACGAGCATATGGAAGTATAAAACTCACTGGGAATGCCAGGTACACAGACAAATATGGAACACGGTAACCCTGTAATGGTGGTGTATGAATCACTTAATTTTAGTATAAAAGTGAAAAGACTAAAGTGTCAAGAATAACTGTGACTAAAACAATTTGTTAATGGATACTTAGAAAAGATGTAAATTGTGACATCAAAAACACAAAGTGTTGAGGGGTTGAAGTGTAGAGTTTTGTATGCGATTAAGTTGGGATCAGGGTATGACAGACTGTTACAAAATTGAGATATTTCATGATGTTGCTTTCTGGAGAGCAGATCAAGCTCCTGCTGGAGCCAGATTTAAATCTCATCTTCCTGTCACTAAAGCATCTCTTTTTAACTGTACATTCCAAACCCGCAAATGGAAAATATATAGTGAGGGACACAATGTGGATTATTTAACGTGGAATAATTATTTATTTATTTTTATTTATTTGACAGAGAGAGACACAGTGAGAGAGGGAACACAAGCAGGGGGAGTGGGAGAGGGAGAAGCAGGCTTCCTGCCGAGCAGGGAGCCCAATGTGGGACTTGATCCCAGGATCCTGGGATCATGACCTGAGCTGAAGGCAGTCTGAGCCACCCAGGTGCCCCTAATGTGGAGTAATTATTGACTTGACCACCAGGTCTGAGGCTCCTGTCTTATATGTCTCTGGCTCTGAGTCTCCCCACGTTTTTCCCAAAGATTTAATTAATTAATTAATTTAGAGTGCGAGCCAGGGGAGGGGCAGAGGGGGAAGGAGAGAGAGAATCTCAAGCAGACTCCCTACTGAGTGCAGAGCCCAACTCTGGGCTCAATCTCACAACCCAGAGATCATGACCTGAGATGAAATCAAGAGTCAGACACTTAACTGACTGAGCCACCCAGGAGCCCCTCTGAGTCCCCTTTTTTATTCAGGACATAATTTTACCTGGCTTTAGGTGTGGCTGGTTCCAGGGTTCATATGACAGAGGCCCTATACTCTCTTTGCTTTTTTTTTTTTGGTCGTGTGGTTGCTGATTTTACTCAGCCTGGCTTTTGTTCTCAAATTCACAAAGGTCGGAGCTGTGATGTCCACTCTGCACATGAGGACACTGAAGCCTACAGAGATCAGGTAATTTTCTGGCAGAAACGGGTCTGTGCACTTCTCCACCGCCCCCACGGCGCCCCCTGGCGACCCCTGGCGGCGGCGCATCTCTCTCAACGTTCCTTGCCCCGTCAGGGCGCCCTCTGCAGCTCACCCAGAGAGTTACGCGGATCCCTGCACCAGCCGCGTCCTCCCTCCATTCCTCTATTTCAACCCATCCGCTTCCACACCAGCTGCGCCCTGACACCCAGTTCCCACCCTGCTACTCCGAAGCCAATCTCTCTGACAGTCTCGCTGCACAGGAATGATAAAAGGCAAAGAATTATTACTATTATCACTGTTGTTATTACCCACGTTATTGTTAATGTTGTTATTTTCCCATTCCACTCCTTTCTTCTCTGGGAGCTGATGGTGGGGGGGGGCGGGTTCTGCCTCCTATCCTCTCTATCCAGTTCTCATGGCGCCCCCATGAGGATGTAGACCAAGATCAGGGTTGCTGCGATTGACAACTTCGTGGCTCCCCCTGGTGGTCAGATGCACTTGGGGTGATAGGTTTGCCCACACAGGGCCCCAGGGACCAGGCTAGGCGTCGTCAGGGTTCCGCCTGGTTTACAGTTCCACAAAGATCCCAGGTTAGCATTCCCTGTGGTCTCCAGGCCTGGTGAGCAGGAAGGAGTGGATGTTTCCTAGTGTCTATTCTGGCTGCCCCAACAGAACCTTGCCCTGGGAGGGGCTGTGACATTTTGCTGTTTTGATAAAAAGGTACGAAGCTGGACTCTAGAAAAAGAATAAGGGCTCCTTGGGACTGCTCCTCAGGCTGCCACCTGCCCCCAGGTGAGCTCTGGGGTTGGCTTAAGGGAATGAGAGTGAGTCTCTGGAGCCCGAAGTATGTTCCAAGCCTGCAGTTGTCTCCTGAGGGTAAGGCCCTCCTGAGGGTCTCACTGCATTAAATGCTCAGATTCTTGCTGTGGGCTCTGAATGAAACCAGTTCTGCCATATTGGTCCCGATTGATTGGACCAAGCATCACTGGCCATGTACAGTCTGGATACAAGGGAGGGACATTCTTCTGCAGTGACTTGGCATATAGCTCTGTTGGATAGGGATGCTTCATGTTGAGTGATGTCAAATAGATTCAATCAGATGGTCTCTGTACCAGAGGTTGCTGGCCTCCTCCCATTAACCAACTCCCTTTTACCTTAATAAGGGGGGGAAAAGGTAATAAGGACACAAACCCTTAATTAATGAGATTTATAGGGTAATTTAAGTACCTGCGAAGATTTTTGTTGTTAGGTCATACAATTGAAGTTTTTTTTTTTTAATCTATAAATGCAGTTTAAAATGTTTTTTCCCCCCAAAAGTTTAGTAAAACGTAATAAAAAGATTTTTAAGTATGCCCATAGGAATTAACATGTCCTGAAATAGTTTGTGTGGGGAGCATTGATGGCAGTTATTTACATATATTACCTTATTGAAAGCTCACAGCGGCCCTATGGAGAGGAAACGTTTCATATCCTCACATTACAGGTGGAGACACCGAGGTGTAGTTAGGGGGCATCCATATGTACGACTACTTGTAACACTATTGCAAGTTCAGGGTACTTAAGACAACCCTCAGTTTCCATCATTCACTGGAAGGACTCATATAACGCATTAGAAGCTATTATCCTTGTGGTTAGGGCTCGTTACAGCTTGAGGATACAGATTAATGTCAGTGAAGTGGGGAAAGGGCCTGGGCAGGGTCCAGGGGCTCCCACATGTCTCTCCAGCAGAGTCACGAGTCATGGACAGCATTAGCTCCTCCCATACATTGGTGTATGACAGTCTGCTGGCCAGGGAAGCTCACCTGAGACTTGACATCAGAGTTTTTATTGGGGTTCTTTCACATAGTTATGATTCACTGCTCATGTAGCTGACCTCAGTCTCCACCTTCTCCAGGGGCAGAGCTGATTCCATGTGACCCAAAGCCTTCATCATAATTTCCACTGTGGAACATCTAGTGTGTTCCAAGTCCCCCACCCCCAAGGTAAATAAAGACACTCTTATCAGGCAGGGCATTCTAAGGACTTAGACATTCCTTCTAGGAGTCAAGGACAAAGTCAGATCTGTCTTTGGTTAAAGTTAAATTCTTTACTACAAAAGTCCATTTCTCGGACCCATCTAGGTCCACAAATGGTACTGGCGATTTTTCATACTCTTGTATGAAAAAGAGGAAACATTGAAAGAATCTAAATGCCCCCAAATGGGGTATGAGTTAAACAAAAGAATCCATGGCCAACACAGTGGAATAGTATGCAGCCATGAACAAAGACCAATGAAGATACAGGAGGAAGGGCTTCCGATGAGCTGCAGGCAGAAAAACAACTCTGTGTGTTTTCTGGGGGCACCACTTATACTCAAATACTGAGGAGGACCAATTTAACAATTTCAGTGGTATGTAATGTATTATTTTCCTATTAAAATAAATACAGATGTGCTTTGCAGTAGGCTGCAAATATTCATATGGATTTTCGGAATACAGTAGGAGACTTCAGAGATATTGAATGAACCACTAGACACACTGAAGTGTATATTCACCCTTCTCTGACTAAGTTTGGGTTTAACATTAGAGAAGCCCAAATAAGGATGTTGAACGGTATGATACCACCTTGGTAAAAATATGCATGTGTGCATGAGTGTGTTTGACATATCAAAACTGAAAAGTTTCAGAGAAAAACACTGGATATATCTTCAGGTGGTCTAACTATTACAGGTGACTTTCCAATAGTATTAATCAAATTCTGATAAATAATTGTGTATTTTATTTATAAAATATTTTATTTATTTATAAATGCAAAATGTATGAATGTATATTTATGTGTATATTTCAATAATTATTGTAAAATATTAATATTTTTACATATGTATTTAGATAAGTATTCATAAAAATTGAAAACGATTTAATTACTAAAACAGTATTAATTCTATTTTTCCTTCTTAAGAATTTTCCAAAAATTCCTATAGCCAATGCATTGCTTTTGCAATTAAAGTAGTATTCGTCGTCGTGAAAATGAAAGACGAACATACTTCCGAGTCCAGCTTGAAAGATTTGTCAAATGACCCTTTCTGGGATGCGCCCTCTCCCCTGCCTTCTCAGTCTCTCACCCAGCCCACCTGGGTCTCTGTGTCTCCATGTCTCTCTTTCTCTCCATGGGGTCCCCAGAAGCAGACACATCACACATGCTCAGCGCCGCGTCCCCCATGAGCACGCTCTGCTCTGCCCCAGCAGCACTTCTATTACTGAGCCTAAAGGTCCAACACCAAGACAATGGGTTTTATACATTTTGGCTCAGACACACAATAGCACGCCCCACAGCCACTCCAAATGGCCAGGTGGTGGAAGATTTGCTGATCCGGGGAGAGACTTAGAATAAGCTGTCGGTGTTCAGGGAGGGGGAAACTGCCCCTTGACAAATGAGACATGTAATTTAAAATTTGAGATCTGCAGGGAGTGGGAAAAACAAAAATGAACAACTGTCCCACATTTTTAAAAAGTCTGATGTCCGGGGCGCCTGGGTGGCTCAGTCGTTAAGCGTCTGCCTTCGGCTCAGGTCATGATCCCAGGGTCCTGGGATCGATCCCCACATCGGGCTCCCTGCTCCGCGGGAAGCCTGCTTCTCCCTCTCCCACTCCCCTGCTTGTGTTCCCTCTCTCGCTGTGTCTCTTTCTGTCAAAGAAATAAATAAAATCTTAAAAAAAAAAAAGTCTGATGTCCTGTATTTATTGTGCTTTTCAGTATTTTCCAGTTTTCCTAAAAGTGAGCATAAGATTTTTTTTGTAACCAGGGCAGAACAGTATAATAATATTTTAAAAGAATGAGGTGAAAAAAATGATAAGCTAAAGGCACCTTAAAGTCATAAAGATAACAACAACTCCCCAGGCGTCTCCTCCCCAGCTCTGCCTGCGCTGGGGTTCAGAGTCTACCCTGGGGCGCAGGAGGGGGAGGGGGACCAGCAGCTCAGAGCCAGAGACGCAGATCTGTGAAGAGGCAGAGGAGGCTGCCCGGTCCCTGGACAGATGCCTATCCCAGGAGGACCTGCGCAACCCATGGAACTTTCCAGACCCAGGTGCAGACTCTGGAGGGAGCTGGTTCTCCTGGGTAAGAGAGCTGAACCCGCAGGACAGGGGAGCAGTAGAGGAAAGGGGGGCAGGACTGGCACCAGGACTTTCGTGAGCTCACATACCTGGGCATACCTCGCCCATAGACACACACTCTCTCTCTTACGCACATACACACACACACAGAGTGTTCATCCCCATCCATCCCCAGGAATGATAAACTTGGACCCCCTCCCACACTTGCCAGAAATCACCTCCTCTGGGTGCCTCCTCTGCCCTGATCCCCTCCCCTACCTCTCCAGTTGGACTCCTTCCCAACCCCTCACTTCCCTCCAGGACCCTCTGAACCCACCCTGACGGGGACAACTATCATGTCTCACTGGCCACGCTGTGTCCTGTCCTCAAACATCACCAGTGTCTACACCTGGAGGCCTAGAGCAGGGGGTCTCATGTGTCTTTGCCTCCTCCATGGAGCCAAGGCTTAGGGTGCACAGACAGTGGATCTCCGTATCTTAGGTGATGACGGATCCTCACCCACATTCACATGCACTCCACGGAATTTAGATGCTAAGTCAAAGACATGTGTAGACAGTCTTGGGGGATTTATCCACCCAGATATCAACTGAGTTCTCCCTCTGGGTTCTGCCCCATGCTCAGGGACGCTGTGATGTGGTGTCCAGTGTGAGATGCAGATCTATCTCCAGACTCTGATGACCCAGATGGGGATGAGATGAGGGGGCCCAGGAGGCTGGGGGAGCCCCAAGGGGCCGTCTGACCCAGATTGGGGAGGAGGGGACATCAAAGCTGAGAACTGAAGGCTGAGTAGAAGTGAGTTGACGGGGGGTGGGGGGGTGGGGCGGGGGATGGGGAGGAGGGAACAGGGATCTGTGTGCCAGAAACAGGGAACAACATGTGTGAAAGCCTGAAGTCAGGAGAGAGTGTGGTGTATCAAGAGAGCTGTCTATGTCTGGGGAACACAGTGTAGATACTGTCTTCTGATAAATGAATGCACAAATGCATGCATGAATGAATGACTGAATGGGGGGTTCATGGTGTAATGGGGTGGGGTGCGTATGATCCAAAAGGAGGCTAGATAAGTCATAAAAACCAGCTGTTCCTAAGAGTGTCTCATAAGCCATGTTGAGTTTGAACTTTATCCGTAGAGTGCTGGGGAGCCATGGAAGGTACCTAAGAGAACAGGATCACAACTGGGGCTTTATAAGGATCCACATAACTGTTCTATGAGGTTGGGCTGGAGACTGAGTGTCCAAGGAGGAAGCCAGGCTGGAAGGAGATGAGGAAGGAATGAACCAGGACAGGGGCTGAGGGGGTAGGGAGGAGAAGACAGGCTGGGGAGCTAGCAACCCATGGCATGCTCACCAGTGTCCCTGGAGATCATTTCCTGGACAGTGTAAATCAATCTCTCTTCTCTCTCTCTCTCTCTCTCTCTCTCTCTCTCTCATGTATGTGTGTTCTATTTGTCTTCTTCAGCCGGTCTACTGGCCTGTGGGATCCGCCAAGCCTCTGGCCAAATCTACATCAGCCCAGACTCACTCATAGGATTCAAGGGATTTCGGACCATCCTGATCCTCGAAAATGCCACCGAAGATGCTCATGAATACAGCTGGCACCGCGGTGCAAATGACACTGTGGATAATATGATTGTCAGCTACAAACCTCCCTCCAATTCCTGGCAGACGGGGCCCATGTCCAGTGGTCGGGAGAACGTGACCAAGATAGGTGACCTGGTGATCAGGAGATGTGCATTAAATGACACAGGGAATTACACCGTGAGGGTGGACACTGGCAATGGGACCCAGACAGCAACTGGCTGGCTCGACATTCAAGGTGAGTTGGCAGGTTGCCCATTTCCAGATCTGGGGGCTTTGGGAGTGAGGTCCCTGGGAGATCATACTGTCCAAGTCTCCTCCACCCCCAGGTGACTGTGGGAACCTCGGCAGATGGTAGTCTAGCTTCTCCCGCAGAGATGGGTCACTCGTTCCCTTCAAGGGCTCCAGTTTCACCATCAGGGTATCAGTTATGTTCTGCTGCATAACAAAGATCCACAAACAGCCACAAACAGCAGTTTCAAACAGCACCCATTTATTAGCACACATTCCTGTGCGTCAGAAGTCTGGGCGAGTGCTGTGCTCTGAGACTCACAAGGTGCTGAGTCGGGGCTGTAGTCTCACGTGTGGCTCTGTCCATGGGCATTTCACATCATGACTTTGCTTCTTCAAGGTCAGCTGAATTCTTTCTCTCTAGTCTGCTAAGGAGTTTTATATGACATAAGGGTAACGATTGGAATGACAATCCATCACTTTTGCCGTATTGTATAGGTTAGAAGAAAGTCATGGGCTTCACCCACATTTGAGGGGTGGGGATTATACAGGCCGGAGATCATGGGGCCATCTTGGAATTCTGTCTACTACAGACAGCTCCTGGGGGCTCCACAGGGCTAGCGGGGAGAGTGTGTATTTGGAGACAGGAAGCCCTGTGTTTACCTCTGACTATGTATATGTTCCATGGCCCTGAGCCTTCATCTTCCCTCTGTGGTGTTCTGTTTCCTCATCTGTAGAATGGGGATAGTATCTACCACTGTCTGTTGTAAGGTTGGAGGGAGTATCTGTCAAGTGAATGGGACTCAGATAATGGGAGCAATTATTAATAGAGAGTCCAAATGCCACCTGTCACTCAATTCTACCCATGGCTCCTCCGTTGGGGGTGTTCTGGTTTTAGGTTCCACGTCCAGAAACAACCATTAGGCCACATGCCTATCCCAAGAGCTCACCACTATTGCAGTGGATGCCACAATGACGACTCCACACATAGGATGGTGGGCTCAGGCTAGTTCCCACACCTCAACCACTCATGCCCATTCCCTACTTCTCTGTCCCTCACAGCTCTAGGGCTGCTCCCCTTCCAAGACCCCAGACCCCATACAACTCTTGCCTTCTCACCAACCTACACTGAAAGCCCCTTTGGAGAGGAGCAGAGCTTGGGGAGGCAGACCCCACCCCTAATGTCTTCTTCCTGCTTCCCCCAGAGGCAGAAGGCAAGCCAGGCATCTGGGCCAACGCCAGCTCTCTGGTAGAGGACATGGATGCTGTGGCTGCCATTTGCCACACCAATGCCACAACGGTCAAGTGGTATGTGGATTACACACTGGTGTCCAGCAATGACCGGATGACAATCTCCCCGGACTTCAAGACCCTCATCATCCACAGGGTCAGCCGCTATGACAGAACACTTCACTGCGAGATAGAAAGCATCCCAGAGATTTTTCAGAGAAGTGAAATTATCTCTCTGACTGTGGCCTGTGAGTGGTCTGGAGCCATGGGAGTAATGCTGGGGGTGGGCTCAGGGCCTTCCAAGGATGTAGCAATAAGACAGGCAGAACTGGAGAGAGGAAACACCATGAGCCAGCCCACAGCCAGCTGGATCTGGGTTTGAATCTTAGCTCTCTGGACTTAGAATCACCCTCACTGCACAGAACGATCTGCTATTTAAAACGGAGACCCTGGTTCTTACTCCTCAGATTAGAAATAGTGCGAAATTGTTCAGATCTGGCTTTTGTAAAGACGGGACTGCTTACAACTAATAGTTTCTTAAAAATGACATTCAACTTATTAAATATTCAAATCCCATGTTCCCTTGAGCCTTCAAATACATTGATCTTTTCATTCTGGTTTTCTAAATTTAGTAAAATCACCTTCACTTTTCTTCTTACTCAGATTGAACTGACTATACTCCCTTAAACAGACAGTTTGATTTTAAAGCGAAATGACACATTTCATGCATTCTCTTTTCTCCACGGTCCTTCGGCCTCCCCACAAGGCAAGTACACAATCCAGCCAGACCTCCCCAGAAATCTCAAACAGGTCTTGTAAATCGAAGACACTGACTTATAAATACAATGAACCTTGGATCTTTTCAATGTTCTGGGACTTCTCACATTGACCAAATTCTTTCACATCTTTCAGCTGTGAAAAAGCACAAGTCTTGAATGGTTTTCACATCTAAATCTAGAACCACACGAAGTCTGTCAGGTTTCCTAACAAACATGCTCTGGCAATCATACAGAAAAAGTGGTCACAGAGCAGGCAGTTTCTGACCTCCATACACAGCTTACTGGCTGGAGGTTTGCAACCAAGAGCCAGGACCCAGGGCCTGCCTCTGCAGGGAGATTCCTCCCAGGCCATAGGGGGAATTCACTTAGTCCCTTTGTGGGTCAGTAGGGGACTATGAAATCCCTAATCCTCTCCTTGGGACCCCACTTCCCTCATCTATAAAATCGATCATATGGGTTGTTATGGGGATTAAGCAAATGTGTGAACCTATAAAGTGTTTAGAACAGAGCCCAACATGCAGGGGGCCTGATGTATTGCTTCTATTCCTATTTTATTGTGACATGAAGGGCAGTCATGGGGCTGACTCATAGCAGGTGCTTGATAATGAAGATGTTACAATTATAGTCATGTTGTGGGCAGAGCTGCCTTGCAAGTGCTGGGTCTAGGGGATACTTGGGGTGCAAAGTGGGGGCACCTCCTGGTCGGGGAGGACTATGTGTGGATTGACGGAAGGAGACAGGACCCCAAGGGGTCAGAAACATAGCTCCGGGTCTCCTGCCCTGTCTCTGCAGATGGGCCAGACAACGTGCGGCTGAGTTCCAGTCCCATTATCTCCAAGGGCGTCCTGTCTGCTAAGATCGGCTCCCAGGTAATGATGGAGTGTAGCGCCATTTCCAAACCCAGTCCCAAGTACCAGTGGATCCACAGTGGCCCCCTCCTGAGCTTCTCAGAGGCAAGCGTCACTCTCCCAAGTCTGGCCTGGGAGCAGATGGGCACATACAGACGCATCGTGGGGAACCCTGTGACCCAGCTGACCACGTACAGGGAATTCCAGATCCAGCCACCCATGCGTACAGCAGCCCACCTCCGGAGCTCATGCTCTCCAAATCTTCCCATCTCCATGCTTTTGCCTAGGCAGTACCCATCATCACGAATGCCATCTCTACCTTGCAATGCCATGCTCATGACGGTTGAGTAAAATCCACACCACCCGCCCCTGTCCTCTGAGGTCCAAGTCCAAAGCTGCCTCCTCTATGAAGCCCTCAGCGATCTCAGATCAGAACAAGGGTGAATCCCAGGGAGATTTGGTCAGCCAAGATTAACTGAGCACTTACTGTGTACCAGCTGCCTTTCTAATCTGTGTAACCCTCACAGTCTCCCTGCAGAGGAAGTGACTGTTGTGAACACCACCTCCATTTACAGATAAGAAAACCGAGCTGTGGGAGGTTGAGTGCTTTTTTCAAGGTTCCATTTCCAATGAACAGAGGAGGCAGGGTTTAAACTCTGGTAGTCCGACTGCACAGCCTACATCCTCAGCTGTTTTACTCAGTGGCCTCGAGACGAGAGAGTGGAAAGGCCAGAGGGGGAGGTTGTGCGGAGACAGCAGGGATCTGTTGTGGATGTGATGTTTGGAACCTGGCTTGAGAATGCATCTGTAAACGGGAAGAGCGCCTCTCTGAGCCTCAGTTTCCCTATCTGTAGTGTCAAGATATAAAGGGTCCCTATATGACAGGGCTTCTGGCAGAATTAAATCAGACAGTGCATGAGAAGCCATCAGCGTGGCTTGTCCCAGAGAAAGCCACAAACACAACGGAATGTGGGCTGGAGACATTTACTCTGATCACTCCTCACTATTTACTAAGCACCTGCTAGGGCACTAGACACAACCGACCAACTGTGAACGATTATGCACTGACTGATTCACACCTTTCTAACTCCACTGGACTGTGAGCTTCAGGAGGACAGAGGCTGGGAGAGCTGTTTGCTCACTACTTGTCCCTAGTGCCTAACACGGTGCCTGGTACATAGCTGGTGCTCAGTGAATACCTGTGCAATGACTTAATGACCCTGTGTAACCAACACCCCCGACCCTGTCACTCTCTACCCCCTCGAGTGGCTTTATTCTTTTTTCGGAGCACTTCCTGCTGCCGGCAATGATATTAGACATTTCTTTGCTTACTTGTCAACTGTCCACTTCCCAGCTGGAATGTCAGCCCCATGAGGGCAAGAAGTTTGTTTTGTTCACTGTTGAATTCCTAGCACTTGGAACATAGCAGATGCTGATAAATCTCTGAAGAACAGATGTGTGGGTGAGTGAAGGGTTGAGTGATGGTGCCCCTGACCCCCTTGTATCCTCTCCTTCAGAGCACATTCCTGTTGTGAACAGCGGTTTCTACATCTCAGGAGCCAAAGTGGTGTGGCTCATCGTGTTCATAGTCCTGGGCAGCATCTACCTCTGTGGAATCCTGATCTACGCCTTGATCAGCCATTTCTCCACCAGGTGCCTGTTGCCCTGGGTCGAGGGTGGGGTACTGGATGGGTCTCAAGAACACTTCCTTAAGAGGGGAAGGCAAAGCCGGGAGGGGAACAGACAAGCTAGGAATGGGATGTCAGGAATCATCTGGGGCAGACAGATAGGTCTCAGACCAGAAGCCAACGGCAGAGAGGGAGAGTGTAGAGGCAGTCATGCCCCTAAATAGAAATGGGGTTTCACTCAGCGACTTCTTTTCATCCCAGTTTCTTTGTGTTTATGATGTTGGTATGGAGGTCCACCTAGAGGAGCAGCCATGAGAATGAGCAGGGTGGGTGCCAAGCATCCAGCATGTGTCTGGGACATGGTAGTCACTAGTTACCAAGGGGAACTAGTTGGGGAAACAGGTAGTACAGTCCACTGCAGGGGGAGAGATTGGTCAGAGGGAGGATTCTAATCTGGGTTTCAATCTCAGCTCTCCCTCTGGCTGTCTGGGTGGCCTTCAGTAGATCACAATCCCCTCAGGTCCTCTTCACCCACATAGAGGATGTGAAGGGTAATATCTGCCCTGAAGGGAGATATGGGGGCTAGACACAATTCTTGGAGGATGAAGCAATTAGCAGCATTCTCGGTACTTCTCGGAATTTCTCAAGCTTAGCACTATCAATATTTGGGGCCAGATAATTATTGCAGGGGTCTAGGTTATTTTTTCTTCTACAGCCTGAAAGAAGCTATCTAGCCAGGCATAAACCCCTCCTCACAACCAGGAGTGAACCGAACATCTCCACTGCCCCATTCTCCTAAGAGGTGCCACATTCTCCTTGGTCTCAGCTCTCCAGTCTGGCATGCATGAGAGCAGGGGGCTGGGAGTCAGAGAGGCCAGGTTCAGAATTAGCCTCTGTCATTTTCTAGCTGTGTGACTTTAGGCAAGTATCTTCCCCTCTCTGAACTCCTGCTTCTTCATTCACAAAACAGGGTTAAAGTTTCTACTTTGTGTGACTGTTGAGAGGGTTCAATATAATTTCTATAAATCATTTACTCTAGTGTCTGGCATATAATAGGTGTGAAATAACTTACTATTATTATCACTAGTAATTAGGCCAGGTAGTGCCAGCTTCTTCCCCAGGTACACCCAGCCTCTTTTCCCTCCCCACATCTGCTGCCCCATGGCACCTTCCTCCAATGACCTTAAGACATCAGAAATGCTAAAACATATGGGGAATGTGGAGGACTCTCAGTGTAGAGGTTAAGCTCCCAGATTCATCCCCTGCTACTCCTGAGGTCCTTCACAAGGAGGGCTTGGAAAGAAGAAGCTGACTCCTCATCTCCCCAGGATTATCCTACATTCTCTGTTTCCTAAGGACCTGAAATATGACATCTTCCCTGACTTCTCCCCATAGGCAGCCCCGGTTACATGAGTGTCCACCTTAGACCATGAGGACAAGACCAGGTGGGCAAAAAGGTGAGGTGGGAGCAAGGGAGAAGGGCTGAGAGTCCCCAAAGAGATGGGCTAGGCTGGAGAGGGTCCAGGGTCTAGCTGGAAGAGACAGTCAAGAGAAGGAACCAGGGGTGCCTGGGTGGCTCAGTCGTTAAGCATCTGCCTTCGGCTCAGGTCATGATCCCAGTGTCCTGGGATGGAGCCCCACATCAGGCTCCCTGCTCAGCGGGAAGCCTGTTTCTCCCTCTCTCACTCCCCCTGCTTGTGTTCCCTCTCTCACTGTGTCTCTTTCTGTCAAATAAATAAATAAAATCTTAAAAAAAGAAAAAGAGAATGAGAGAGAGAGAAGGAACCAGCCCAGTCACACTGAGGTTGAGAGATGGAGGCTCCTGGAGGCAGTCTGGAGTCCTCACCTAGGACTGGGGGGGGGGGTGGGGGGGGTGACATCAAGGGCAGAGTGGCCATTGGCTGCTCCATCTGTCAATCAGAACCAGCCAATGGGAAGTAGGCTGGGGCGGGTCATATGTGGAGCCCTGCGCTCTAATTGCGAGGCCTCTTCTCCACTAGGAAATGCGCTTCTGACTTCTCGTTTTCTTTAGCTTGACGCCCACGGCACCACCAGAGAAGGTGCAAAGATGACCATTGCCAGTGACGGGGAAACGGAACAACCTATAAATGCCCAACAACCAGGAATGGCTTAAATGGACACAGGACAGGTTGAGCTAGTCTGTGATGGTTAGAAACCACGCTGGAGAAAGGTGCTCACTGATGCAGGAAATGCTTACGACTCATTGTTAGAAATGCGTAATGTAAAGCTGCACCTAGTAGGACCATCATTATGAAGAGGGGAGATTAACTAGCTGATATAATATGTACAGCATGTATGTATGTATTCTACAGTTGTATGTATACACACACATACTTATATATGTACACATATACACATATGTATATATGTACTTATATGTGTATGTATATGTACACACATATGTGTATATTTGTACATATATACACATATATGTGTGCACATACACATATGTACACACACCTGTACAAAAAATATGGAAAATGTTAACTATTAACAGTCTTATCTCTTAATTTCCTTCTTTGCACTTTACTGTATGTTCTAAAGTGTTTTTTTCTCACAAAATGTATGAACTGTTTTTATAATCAGAAGAAAAAAAAAAGTTATGGGCCCAGCAGGCTTCCTTGTGCTGTTCTGCTCGACTAAAACCCAATGAAGTTAAAACACCACCAGCAGGAAGAACCAGCTAGGGTTTTTAGCACCTCCTGCCCCGCTTCCCCCAGCTAAGTCTGAGCCCGCGCTCAGACGGGCTGACCAGCGCTGTCTTCTGAATCATCTTCAACGTGTCCAGGCAGACTGAAAATAGGGGTGTGCGTGCTTATGCATCTCGGTGCCATTTTTATATGTTCTGCCCACGAACTTGCCTTTTTGCGTGGTCTCTGTGCTCACTTATTTAACCACTGTATCTATGTGTCAAAATGCATAGATTCACAGATATTTCCAAAACCACCTCATTTGAATGACAGAAAACCAAGGACATCCCGAGTTAACCATTGCATATACACATCAACAGAGGTGGACGTTATACTATTTCTATATCTAAACCTGTATCTCCCCACCTTACAGTCTTAAGTAGATATGGCTGTTGAATTTTACCCAAAGCCTTTTCATTATTGTTGAAATTTTTTATTATGTTTTTGTCAAAGGTAGATTTACATACAGTAAAATGCACAAATCTTACATGTATAATTCAATGAGGTTTGATAAATACATACACTCATATAACTACTATCCCAATCAAGATACAGGATGTTTTCTGCACCCCAGAAAGTTTCCCTGTGCACCATTTAAAGTTATTCCCCAGCCACACACCCCCAAACAGAGGCAGCTGCTTTTGTGAATTTCTGTCCCAATAGATTAGTTTCATCTGTTCTTGAACTTCATCTAAGCGGAATTATAGAGTATATTCTTTTGTATCTGGCTTCTTTCACTCAACATGTTTTTGAAATTCATTCAGGTTCTTACATGTGCCAACTGTTCATTCTTTTATTTTGATGAATAGTATTCTGTTGTTTGGCTATAATACTTTGGTTATCCATTCACTTGTTGATGGGTATTTTGTTGTTGTTGTTGTTGTTATTGTTATTGCTGTTGTTGATGGGCATTTGAGTTGTTTCTACCTTTGGTTATTATGAATAATGCTGCTATAAATATTCATATACAAATGTTTGTGTGGACCTTTGCTTTCATTCTTCTTGAGTAAAAATTAGGGGTGGAATTTCCGGGTCATAGAGTGGGTATATTATGTTTAACTGTATACAAAACCGCCACACTGTTGTACAGAACACACAGTTGTACTATTTACATCCCACCAGAAATATACAAGTGTTCCAATTCCTCCACACCCTCTCAACATTTGGTGTGCTCAGGCTTTTTGATTTTAGCCTTTCTAACAGATGTGATAGGGCATCTCATTGTGATGAATTTTCATTTCCTTGATGTCCAGTGGTGTTGACCACCTTTCATGTACCTACTGGCCATTTGGATCTCTTCTTTTGTGAAATATATGATTGAGTCTTTTTTCCCATTTTAAAAATTAGGTTATTGTGTTATTAACTGGTAATAATTCTTTATATATTCTAAGTTCAAGCCTCTTTTGAGGGCTGTATATATATAGATATTTATATATATTTCTTCCAATTTATGGCTTGCCTTTTCATTTTCTTAGTCGTGTATTTTGATGAACAGAAGTTTTTAATGAAAAAAATATATATAATGCTTACTGTTGTGGATGTCCTACGAGAAATCTTTGCATACCCATAGATATTCTCTTAAATTTTCTTCTAGAACAATTCTGTCTGATAGAAAAATAGTGCAAGCCAAATATGTAATTTCAAAAATCTAGTAGCTATAATAAAAAAAGTGAAAAGAAACTGGTGAAATTACTTTGAATAATAGTGTATTTAACCCAATATATCTAAAATATTATCATTCCAGCAGGTAATCAATATTAAAAATTATTAATGAGATCTTTTATCTCTTTTTTTTGCACAGTAAATGTAGCACATATTAAAAAAAAAAAGAATTACTTATCTTACTTATCTATTTGAGAGACAGAGAGCGAGAGCGCAAGCGGTGGGGAAGGAGCAGAGGGAGAGGGACAAGCAGACTCCCTACTGAGCAAGCCACATGCAGGGCTCTATCCCAGGACCCTGAGATCGCAATCCTAGCCGAAACCAAGAGTCGGATGCTCTAAATGACTGAGCCACCCAGGTGCCCCTAGTGTAGCACGTCTTAAATGTCATGCGAAGCTAGTAGCTACCACACTGGGCAGCACAATTATAAAACCTTTATAGTTTTCACTTTTATGTTTATGATTCATCTCAGACTAATTTTTTGCATGTGACATGAGAAAGGGGTCAAGGTTCATTGATTCCAAACCTTGACCCACTTATTCTACCGCCATGTGTTAAAAAGTCCCTCCTTGGGGCACCTGGGTGGCTCAGATGGTTAAGTGTCTGCCTTCAGCTCAGGTCATGATCCCAGGGTCCTGGGATAGAGCCCCGCATTCGGCTCCCTGCTTAGCGGGGAGCCTGCTTCTCCCCCTCCTTCTGCTTCTCCCCTTGCTCATGTTCTCTCTCTCTCTCTGTATCTCTGTGTCTCGAATGAATAAATTTAAAAATCTTTAAAAAAAATAAAAATAAAAATAAGAAGTCCATCCTTTCCCAATTGAATAGATTTGGACCTGTTCAATTAACTATATATACACACTCTATTTATGGACTCTATTCTGTCCCTTACCACAGTGTCTTGATTACTCTAGCTTTATAGTAAAGTCTTATTTCTCCAACTGTGCTCTTTTATCAGACTGTTTTTGCTGTTCTAGGTCCCTCACATTTCTATGTAAACTCTGGAACCAACTTGCCAATTTATGTGTGCATACATATGTATGTACTTACACATTTGGGAACCTTCCTCATATGTTTGGTTTGTCTCTATGGGGAGAGATCATGTCCCACTGTTTGATTCCCTTCTGAACCCAGAAGTCTACCTCTTGAGCTTGGCTTTCAAGAACAGAGGCAGAGGAAGGCCTGGTGCGAGGGTGTTCCAGGAGGAGGCGTGTCAGCAGGCCAGAGTGAGGGCTGCTGCTGGAGCCCTCCAGAGTCAGGGAGACTTTGCTGCTCAAAGCGCAGGGATCCAGCATGTGGTCAGCATATGCTTTGTGCCAAGAGCTCTGACAGGATTTTCCTACTATAATTCTCACCACAAACTTGCAGTTAGGGCTTCTCATCCTTGTTTCACAGAGCAGGAAACTGAGGCATGGAAAGGTAGGGATTGGTCTGTCGCTTACTTAGTAAAGGGGCGGCGTGTGGCTTTGCACTTGAAACTCTCTGTTTCCAAAGCCTATGTTCTTTCCACTGTACTTACAGCTCATCACCTGCAGGCCTTTTAATTCTACAGGAATCAGCCTCTGGCCTTTTCTTTGCCCCTCAGGGGCCAAGATCCCTCAATCCAGGGCTGGGTCTCAGCAGGCTCTCACTTGTGAATCTTGATCTCCGAGTACTCGATACCAGTAGCCACCTGTTCCTGCCAGCCCCAAGGCTCTGTCCCATGAAAGCTGAGGGATGCATAATGGAGCTCTTCTTCCTCCCATGAGGAGGGGGTAGCTGCATCTGGGGGAAGGCTGCTTGCCCAGGATTCAATCAGGGGACCCTGAGTGGAGGGAGAGAAAAGGGAGTCAGAGCAGATCGGTGGGGACAGGATAAGGCAGAGAGTACCTGGGAGGGAAGCCCATGAACTCATTCATCCATTCATCCCGTGCACATTTTTGTTGAATCTCCTCCATTCATACTGTCCTCAAATATTTAATACGTAGCACTTCATTTGGCGCTTGTGAATCTCATTAACTTCCCACAACAACCCCATCAGGAAGATGTTATTGTTGTCCTCATTTTATCACTACGAAAATGGAGGGTGAACCAAGGAAGTAGCATGCTCAAAATCCCTGGTGAAACTAGGGTCCAGTCCAAGGTCTTCCTGACCCCAAAGCCTGGTGTCCTACTGAGGCCCTCTGTGCACGAGGCCCTGAGCTGGACACTGTATATACTATAATGGACACAGCACACGTAGGCCCTGACCTCTGGCAACTTACTCTTTTTTTCCCCCTCGCAGCTTACTTTTTAACCCAGGGAGGAGGCAAGGAGTAAGTTAAACAAATAAATATCTAATTGTGAATTATTATATAATGGATGGGAACTGGGTGAGGGAGAGAGAATTACAAAGCCTTGATTTGGGTACAGCACCTGTCCTTAGGAAGCTCGCAGTTTCGTGGAAGGACACTCAGTCAAAGAAATTATGTCCCTGTGATACAGGCAGAAAAACAGCCCCTCAAAAATGCCCACGCCCTAATCCCCGGGGACCTATGAATATGTTACCTTATATGGCAAAAGGGACTTTGGGGATGGAATTAAATTAAGGATATTGAGATGGGGAGATTGCCCTGGATTATTTGGGTGTGGTCAGTGTAATCACGGGGGTTTTTCTCTTTACAATGAAAGGAGGCAGAGAGGGATTTGAAGACTTCTGGCCTTGAAGACAGAGACCAAGGCCATCCAGCCGCCTCCAGAAGCTGGAAAAAGGCAAGAAATGCATCCTCCCCTGGAGCCTCCACACGGAATTCAGCCCCGCCTACCAACACCTTGACTTTAACCCAGTGAAACCCATTTTGGACTTGGCACCTCTGGAACTGTAAGATGATAAAATTATGCTGTTGGATGCCACTAAATGTGTAGGAGCTCATTACTGCAGAGCAGCTGGTGTGGCCCGGGGGGGGCATCTGTTTCTGTTGCCCCCTCAAAAAGAGAACACTTTAACAAAACAGTTCATGTTTTTGCTCCTCCGTTCTCTCTTGATTATTCAACATAAGATACACACACACAACCCCTTCCTGACACTGTAGTTATCGAGACCTCTGCTTAGTGAAATCTAAATGGTTCCTTTTCACTCCCCACCTCTCTGGACTTTGCAACAGCAGGTGACCCTGTTGCGTGTCTTCCCTAAATAAAAGCCTTTCTTTTCTTAACCACAAGATATTCATCAACTGCCCTGGCAGCCACTTTGCTGGTTGCTCTCCATTTCCTGACCCCTAAGTATGAGAGGGGCCCCAGACTCTGATTCTTCAACTTCACTTTGTGACCTTATTCACTCTATTGGCTTCATGTCATCTATAGGCTAGTGGCTCCCAAAGCCTTACCCACCAGTCCATTCCCTTTCTTGAACTGTGGACTTTGATCTGATGGTGTAGTTAAAATCCCCATTCTCTTTTGTGTCCAAAACGCACACAAAACATATTCAAACTGAACTTCTCCTTTTCTCCCCCAAATCTCTTCCTCCTACAATCTTCTCAAGCATAATGATTGATGCCTCCATTCTTCTAGCTGCTCAGTGCAAAAATCTAGGAGTCATCCTGGACCCCTTTCTGTCACTCTTATCCCACCCTCAATCCATTAGCAATTCCCATTAGTTTTAACTTCAGACTTCATCTGGAATGCAATCATGCCCCACCCTCATGCCATCCTGGTTCTGGTCACCATCATCTCCTGCCCGGAATGTTCCTCCAGCCGCCTTTCTAACTTCCCTGCTACACACAGTCTCTTCTTACACACAGCAGGCAGAGGGATCTGTGAAAATGAAAGCTGGATCATGTCCTTCCTCTGCTCAAATATCTCCAGATGCCCACAGTGGACTACGTGTGCAGACATGATTTACACATACCCTGGCTTCTCCAAACTCATTTCCTGCCTGTTGGCACTTGCCTCCCTCTGTCTAATTACACAAACTTCCTGCTGGTCCTCCACTCACTGGTCTACATCCTGTTTCTGAGCATTTGCACCTGCTATTTCTTCTGCCCAGAGTGCTCTTTGGTCACAATAGATTGCGAAGTCTTGAGGCTCCTTCATGTCTTCGCTTAATCATCACTAACAAAAACCAAAAACCAACCTATGTAATGGCAGAGAATGTTTGCAAATCATATATCTGAAAAGATGTTAATATCCAGAATGTATAAAGAACTTCTACAACTCGGGGCACCTGGGTGGCTCAGATGGTTAAGCATCTGCCTTCGGCTCAGGTTGTGGTCCCAGGGTCCTGGGATCGAGCCCCGCATCGGGCTCCCTGCTCGGCGGGGGGCCTGCTTCTCCCTCTCCCACTCCCCCTTCTTGTGTTCCCTCTCTTGTGTTCCCTCTCTTCTCCCTCTCCCACTCCCCCTTCTTGTGTTCCCTCCCTGCTCGGCGGGGGGCCTGCTTCTCCCTCTCCCACTCCCCCTTCTTGTGTTCCCTCCAAGTATCTCTGTCAAATAAATAAATAAAATCTTTAAAAAAAAAGAACTTCTACAACTCAACAACAACAACAAAAACAAACAACCCAGTTTTTTAAGTGGGTAAAAAACCTTGAATTAGACATTTCTCCAAAGAAGATACACAAATAGCTAATAAGCCTATGCAAGACACTCTCCATTGCTAATCATTAGAGAAATGCAAATCAAAACTACAATGAGATATCATCTCACACCCATGAGGATGTCCACTATAAAAAGCAAAAAACAGGGGCACCTGATGGCTCAGTAGGTTAAGCATCTGCCTTCGGCTCAGGTCATGATCTCAGGATCCTGGGATCGAGCCCCGTGTCAGGCTCTGCACTCAACAGGAATCTGCTTCTCTCTCTCTCTCCCTCTGCCTCTCCTCCTCCACTAGTGCTCTCTCTCTCAAATAAATAAATAAAATCTTTTTTAAAAAGGCAAAAAAAAAAAGCAAGTGTTGGTGAGGATGTAGAAAAAAATGAACCCTTGTGTATTGTTGGTGGGAAAGTAAAATGGTGCAGCCACTGGGGAAGACAGTATGGTGGTTTCTCAAAAAAATTAAAATGAAAACTCCCATGATCCAGCAATTCCACTTACGAGTATTTATCAAAAAAATTTGAAAGGAGGCTCTCAAAAAGATATTTATATACCTATGTTCATCACAGCATTATTTACAATAGCTAGAGATGGAAGTAACCTTAATATCCATCAGTAGATGAATGGATAAAGAAAATGTGTTGTATACAAACAACAGGATATTATTCAGTCTTTAGAAAGAAGGACATCCTGGGGCACCTGGGTAGCTCAGTTGGTTGAGTGTCTGACTCTTGATTTCAGCTCAGGTCATGATCTCAGGGTCATGGGGTTGAACCTCGTATTGGGCTCCATGCTCAGTGGGGAGTATGCTTAAGATTCTCTCTCTCCCTCTTCCTCTGTCCCTCCCCCCTCTTGCATGCTCTTTCGCTCTCTCTCTCAAATAAAAAATAAATAAATCTTTAGAAAGAAAGACATCCTGTCACAGGCTACAACATGGATAAGCTTAGAGGACATAACGCTAAGTGAAATAAGCCAGTCACAAAAAGACAAAAACTGCATGATTCCACTTATGTGAGGTATCTAAAGTCATTGAACCTACAGAAACAGAAAATAGAATGGTGGTTGCCAGGGGTTGGAGTGGCAGGGGAAGTGGGTAGTTGTTGTTCAATGGGTACTTATAGAATTTGTTTTGCAAGATGAAAATGTTCTGGAACTCTGTTGCACAACTGTGCATTTAAAGATGGCTGGGTGGTAAATTCACCACAATACATAAAGAACAACAAAAATATGAGCCACCTCCCCAGCATTCCCAGTCTCTGTGCCCTGCATTTTCCCCAAAGTACATGTCTATCCTTCACATTGTAGTCACTTATTTGTTGTTTGGTTGTTTGTTTGATTAGTTGGTTGTATCCCTCTGTCTGGACTAAACTTATTGAGCCCAAGATGAAATTTTTTTTCTTTTTTTGTTTTTAGGATTTTATTTATTTGACAGATAGAGAAAGCTAGAGAGCACAAGTGGGGGGAATGGCAGAGGGAAAGGGAGAAGCAGGGAGCGCGATGTGGGGCTCGATCCTAGGACCCTGGGATCGTGACCTGAACTGAAGGCAGATGCTTAACCCTCTGAGCCACCCAAGCTCCCCAAATTTCTTTTTCATAGATGAATCTTTGGCAGTTGAATGCCCGTCACTTGGCAGGTGCTCAGTAACATTTCCTGAACGAATTAATGAATGAAAGCATGCACGGTACTTTGCTCAAAATCCTCCAAAGGCTTCCAGTCACACTCTGAATATAAATGGATGAAAAGTGTAACATTTACATTGGAGCATGAAGGTTGAACAGGAATGAAGAAGTGGAAATGGGAAGGAAAAGCATTTGAGGAGAAAGGAACAGCCCATGCAAAGACCCAGAGACACAAATAACCTTGTTCAGAGGAGTGGATGGAGTAGAAAGTAAGAGTGACTTTCTGAACCATTTGGAGCTTGAGACCGAAGAAAACATGTGTGCCCCTAAAAAATGTTTTTGTATATTTTTAAAGGTTATTTTTTCACAACATTAAAATAATTGAAATATTACTGCAAACTTAAAGAGTGCATGTAATAAAACATTACTTTCAGTTTAAAGATTTTATTTATACCCAAACCAGAATTTTTGATAATTTTGCTTTTCTGGTTTTACTGGAAGCAAACGTAGAGAGGACGTTTTTTTAAAATCAACTTCTCTGCTTCTCTCATTTTTATTTGAGAATGCTGCCATGTTTGACAATTTCTCTAGACTCATTTATGATCTAAAATAATTTTTAACTAACCCTAGTCTACTGATCCTGTCATTGTTTAGGTTTTTTGTATTTTCCTCATCATGGATTTTTTGCCTTAATTTTGATTTTTAAAATAGTATATTAAAACATTATTTATCTGGATTACTGAGATTTTTGAGCACCACCTTAAGTTTTGCATCTGGGACAAGTTCCTCCCTCACTCCACCCTAATCCTAGTCCTTTTGGAGAAGTAGGTGTGCTTGAGAGGTTGGAATATGCAGGGCTATAGGGTAAGGAGTTTGGACTCTATTCTCTGGGTGAGGGGTCCACAAACCATAGCCCATGGATCAAATACGGCCCACTGCCTGCGTCTGTAAAAAAGTTTTATTGGAACACATCTGTGCTCGTTCATTTACATATGGTCTGTGGCTGCTTTTACTCGACAACAACAGAGTTGAGTGCTTACAATAGACTGTAATGCCTGCAAAGCCAAAAATACCTATCTGGCCTTAGATTAGAAAAAGTTGCCAACCTCTCGTCTAGACAACAAAGGCAAGCAGTTCAAATGCAGAGGAACTGGATACTGTTGGTTTTTAGATGACTGCTTAGCATAGGACAAGGGAGGTGAGAGGCAAGGAGGTGAGGGGGTCCAGGGAAAAGATTCTGAAGCTTTGGCAATGATGGGAGTCAAATGGGGGGGGCTGATGCTAGCTCTCCTTAAGAGGAAAAATAGACAAGACATGGTGAATTTGGGGCTGTAGGAGAAGAAAGGGAGGACAGAGAGAAGGTGACTCCTCCATGCCTGGCCTGAAAGAAAGAAGAGGGGGTGGTTGTGCTGTCACAAAGATGGGGAATCCTTAAGGAGGAGGAGGAGATAAGGAGAGCAACTTTGGCCATGCTGAACGGAGCAATCCTGGGGGCCATCCTGGGGGGAGGTGTCCAGGAAGGATGCTCAAAGGCAAGATGCCCAGGTCACTCACCTGAGAGACTGACCTTGTGACAACACTTGCACCTTCCATGCCCATATTCCTGATGCCAACTGCTGGCCTTGTGGCTTTCTTCCTGCAGGACCTCACTCTGAGAGAAGAGACCAGAGAGCCTTTCAGTCTGGACAGCTCAGGGTGCTGTAAGCAGACTAACTCCCTCCTCTGTTCTCTCTTAAGGGGCTGGAAGGGTGATGGAGGTAGGAGAACGGTGGTCCCGTTCTGGAGACCCCAGTGTTGAGAACGCAGGCTTCCCCATCCTGCACAGTGAGGCCAGAGTTCTGTGAAAGACTCACCCAGGTGCCATCGACTTCCTTCTTGCCCTTGCTTCAGGGTCTTGACCCATCCAGGTCCCTCCAATCTGTGCCCGCCTGCCCTTTCCACCCCAGGACAATCCCTCCAACCCCAGGGTCAGTGCTCACGTGATGATGATGATGGAGAGAAACAGGAAGAGCAGAGCCATAACACCTGCTCCCCCAGCTGCCCCCAGCATCCTCTCTGAAAAAGGCCATGCTTTTCCTGCAGACAGGTTGGATTATTGGTCATTCCTCTCCAAGAACTCGGTACCTTCTCCCACTGCCTGTAGGACCCCAGATTCCTGTTTTCCAGCCCCTCCGCCAGACTCCAAACAGGGGCACCTGGGTCTTGGGGAAGGGATTAGGGCCGGGTGAGGGAGGCATACGGGGGCGGGGGTGGGGGGCTGGATTGCAGCCTGTCTTTATTTAAAATGCAGGTATTTCGTTCATGGTAATATTTATTTTGCATTCATTTATATTTTAAAAAAACACTGCATTGCAGTATTACTTCTCATTACTAAGGTTTTTTGGCTTCTCCTTAAATTTTTGTGCTCATGGTGAGCATTTCACTTGCCTCACCTTCCTCCCTGCCCCACAAATCAAGGATCTGTGTCCCCGGACACACCTGTGCAGGCCCCAGCCCCTCTCTTTCAAGACCCACGTCCTTCCCCCTGGCTTCCCCTCCCAGCCTTCACCCCACCCTACCGCCCTGATCTGGCAGGAAGAGGACAGTGAGACTATAGGTGGCAGGGAATATCTTGGCCTCACAGGGGAGCACAGACCAGAGCTGAGCTCCCCGGTAAGGCTCAGGGGTTTCTGGGGGTCCTGGGGGTGGTGCTGTTGTTCTCCTCCAGCCCCCCCCCACCACAGGTGCACTCACTCTGCAGGGAGAGCCTCAGGGAGACATGCTGGGAGCCCACCAGGTTCTGAGCTCGGCAGGTGAATTCCCCTTCATCTTTCTCCTGTATTTGAGGCAGCTCCAACACCCCAGGGTTCAAGGGATTTGAGGAGCACAGGGTCAGGCTCCCCTGGGCCCAGCTCAGCCTGGCAGGGGGGTTGCTGTTGACAACACAGACCAGGAGCAGGGACTGGTCCTCCAGGACTGAAAGAGACGAGCCGTTCTCCAGGGTTGTGGGTGCTGGAGAAAAAGAGACAGAGGGTTAGAGAGACAAAAAGGTGGAGAGAAAGCAGAAGGACTTGAAAACAGACTGGATGAGGGGACAGAGAAACAGAAGTAGGTTGAAGTGCAGGAAAAAGCATGCTTTTTTCCCCTTGTTGGTGGGAATGCACACTTGTCCACCCTCCATTCAGGACAACTGGCCACATATTTCAACTTGGAAAGAACATAAAAGCTCCATTTTGCTTTTAGGAGTTTATCCCACAGACATACATACACACAGTTGTGAAAGGAGACACAAGATCACTCATTGCAGCATTTTGGCTAATAGAATAAAATGAATGCTGTGATTTCCCATTAGGAGAAGACACACATAGAATCAGAATCCATCCACGGGATGGATCAACTCCACAGTCTAGGAGAAGATCGAGGGCAGTCTGTACTACTGATATCAGAGGACCCTCAGATCCCCTAGGCAAACACACCAAGGCTCAGAGCAGTCTATGGACACGGGTCACTTCCCAGGAGGGGACTGGGTATCTGAAGACAAATTCTGCTGTGCATTTTGAAAGTCTGTCTATGTGAATATATTACCTGTTCAGAAGTACATAAATAAGCAATTATTAGGGAGAATAAAAGATGGGCCAGGAGGAGTCATCAGGAGATGCATGACAAGGGACAGATCTGCTGGGTGCATGTTGCCCTGTTCTCTTCTCCTGATAATGGGGGGGGGGGGATAGAGTGCGGAAGGTGGGGGAGGAGGCGGCTGAAGGGGACTGCTGCTCACAGAGCCATGGAGGCTGGGGAGGGGGATAACCCCTGGGTTCACCCACAAGGGGGACCCGGCCCTGCCCTTGCTCCCCACACCCCAGGAGGAAGCTCCATCCTACCTGTGCCATTTCCTTGGGAGACAGTTACTGTCAAGTTCTGCGGAGAGTCTGGGACAGAAAGACATGGCGGATTCATGTTAATGGGGAAGGCTGGTGGACATTGGCCTTCTGTCCCCAGGAGCTGCATAAATGGGGAAAGAGTGGAGACAGGTGTTCTCCTAACCCTCCCCCAGCCTGGATTTTGGGACCAGCATTCAATGTCCCAGGCCCTGACCCCCCACCCCACTGCCCTCAGGACCCCATCAGGGACCCAGGGGGTCCTGGCCTGGCTCTCACAGGACACATTGAGGTGGATGGTCCTCATTGTGGTCACTCTGGCCCCAGGCAAGGTCACTTGACAGGTGAGGGGCATGCCATGGTCCTGGGGCCGTGGGATGAGGGTGAGCACCGAGGAAAGGTGGGTCCTGGGGTCCAGGGAGGTGAGGGCCACTGACGTCCAGGAGAAGATGGGGGGCGTGCCCCGCTCACAGGCCCAGGGCACAGAGCAGGTCAGGTTCCCGGGGCGGCCAGACTCCAGGGTCCCTGGGATGAGGATGTCAGGTGTGTGGGTCAAGGCTGTGAGGAGATGGGGAGACACGAGAATCAGAAGGAGGGTCAAGGGGAGGCCCCGAGAGAAGTCTCAGGGTTTGGTTCAGCTCCTGCCTCTGAGTCCTGACATGGGTTACCCCCAATCCCTCCCAGGAGGGGAGTTCCATCCCAGCCCTGCGCTGGGACCCCCATCCTTCCCCTGTGGCCTCACCTGGAGTCTGCTCCTTACCCGTCACACGCACGGAGAGCTGGTTCTGTCCGTAATTGTAGTTCACATAAGGCCCTCTCTCCACCCTAAAGAAGTATGTCCCCGAGTCCCTTCTCTGTGCATCTCTGATGTCCAGGGAGCAGTTGTAGGCCCAGGGGTCCCCAAGGAGGTAGAATCGGCCCTGGGTCTCCTCCTGCACTTTACGACCTGGGTTGTTTGTGGCCACTGGAGCATCCTGGTGTACATTGGCCCCTTCCCGGAACCAGTAGCCGAGAGCTGAGGTAAAGTCAGACCCTTGGTCCTGGGGGTGCAAGAAGCTGCAGGGCACGAGCACACATAGGCCCTCCTGCACGGCCACCAAGCCGCGCACTTGCAGGCTGTAATGCCCCTGGACCCTCCTCTCAGACCACCTCTGGCCATCAGCCCCCTCCCTCCTCCAGAGCAGGGCCAATAGCAGCAGGAGCATGTCCGGGCTTGGCAGTGCCAGGGTCCCCAGGGTGTCTGTTTCTCAGGGTTGGTCTCTCAGGAACTAAAAGTTGCAAGATTCAGAGGAAGCCCCGACAGGAAGATGCAAGTGATGTCAGAACAGTGACCCTCCTTAGAGGAGGAACCTCACACCCAGATGCTGTCAGGGCCAGGACAGCCATTGGGCATCAGCCATCTGCCACCACATGTCCACTCCTGGGGACCCTAGAGGCCAGAGAGGGTGAGAGCCCTCAGGGAGCTAAATTCACCCCCTGTGCAGGGCTCGAGCCCCATCGCCCACCTCCCTGCTGATACAGCCTCCCTCTGGAGATGTTTTCTGCAAACTGAAAACGGGTCCCTTCTGGCCAGACCCCCTGAATCGCAGGCTATACATGTCTGTGGAAGTCACAGGGATGCAAGAGATGGGGGAGGCCAGGGCTGGGAGTGTGAGGAGGCCGACTGTTTTCCCTCCCTTGGCATCCACACAGTGGGCATCCCCTCCCTGCTCATGAGGTCACACACTAGCCCCGGCCACTGACCCAAGAGTCACTGTCCAGTGGGGAGACAGCAAGTGTCCAGCGCCTGGAGCTCCCTGTGACAGGGGGCAGAGGCAGAGTGAGGGGCTGCTGTCCCCCCAGGTTGGAGGTTGTTACAGAAAGCTTGGGCAGAGGGGACACTCAGGCCGTGCAAACGAAGACTCCAAGGATGTTGAGGGGAACCCGACTCAAAGGAGAGGGAACCTGAGGCTGTTATTGTAAGCGGGGTTGGTATGTGAGAAGTGCAGAAGAGAAGGGGCAGATTTCGAAAGGGATAGAAATGTCCGCTTTCCCCCTTCGTCGTGGCCATCTGGCACCAGGATGATTTCTTCACCGCTGGTATCTCACGGGGCCATGCTTCTCTTCATTGCTCCAGAGCATGCAGGGTCTGGCAACCTCTGGCGCTTTGCCAATGCAGGGTCTGCTCCCAGGAGTCGGGTGTGCAGGGGACACGGAGTGAGGAACACCAGCTAGGTGTCATCCACCCTCAAGATGGTAGGGATTTTGTGAGAGAAGAGATGTGCCCTTGAATTCACAGAAGGTTAGTTTTTTGTTTTGTTTTGTTTTGATTTTATTTTATTTATTTATTTGACAGAGAGAGACATAGCGAGAGAAGGAACACAAGCAGTGGGGGAGTGGGAGAGGGAGAAGCAGGCTTCCTGCCGAGCAGGGAGCCCGATGCAGGGCTCGATCCCAGGACCCTGGGATCATGACCTGAGCCGAAGGCAGATGCTTAACGACTAAGCCACCCAGGCGCCCCCAGAAGGTTAGTTTTAACTATGTGTCTGGGGGTTGGGAGAAGGTTCTGGGAATCCTGGTAGGTGGTACCCTCTTCTACCGATGTTGGTTCTTTTGACACATTTTTGGGGGGGAAAATATAAGATACACACAAAGAAGGATGCCCACAAAAACAACTCAGTGATTCATCACAATATAGAAATAGAGCTTTGCAGGCATCTTGGACCTCCCCCCTGGGTCCCCATCCCTATTGCACACCCCACTCCCCCCAAAGGAGCCCCGAGAGTCACTTTAATGCTAATTGTTCCCTTGCTTTTCTTCATAGTTTTATCACCCAAGCATGCTGCCTTTAATACTTTGGCCTTGTACGTGTTTTTCTTAAGACTTTGTATGCATAGAAAAAATTACACTCTGTTTTCTTCTATTTAACTTCATGAATCTGCCCATCCCATATTACCCCTTCCCAGAACCATTACCCATCACGAAGGGTACAGTCAGCGCTGGGGTCACTGAGAAGGGAAGGGGCAGGATTTGAGAATGCATATGCACTCCCACACCATCAACAATTCCTGCATTTGCAGCCGTGTGTCCCCCCTGCAGCCCCATTCCCCTCCCTGGCCCCCTTTCCTGGAAAACCCATTCTCTCCCAGCAGGGTCAATTGGAGCATCTCTGGGGTCAAAAGGGCTGGGCCATGCACAGTCTGTTTCCGTGGTCCCCAGTTTGTAAAAAAAAAAAAAAAAAGAATGAGGAGAGACAACACAGGGAAGCCACAGAGAATCTAGCTGTATGCAAAAGAGAAATATAACCCACAGGCCGTCAGCGCTGGGAGGCCTTCTAGCCCCACTTTTCCGACTTTCAAAAGACACTGAAGTCCAGAGTGGGCAAATGAATTGCTCAAATCATACAGGTGCCCTGTCTTATGCACCACTGTCTACACAGGGACCCCCTTCATCAATCTTTGTCAGCCCAGGATTCATTGAGCTGGGAGTTGGGTAGCTTATGTTAATCTGACAGGGAAGAATTATTAACTCTTCCCATGGGGTGAGAGAGGAAATTTCATTCATTCATTCAACAACCATCTACATTGTGTCTTCAGGTTTCCAGTAAGGGGGTGAGTATGAAAGATCTAGCCCTTTTCTTTGAGGGGAGCAATATCTGGTTGAGAGACAGATTATCTGACAATTCCAATGACATAGGGTAGATGATTGGGAGGGGAGAGGCACAGGCTGGGGATGCGTGGGGCTCTTGCTCTTCTGGACTGCAAGGTGAGTTCTGCAAGGTGAGTTCTCAGGGACAAGTAGACATGGTAGGGAGTTTCAGGCAACTCAAGGGATGTGAATTCCACAGGTGATCTTGGTACCCTGAGAATTTCTGGACTCTCAGGTATTGTGTTCTCAATCCCACTCAGTCTTCCACTGTGCTGGAAATCTTCCTCCAGGTACCAAGTTTTGTACTGTGTGACCAACATCACCTCTGCCCCAGCAGCGGTGGGGCCACCACCCATAGGGGGCGCTTTCTCTGCGCAGGATCCCTCCGAAAACGCGATGGTGCTGTCCGTGGTGCTGATTCAGAGGGCAAGGCTGACATCCGATCACACAGAACAGGGATCCTAGGTCTGGAGTCAGGGCAGTCAGCCTGTCCGATGTGCTGGGGAGGGCTCGGCTCTACCTGGGAGGGGAAACTCAGGGGAAAGAGAAGACCTGAGTCTCTCTTCCTTATCCTTCTATCCACCCTCAGAAATGTTCTACGGATAATGCCAGGCTATTGTCACTGGTCCAAGCGCAGGGAAAAATGAAGGTTCTGTGTTGCCCTTTTACATATCTGGTTCCATTTCATTTTCTGAACATCCCTGACAGAGAGGGGTAATCCCCCTAGAGAAGGCAGCCAACACTTAAGACAGATGAGTAGCTGTAGGAACTAGCCTCCAAGGACAACCCCCAAACAACCCCACCCCTCCTTTATACAAACATGAAGCTCCTCTCATTAGGAAATAGAGTTTATTATTATCTCCTCCTCTTGAATCAAGGTTGGGCCCACGACTGCTTTGATCAACAGAATGTGGAGGACAAGTTGTTCCAAGACTCATACATTAAGAAGTCCTGGTAGTTTCCACTCCTGCCTTGCAGATTCCTGGGCATCTGTGTAAGCAATCCGGGGACCCTGATGGAGAGAAAGGCTACATAGAGGAACCCTGAGGGTCAGACACCCAGCCCCAAAATCTCAGCCACCGACACAAAAGCAAGCTAGCAGTGCAACTGCCCGGCTGGGCTCTGGCCAATTTATAGCACCAGCACTGTGAAACAGAATAAAAGTTCAGGCTACCAGGTCATAGGGTGGTTTGATGCGCAGCAATAGATAACCAGAACAGTAGCCCGCACAAGTCATAGCTAATAGGGAAAAGGTAACGGGAGATTTACTGGCCTGATGAATTTTCCTACTTACTGTATTTCAAGGATGGTTCTTAAATGGTGATCTGAGGCCTTCATTTGACCTGAGGACTACATTTCCAAGAATCCCCTTCCCCTTTTGCTTCCAGGTTTTTTTTCCTAGTTAGACAATGATTTTATTGTTTGAGTACATAGTGAAATTTATGCAACCAGGGCAGAGGCCGTGGATGACTCGTATTTCCAATTGGGGGGAGGGGGGACTCATTTGGTCTCATAATATCAAGCCAAGCGGTGAATACGGCTCTGGATCAGAATCAGTCAGAATTTAGCATCTTCATCCTTTCTCTTCCTCTCAAGATGCTTTTGAACAACAACAGCTTTCTTAATCAAATGGTAGAGATCCTCAGGAAGATCAGGAGCAAGTCCTTTGGACTTAAGAATTCTTAAGATTTTATTGCCTGTCACAAAACACACCTGTGCAACACCAGGGGAGTCACTTAGGATCACGCCGATTTGTGGGGGAGTCAGGCCCTTCTTGGCCAGTTTGTAGATTTGCTCCTTCATGTCATCAGACACAGGTGGCCCAGAGAGAAGTTTACAGTGACGTGGAAAGGATCCAGGGAAACTGTGTCCCTAGCATTTCTCTCCTACTAAGACATTGTCCCAGGGTCTCTTTGACCTGACAACTGGGGCCATTTGCCTGCTCACAGGACCCCATCTTCCCTGAGCAAAGGACAGGATATGGCCCACCATCTCAGGACTCAGAATGACCAATGCCCAGCTGGGTCTTTCTGTCTGTCTGTGTGTATATGGTGAACATTGGTTTCCTAGGCCAGGGTGATGATTAATTTTATGTGTCAACTTACCATGGGCCATGGGATGCCCAGATTAAACATTATTTCCGGGTGTGTCCGTGAGGGTATTTACACATGAGATTAGCATTTGAATCAGTGGACTCAGTAAAGTAGCTAACCCTCCCAGATGCCAGTGGGCACCATCCAATCCGCTGAGGGCCTGAAAAGAACAAAAAGCAGTGGAAGAGCAGACTCATTCCCTTCCTGCCTGCTGTGAGCTGCGACATTGATCTTCTCCTGCCCTTGGACTGGGATTTGCAGCATCAGCTCCCCTGGTTCTCAGGCCTTGGGACTCAGACTGGAATTACACCCCTGGCTTTCCTGGGTCCCCAGCTTTCAGGTGGCATATTGTGGGAGCTCTCAGCCTCCATAATTGAGCTAGTTCTTCATAGTAAGTAAATCTCTGTTTGGTTCTGTTTGTCTGGAGAACCCTGCCTCATACAGTTAAAAGGGGGACAGACATACTAAGCCAGATCTCATGAGCCGTATTTCCTACTTTCTCATTATTTCCATGAGAAATAGAAGCCACTGAAGGGTCTAAAGCTAGAGAGTCAGGGAGTGAAATGGTCAGATTTGTGTTTTCAGGTGTTCTCTCTGGCTGCCCTGGGGACGTTGGGTTGGAGCGGCAGCTGGAGTGGAGGTGACAGGCTGGGGCCACTGATCATCTAGTACTGCTGTTGATAAGGGTTCCTGTCACGAAACGCAGCATGGCCCTCATTCACAGTTGTAACCTCTGAGAATGTTGGGCTTTACTCTGCCTACAGTGGGTGATAAATAAATGCTTGTGGAATGCAGACCATTAAAGGTACAAATTTAGGGGGGAAGGTGACAAATCTGGTGTAAAATAGAAACCAAATTCTTAGTTAAACACTGTATAGTGTTAACAAGGGGACTCTTGAGTGGTGGGAAGACAAGACCCCAAAGGCTAGTCCCTCCATCAGAGGACAGAGACTGGGACAGGAGGGAACAAGGATGGGAGAGGAGGTGGGTAAATGGGGAGTGGGGCAGATAGAACACAAAGGAGCTGTTACAGGGTGTGTGGGCCAAGTGTTTCCAGGAAGAAGCTGACATGATGTCCCATATCTGTCCCCCTGGGCTCCAGGTCCACACCTCAGTCCTGTCTTGAGAAGGAAGGAGGCTCAGTCAGGCCTCTCAGCCCCACTCCCTGGGGGTCTCCACACCTGCAGAACCAACACGGGTCTCAGATCAGAGAGCTACCACTTTAGTTCTAACTCCAGGCAGGGTGGGACAGCTCAGCACCACCTGGAACTCAGGAGCCAATCACCAGACTTCCCTGGAGAGGGACAGGCCCACTCACTTGGTGTAGTAGATCCAGGTGAGGCCATAGGTGAGGAGGAAGCCAGCCCCCTTGAGGACCCCTCTGATCAGGGTGAGGACCAGCGGCCAGGAGCCCTCCTGCTTCTCAGGCACCCAGTTGCAATAAGAGGAGGTTCCTGCGGAAGGGGATCCAGAGGATGAAGTTCCCCAGACCCCAGTCCCTTCTACATCCCAAACACCTGACCAGACTGACCACCCCCAGAAACTGTATTACAACTCACTCTGCACAGAGAGGCTGAAGGAAATGTGCTGGGAGCCCAGCAGGTGCTGAGCCTGGCAGGTGAATTCCCCTTCATCCTCAACACCTACATGGGGCAGCTCCAGGACCCCAGGTGCTGAGGGCTGGAAGGGGCTTAGGGCTTTTCCCTCCCAGAACCAGCTCAGCATGGCAGGGGGTTGCTATCAGCCACAAAGCCCAGGATCCATTGGGGGGTAGACAGGGATAGTGGAGCTGAGAGGTGTGTCTCTCCTACCTCCCACTCAGATGCAAAGGATGCATGACTATTTAACCCATGCTCATATACACATAAATCCAGGAGTCGAGAGTGGCTGAAAGACCTGGAGGGAAAGAGGCTGAGCTGAGCCTGGAAGGAGGAGAAGAACTGTCATATTAACATGTGGAGGAAGGCTCCTCAGTTGGAGGAGTGACAAGCAAAGGCACTGAGCCTTGTAGATGAAAGGAATGACAAATATCTCTGGAGCCTGCTGGGGAGGGCAGGGAAGTTTCTGCACCTGATGAGCTGAGGAACTTACCCTGAGGTGCAAGGGAGCTACTCAGGGCTCTGAGCAGGGAAGAGGTGGGGTGGGCTCTGGGGGCAGGGAAACCTTTCTGGGCCTGTGCTATGTGGGACACAGACTTGAGGGGAGCCACTGGAGACCAGGAAGGTGGGGACGAAGAAGGAGCAATTGTCACAGCCGTATGGGTGAAGGGGAGAGGATGGGATAAAGAGGGGATGAGGAAGGGAGCAATTTGGGACATTTTCAGGAGGTGAAGCTTACAGGACTCACTGACTTGGGGTTGGGGGTGGAGAAAAGAAGGCATATGGAGTAAGTCAAGGAGTCCTGACCCAGGTAACTGGGGGGTAGGGGGTGGGTGGAGATCCATGTCCCCAATTTCTGCACTTCAAATTCATATTCTGGACCCTGCACCAAAGCCACTGAAGAGAGACTCAGGCTCCACCCTCACTCCCTGCCCTAGACTCCTCTGGCTCCTGGTCCATTCACCTTCCTACAGCATGGACTATAGCACCACTACCAGCAGCAGAGACCTATCTCAAAGCATAAATGCCAGGCACTGTCCTGGGACAGTCTGGTCACCAGGGTCTCTCGGTATGGCAAGAATGATTTTAAAAAAACAATGAACCACAAGAGGAAGGCAGTGGGTATGAAAAGGATAGTAATTGTATGCATTAGTGCAACTTCAGACCCATAGTGGCCAGAGATGGAGAGCTTCTTGGAGACCAGCCAGTACCACTTCCCGACTCTGCAGGACTCAATGAAGCCTGGAGAAAGCAAAAGACTTCCAAAAGTCATACTGGTGATGTGTCTTTCATATTGGAAAGGTTCATGAAAAATTGGTATTATTTCTGCCTTGCACATTCAGAACCTGCCAGTGAATATTTTCCCCCCGGAAAAAGATGTTTCCTACTGAATCAATTCCTTTATGGATACATGGCTATTTGGGGTTTTCATTTCTTCTTGAGACTGTTTCAGTAAATTATATTTTTCTTATAATTTTTATATGTCATCTGAATTTTAAAATTAATTAGCATATATTTGAGTGAAATATCCACTTACATTGTTACTTTAAAAAAAGATTTATTTATTTTTAGAGAGAGGGTGAGAATCTTTCAAGAAGACTCCCTGGTGAGCACAGAGGCCAACATGGGGCTTGATCCCATGGACCCATGAGATCATGACCTGAGCTGAAACCAAGAGTCTCACGCTTAACCCACTGAGTCACCCAGGCGCCCCTGCCCTTATTTTGTTCTTAAAGCAAGAGACATTGAAGCAAAACATACAGAGAGAACAGTTCAGATTATAAAGATAAGCTTGATCAATTTTCATATGATGGTGACATTCTTGGAACAACCACCTAGATCAAGAAGCCCCACCGGCACCCAGTCCTAGTTACTCCCCTCCAGAAAAGTAACCATTATAATGACTTCTTTCATCACTGATTAATTTTCTCTGTTTTTGACTTTTATGTAGTTGGGATCTTCCAGTGTGTGGCTTCTTATGCTTGACATTTTATTGTGAGAGTCACCCACACACGTAACAGCAATTCATTTATCCTCACTGCTGAAAGAATTTCATGGTGTGCATATGGCATACACTACATGGACCTCCTACAATAGAGGGATATTTGGGTTATTTCCAGTCTGGAACGATTAGGAAGAGTGCTGCTACAAACATGCCTTTGATATGAATATGTACTTTTGTTGGGTATATTTTTTAGAGTGGCATTTCTCAGTAATAAATCTAGAGGGTCTGGGTCTCAGGCCCCTGGGTTACTGGAACTCTAAGTCTCCATGACCCTGGCCCTAAGGACTACTGGATTTCTGGGGTCTGAGCCTCTGGATCGGAAGTCGGAGTCTCTGGGGTCTCCTGGTCCCACCACGTCCTTTCTTACCAGCTCTCCACCCTCCAGCTCCACCTCCTCGTGAAAGGAAGTGTGTACTACCCGGTTCACGGGCTGGAACCTGCGCAGTGGATCTCAATGTCACCCACTATCCAGAGCCAGGAGCCATGTCCAGAGACACCCACCCCCCCAACACACACACCGACCACCACCAGATCACTAACAGCTGAAGCACGCACAGAGACCTCGGCTCACACACATCGCTCCTTCTCCCCATTCGACATGTTCATGAGCACCCGCACAGGGCACGCACAGATCCACTCCCAGCCCCGACCTTCGGACTCTCTGCCCTGTGCATGCGCAACCTCCTCCTTTCACACTGGAGAGCAGCCACTGCGCTCCCACATTCAATTCCCTCCTGCAAGGCCACCTCTGAGGTTAGAAATCAATGCTCTACAAGCCTATAATTAAAAAAAAAAAAAAAAAATTTAAAAATTAAAAAAAATAAAGCCTATTAATAATCCCACAAAAGCAGATAATCCGAATACAGCTGCGTCGCCTTTTAAGTGTCCTGCACGGTGACGGTGACAGTGCACTGCCACAGGAAAAAAGAAAGCAAAAAAACAAAAAACCTCGCAGCACGGCCAAGTCCCAAGCTCGTGCGCAGGCGCATAAAGGAAACCGGGCAGTACACGGTAGAATGGGCTGCAAGGGTTGTTGGGAGTTGTAGGCCCAGCAGGCCCAGTGACCTCAGGTGCTTCGAATTGCCGCATGGGGTTCTGGGAGCAGTAGGCAAGACGGTCCCCAAGGCCTTGTGGGAGTTGTAGTCGCCGGAGCCACTTCCGTGCCAGACTTCCGCGTGTGGGGCTCTTTGGACGTCCTAGTACCGCGTTCTGTCCAGGTGAGTTGTTCCTCCTGCAGCGGATGGGCCCGTGGGCCCCTGTTCTTAACTGCGATGCCATGTGAAGTCGAGAGGCTCGGGAAGTGGTGACAGGAGCCCCCGGATTCCCTAACGGCAGTGTCCCAGAGGCCTTCTGGCCAGGATCCCCACGTTGGACACTGTGGTCCATCCTGTCTCTTTCCCACCCACCCCTTACCCCAGGTAGGGATTCCACCATCTCCCTGCCCACCCCCACAGCATCGGGTACATCCAGGAGGCCCCTAGTGTGTCCTCGAACCTCTGCTCTGATAGAAGGATGTCACACACTATCATCCCTCTGACAAGGCTGCAATCCGGAGGTCCGCGTCTCTTCTTCTGGGGGGCACTTATTATTCCCACATTCTACTTCATTTACGGAGCGCGGGCACTGTGCCAAGTCCTGTGCGAGGCTGGGGGGAGACGGCAGTGGACAAGGCAGACCCAGTCCCTGCCTTTAGTACCCCAGAGGGGACAAGTCTGCCACTGACAGGTAGAGTCGTGCGGGGATGGAGGCATACTAGCGGGTCTGTGAGCCTGGAGGGGGCGCCTGACCCGGGCCGGATCCATAAAGTCTTCTGCAGGAAGATGCTTAGCAGGCATTTCAAACCTGATATGTCTAAATGGAATTCCTGTGGCCTTCCTGATGAAATGGCCCCATCATCCTCCTGGGGGGTCTGGCCAAAGCCTCCAAGTCAGTCTCCATTCATCTTTTCTCATCAGCCGAGCCCCCACCACAATCCAAGTCTTGTGCAAGTCCTATGGACTCTACCTTCAAAACAGCTCCCGAGTCCCACCCTTCCTTCCCAACTCCACTGCCACCACCCCACCCAGGCCATTTGCGACTGTCACAGGCTGTTCCCAGAGCCTCCTCCTGGGCTCCCTGCCTCTGCTCTTGCCCGCTCAAGTATGTTCCCCGCACAGCAGTCAGTGGGATCCTTTTAAAACATAAGTCAGATCATAGCCCTTTCCTGCTCAAAACCCTCTCTGAATAAAATTCAAACTCCATATCCTGGCCTATGAGTCTCTGACAACCTGCAAGGCTCAACACCTGCCAGGGTCTTCCTCCTTCAGGAGGCGGACCCCCAGAACTGGGTGACTGTAGATTTAGGGCAAGAGGAGGGATGAATCCAAGGTGACTATGTCCTGTCCTGTGGAGGAGCTGGGCGGAAGGTGGTGGTGCCCGCAGGAGACAGGAAACAGCTGGGTAAGAACAGGTTTCTGCCTGGGGCGGGCTGGGGGGGGGGGGCAGGGATTGGAGACTGGCCAGTGTGGGCACTTGGGATCTGAGAGACGGCCTAGACAGGATCCTCATTGGGGCATTTGGAGGACCAGCCGGGTGGACATCACAGGTCAGAGTCACCCACAAGGAGAATGGGCCGGGCAGAACCTGAGGACCATGAAGAGGACTCTCCAAAAGAGATTGGAGACTCCGCAGGAGATAAACCACAAGAGCAGAGGGAGGATCAAGTCAAAAGAGAAAAAATTTCAAGGGGCTGTTGCTCAGCTTGACAGATGCACCTGATGGTCATGGCTGATGGCTCCTAAGGGCTACTTGCTGGCCCAGTGATAGGGAAGAGTACTCTGAGCAGAGGGAAGAGCCGGTGCGAATACCTTGCAGTAGGTGTGTGTCCTGGAGTGTTTGAGAGTACAGACCAGCATGAGCGAGGAGGGGGCTGACGAGGTCAGAGAAAAAGGGAGCCAGGTCACAGAGAGCCTCAGAGACCACTGGCTTTTCCTAAAGTGAGAAGAGATGGTGGCTCAGACTAGGGTGGCAGCCGTGCAGATGGTGAGAAGTGTCAGCTTCTGGGTCTGCGTAGAAGCTATAGTCAAACAGGATTTGCTGTCTTCCATTTGGGCATTTGGGGTTTGAGGTCTGAGAATGTCTCTGGGGCATCCTCAGTGGGACATGTGGAGGAATGGCTGCGACTCGACATTGCAATTTGGAATCACCCACGGGGAGAGTGAGAAGGGTGGTGGAGGAAGAGCAGGCTGGGGTCCTGGACCCCAAGGCTTCTGGCCTGAGCAGCTGGAAGGATGGAGCTGCTCTTCACTGGAGGAGAAGCAGGTGTGGGAAGAAGAAGCAGGAATCTGGGTTTTGAGATGCCTATTAGACATTTGAATGGCATGGGCCCTGCCTCAGGAAGTCACAGACAGTAAACAAAGTCTCATAAGGTGACTCCACGTATTGTGGCAAATCCTAGAAGCAGGGTGACCTGCTCAGAGGCTCCTGGACTAGGCCAGCCTGGAGGCAATGGTGGCTTGGGGAGGGGGTACTGAGCCTGGTGGATTTTTATGGGTTTACCAGGTATGTGGCCCCAAGGAGGGTGTGGCTGGAGGATTGGAGTTTCTGCTGGGGAGGAACGAGGTAGGAGGAGGCGGGAACAGAAAGGGGTCAAGGATGGGCTAATCCATGTTTTGTAAGTCCATAGAAACTTGTGGGAGATTCTGATACCAGAGCAGAATTGAGGCCAATCCTGGAGGCCCATCCACCCTGCCTGGGAAACAGAAGCAGCCCCAGTTGGGGTCCTTGGAGACGTGATCCACGCTGCCTCTGTGTCTCCCTGGAGTTGGTGATCACCCCGCCCTGCAGAGGATGCAGTCGGGGCTCATTCCAGGAGACAGTATCCCACCCCCACCCAAAGTGAAATCCAGTTAGTCTTTCCCGTTTCTCCCCCTTCCCCTGAATAGAGCTGCAGTCCCCTACCCCTTCTCTTTCCTTAGAGTTGCTGACCCTCCCAGGCTCTCTAAACAGCCCTGGAGGTCCAGGTCAAAGGTCTCCACCCTGTCCCTCTGATTCGGGCCTCCCTGGAGACTGTGACACTGCTTCTTAATATGCAGCCCCAACCCTTCAAACAGGACACAACCTAATTCTGAGTGTAACTTGCTTGTCTTTCCCACCCCACCCCCATACCAACTCAGGCTCCTTCTCTACTTGGTGCACAATGGGGTGCATTACGAGAAGCCTCCTGAAGCCGGAACGTCCAGAAAAAGCATATTCTACCTGCACATGGCCCTGGATCAATTTGGGCAGGAGAGGTAGCTGGCAGCCTCCCCTAGGCCATGACCCCGCAAACCGGAATCCGCATGTAACCTGCCTCCCCTCTCTCCCCGTCCAGGAGAAGCCAGCTCCTCCCGGCCCGCCCGGAACCCGCCATGCCCGCCCCGCAGTGCGCCTCCTGCCGCGCGGCGCGCGCTGCCCTCCGCCGCCCGCGCTCCGGCCAAGCGCTGTGCGGGGCCTGCTTCTGCACCGCCTTCGAGGCCGAGGTGCTGCACACGGTGCTGGCGGGCCGCCTGCTGCCGCCCGGCGCGGTGGTGGCCGTGGGCGCGTCCGGCGGCAAGGACTCCACGGTGCTGGCGCACGTGCTGCGCGAACTGGCGCCGCGCCTGGGCGTCTCGCTGCGCCTGGTGGCCGTGGACGAGGGCATCGGCGGCTACCGCGACGCGGCGCTGGCGGCCGTGCGGCGCCAGGCGGCGCGCTGGGACCTGCCGCTCACCGTCGTGGCCTACGCGGACCTCTTCGGGGGCTGGACGATGGACGCCGTGGCCCGCAGCACGGCCGGCTCCGGCCGCAGCCGCGCCTGCTGCACCTTCTGCGGGGTGCTGCGGCGCCGCGCGCTGGAGGAGGGGGCGCGCCTCGTGGGAGCCACGCACATCGTGACCGGTGAGCGCGGGCACTGCCGCCGGGGGCCGAGGGGCCGGCACCTAAAGGGCCTGGGCCCGGCTCCGAGAGGTGGGGAAGGCGCCGCTGCGTGTGCCCCGGGTGGAGGCTGCCCACGAGGAGAAGGGGCCGCGCATGCCGGCTGCAGGTGCGCGGGCACAGAACGCGTGCGCGCCGGGGACGGGCGCTGCGCGCTCCGGAGTCGCTGCCGTCACACTGGCAGCTAGAGGGCTGGAGGGGTACCCTCTGGGGGCCGCGGTTCCCTGCATTTTAAAGAATGACGCTCTTTGTGTCTCCCCTCACGAAAGGAGGCGAGTGAAGTGGTACCACCCGTCAGAAGCCACCTGTAGTCTGCAGCGCACCTGTCTTTGCCCTGCTTTTCTCTGTCGGCCTCTCCTCTCTGCTGACCCTTACTCTCTCCCGGTCATTACTTCCACACATAATTCTTGACCATTTACTGTGTAGCAGATACAAGCTCCGCAGCCCAGAGCAATACCTAACCTCAGTTACCTCTTCTGTAAAATGGGCTTATTAATAATACCGAGGTCCCAGGGTTGCTGGGAATTAGATGAGTTATGTGTGAGGCACTTAGACCGGAGACCGGCAACAGTACACGTTACAGAAATGTTTGCCATCGTGAGGACACACAAGACAGTCTCTGTTCCTGCTCTGCTCTCACGTGCATGGTTATAACCTGAGGAGGCTACTAACGAAAACCACACTCTGCCAGTTTATAGCAGGAGCACCCAGTGAAGGGAGAAGAGTGGGGTTAGGAAGCATTTCCAGAGTGAGCCAAGACCTGAAGGCCACCCAAGTAACCAGTGAAGGTCGGACAGAGGGTCGGGTTCTGAGCAGAGGAAACAGCTTATACAAAGGCCCTGAGGAGGGTTGGTATGGCCAGTTGGAGAAGCCCTAAGGAGGCCAGTGTTTTACTATCTGGACTATACAGATTCGAGTATAAGATGACAAGATGCAGATAAGTAGACATTCAGCTTATGTTTTTATGGTGATTGTTGCGTAAATATTCCTTAACCTCCTCCCTGGTCTTTCTAAACGCGGTGACCTGCATTCCCAGAGGCACTGAGGCAAGAGCTCGCTTGAGAATCTCCATTAACCGTTAAATGCCCTTTTGACTTCTGTGCAGTAGGAAGCGCACTTCTGAGACTGAAATGGTCCTTGTGGTGTAAAGCACTGTTACTACCTTCGGGAAAAGGCAACTAGCACAGGGCCTGGTTGGCCGTAAGTGGGTGGCAAATGAGGGCACCCCGAGTTGCTTCCCGGGAGCCTGTGTGTGTTCCCCTCTTGTTTCTCACTGTGACCACCTCCAGCCTCCACCTGGCTGTCCCGTGGTGCCCAGGGGTCTCCATGGCCCTGTGTGGCCCTCCCTGCTGTTCCCCACACGCCCTCTGCATCTCCCTGGGTCCTGGCTGCCCCACAGGGTCTGGGGTGTGAGGTCTCCAAGGCCTGGTCACCTACTCTGCCACTGTCCATCCCCTCCCCATCTCTCTCTGGGTCCTGGGGGTGGGGTCTCCATGGCCGGGTCGCACACTGCGTGCCACTCTGCAGGCCCCTCCCCGTCTGGCTGGGTCCTGGCTGCCCCCCCCCCCGTGGCACCCCCCCCTCACCTGCTCTCCCTCTCTCCCCCAGGCCACAACGCCGACGACATGGCGGAGACCGTGCTCATGAACTTCCTGCGGGGCGACGCGGGGCGGCTGGCCCGGGGCGGGGGCCTGGGCTCGCGGGGCGAGGGGGGCGCACTGCCGCGCTGCCGCCCCCTGCAGCTGGCCTCGCAGAAGGAGGTGGTGCTGTACGCGCACTTCCGCCGCCTCGACTACTTCTCGGAGGAGTGCGTCTACGCGCCCGAGGCCTTCCGCGGCCACGCGCGCCACCTGCTCAAGCTCCTGGAGGCGGCGCGGCCGTCGGCGGCGCTGGACCTGGTGCACTCGGCCGAGCGCCTGGCCCTGGCCCCGGCCGCGCGGCCGCCGCCCCCCAGCGCCTGCTCCCGCTGCGGGGCGCTGGCCAGCCGCGCGCTCTGCCAGGCCTGCGCCCTCCTGGACGGCCTGCGGCGCGGCCGGCCCCGCCTGGCCATCGGCAAGGGCGGCGGGGCGCGCGACGAGGAGGGGCCGCCACCCCCGCCGCCCAGCGACGCCGGTTCTGCGCCCGGCCCCGCCGGCGGGGAGTGCGGGGCGGCCTGTAAGGAGCGCTGCGAATAGACCCCCTCCGCCCGGGCTTCGGTGTGAGGTTGGGAGGGGGGCGGACGGGACCGGTTACCGGTGACCCCGCAGAAGCTGAGGCCGGGACTCCTGGGTCTGAGGGAGGAGGGGCTGGTGGCCGGGAGTCCTGGGACTGAGGGAGGAGGGTTGGGGGGGCTGGAGAAGGAGGAACTGGGGCCAGGACTCCAGGGTCTGAGGGAGGAGGGCCTGGGGGGCTGTGGGCCAGGACTCCTGGGTCTGAGGGAAGAGGGGCTGGGACGTGGACTCTTGGATCTAAAAGAGAAGAGAACTGAACAACTTCCCATTCCCAAGCAGTGGAAATTAAGGGGCTGCTTACTTAGTACTCTGCCCAGTTCTGGGCATGCTCAGGAGAGTCCAAGCCTTCTTGAGCACCTACTGTGTGTCATGATCGGCTGTAGCGAGATTAGCAAAACCACTCGACTTGGTGGGCTCTGGTCGTTTACAGTAACCGTGCTGCTTATCTTTGAGTGCTGCGCCTACTGCAGACGCCACAAGGTCTCATTTCATCCAAACCACACACGAGCTCATTGGCCTGAGGTCACCTAGCTGGAGATGGACAGAACTGGGCGCTCCCACCCAGATCTGCACCTGGAGCTCTTCAAGACGGTGGATTTGCTCCCCACCCCCCCACCCCCGAAATCTCTCCTAGTGTCTCTGTGTGATGGGTGAGGAGCAGCTGGGTGGGCTCCCCAGACCTCAGATTATGGAGGCAGAGCTGGGTGAGCCTGGGTCAGTGACTTAACCTCTCTGGTCTTCGGTTTCCTCCTCTGAAATGGAATTACACCCCTCCACCCCCCATCAAAGCGCTGTTGTGAGGATTTGATAGGGTGCTCAATATATGGTAGCCAACCTTGTGGGTCATATTACATTGTGGCCACCAGGGGGCTCTGGGTTTCAGATTTGCTACCCTGCGCTTCCAGGAGGGTGTGAGGCCCAGAAAAGCTTCCAGCATGACCCCTGGGGAGAGACTTGGCATTCTCAGTCCCCCCCTCCAAGTTTTGCTGCCCTGGTCCCTTTTAGGAATGCCCTCCCTTTGCCATCTTCCTTCTCAAATCCTCCCGGGTATTTTTAGAAGCCTTCCTGACTCTTCTCACCTGCCCAGCCCGGGACATAGGATTCTGCCCAAGTCCCAGCCCCCAGGTCCTGCCCTCATGTGTGGCCATCCACACTCTGGTTCTTGTTCTCCCTAACTGGACTGAGGTTTGAGGGGAGATCTCCCACCCCACCAGATAACCAACATCATTTATTCAATATGTACTGAATCCCTAATGTGTGCAGGGGCATTTCTAAACATTGTTGGAAAAAAAAAAAAAAAGACAAAAACCTCTCACTCAGGGCGCCTGGCTGGCTCGGTCGGTGGAGCATGCAACTCTTGATCTTGGGGTTGTGAGTTCGAGCCCCACATTGGGTGTAGAGATTACCAAAAATAAATAAACTTAAAAAAAAATCCGTCTCACTCATGAAGTTTACAGTATTGTGGGAGAGGGGCAATAGACAAATTAGGGTGTAATGTGACGTCTGATGATGCATGCTATGAATAACAAAGCAGCTTAAGGGGAAAGGGTGCTATTTCAGTTTGGGAGGTCAGGGCCTTTTTGAGAAAGTGACTTGAACAGAGACTGAAATAAAGCAAGGGAGGTTTCTAGCTATGACAGAGAATCTCGTGTCAGAACAACACTGCCACTGAGATCAACTGGAAAAGAAAAAATAGATCTATAACAAAGCAAGCTATTTGAAGACCTCAAAAAGCTACCAAGGCAGTCAGGATCCCACTGAAGAGGCTCATTCTGCTGCAGGGGTCAGAAAGCTGAGGAACAGGCAGAAAGCATAGGCTAAGAAGTTGGGGATCTGAGCAGAGCTTTCAACAGTGTCATAGGACTGGAGTCCAGGACTAGGTAGGCAGGGACTCGAGGGGCCAGAATCTGGGGTGACGGGAAGAGCACTGAGGTCATCCAGACACTGTGTTCATATTTCCCCTGGACAGGAGTAATGGAACCGGGTAAATAAAGTTTGATGTTCAGGGTCTCGTACAAAATAGAGGCCCAGCAAGCACCTGTTAGGACCCAAGTAAGGTCACAAATTAGAAGTAAGGGTCACCTGGAAGTAGACCCACCCACAAAAACACCAGAACCTAGCTTCAAACACACTCAATCCCAGACCAGGTGAAGATCCCTACTCTGTCTGCTTGTCAGAAAGCAAAAGTTAGGGTAGCCCTGGCCACTGAGCCTGTTTACACTTACATTGATTAAAATTAAATTTAGGGGTGCCTCAGTCAGTTAAGCATCTGACTCTCGGTTTCAGCTCAGGTCATGATCTCAGGGTCTTGGGATGGAGCCCAGTGCAGGGCTCCGTGCTCAGCGGGGCGTTTCTCTCCCTCTGACCCTCTCCCCGCTTATGTGGGCTGGGAGAGGGTCTCTCTCTCTCTCTCTCTCCAAAATAAACAAATCTTTAAAAAACTTTAATTCAAAACTCGGTTCCTCGGTCACACTAAACACATGTCAAGTCTCTATGGCCACACATGGCCGGTGGCTGCCATACCAAACCGTGCAGATGCTCTCTTCTCATCATCACAGAACCTTCCTTTGTGCAGTGCTATTCTAGAGATTTCTAGTATCCAGGGGGGCAAAATTTCCACCCGAGCCTCAGAAAATCCCTACAATTTTTCATACAAAATACCTGACCTTCAATTTAAAAATCTGCCAGGGGACAGGACAAAATGATGGCATACGGAGAGAAAAACAGCACAAACACGATCACAGGTGATCCCGATGCAAGAGTTTCAGGCATGGACTTGAACCGTTGTCACCGTGCTCAAGAAAATAGACACTAAAATGGAAAATGTCGTTGTTGAATTGGAATACATTTTAAAAAGCACCAGGCAGGGTGCCTGGGTGGCTCAGTTGGTTAAGCAACTGCCTTCGGCTCAGGTCATGATCCTGGAGTCCCAGGATCGAGTCCCACATCGGGCTCCCTGCTCGGCGGGGAGTCTGCTTCTCCCTCTGATCCTCCCCCTCTCACGCTTTCTGTCTCCCATTCTCTCTCAGATAAATAAATAAAATCTTTAAAAAAATAAAATAAAATAAAAAAATAAAAAAATAAAAAGCACCAGGCAGGATCGAATAACCAATACAAGACTTACCCTCCCGATGCAAACAAGTATAAAACTGTACAGAACGTGTGGGGTGCTTCACTGTCTTGCTCCCCATGCAGGTTGTCTTCCCTGATGACCAACACCAGCCTCAAGCCCACGACTACCCACCTGGCCATGGGCCCCACAGAGGCAACAGCTGCTCAGAGAACTACCTGGGAGCTCCCCCTTTGGGCTCCCATGTTGGCAGCTGGACATTCTCTGCAAACTCTGTCATGTCCCTCCCTTGCTACACCTGTGCTTCAGGTGCGCTGCGGAGGGATGATGCTCTCTCTTCCCAGCTGCCCCCTCCGGAACCCTTCTCCCCAGTGATGACCAGGGAGGTGAAGGCTGAGCTCTTCTCACTGCAGAACTGGCGTAACCTGTCACGGGGGCCCCTCCCTTCCCATGTTGTCTCATGCCCACTCATGTTGTCTCATCGCAAGTGCATTTCTACCCCCTCAGAATATGGATGGAGGGGGGGTTCCCATCCACTCAGAATTCTTGGACCACCCTCTTGGAGCAGGAGCGTCTGGGGGCCAGGACTTACCTGAAACTGAATCTTCTCTCCATTCTGGCTCTTAGCCCAGACCTGGTCAGACACGAAGCCTCCAGAAAGCAAGGCTGAACCCGGACTCATCTGCGGGGATCCCTAGGGCCCGCCCACTACTAGAACTAAGAGCTGGGGCCCTGGCTCCCGCCCCAGACTTGGCTGTGATGTTTGCAGGTTTCTGGTGTCAATTTGAACTCAGGACCTGTATGTGGCTCATTCTCAGGTTTCCCCGGGCCCTGGCAAGTCCCTCATCTTCAGAATGAGTCCTAATGTCTCAACGGTTCCGTTAGCTCCATGAGGCCTCCCCTATGGTACCTATTGGATCTTTCCTCCTTACCCATCACTGTTTCCCCTGACCTTGAGGCCTGAGTCCTTCCCCTCATCTGAATATTTACCTTTCATATACAATGAAGGAAAACTTAGAATTATCTCTGTGACCCACCGGCTCCCAATATAACACCTCAACCAGACTTCTGATGCTTCATTCCTTCAACAGAGCTGAATCAAAGCTCACCATAGCACCAGGCACAGAGCAGGATCACAAATCACGTGCTGTCGTCGAGTTCCTTAGCAGCACAAGGAAGGGATAAAAGCAGAGCAGGTACACCTGGGTGGCTCAGTCATTAAGCGTCTGCCTTCGGCTCAGGTCATGATCCCAGGGTCCTGGGATCAAGTCCTGCTTTGGGCTCCCTGCTCAGTGGGGAGCCTGCTTCTCCCTCTGCCTCTGCCTGCAGCTCCCCCTGCTTGTGCTGACAAATAAAATCTTTAGAAAAAAAAAAAGGCACAAGCAAATATCAACACACTGGAAAGTGAGGGGAGGAAGAGGAGGAATGGGACACAGAAGGTTTTCTGGAGGGGGTGAAGGCAGAATCAACTCTGGAGGGCAAGTCACCCCGTGTTGTGTGAGAAGTGCATTGTGTCTTTGAAGTTAATAAGCTCCCAGGATGAAGAAGTTTTCAGAGGGAGATTAAAGAGAAGCTTGGACGTCCTCTGGCCAGTACCTCTGTCCCCTAGGACAGAGGATCACGCCAGTCCCATTCCCCGGCCCTCCTCCCTCTGCATCTGAGGCAGGTCAAGGATCTGCCTCCAGGGGGCGCTCCACCCATCATGCCAGACCTGGGGACCTCCCAGCCCAAGGGTTGGCGCTGTCCGTGGTTCTGGAGCATAGCTGGGTGAGTTCAGGAAACCCCAGTTCTGCTAAGGACCCCAATCCACAGGCACAAGGTCCTGAGCCCTAGGCCAGCAGGGCATCTAAGTCGGAGCGGTTTCAGAAAGGCTGGGTCCCTCCTGGGAAGGAGGATCCAGAAGAAGGGGTGGGAGTGGGCTGGGCTCATCTCTGTGCTTTTCCCCTCAGCCCTTTTGTTGCCGTAACATTCTTTTGACCTTGTGGAGCCAGCCTGGCGAAGGGACAGGGAGGAACAAGGTCTTCTCTGAGGTTTCAGATTATGCTCATGCTGCTGGCCCTTGGCCCACACTTTATTTTTTTTTTTTTTAAGATTTTTTTATTTATATTAGAGCGCGCACACATGATGGGGAGCAGCAGGCAGGAGGAGGAGCAGACTCCCCGCTGAGCAGCGAGCCCGACGACGTGGGACTCAATCCGAGGACCCGAAGATCATGACCTGAGCCAAAGGCAGATGCTTAACCGACTGAGCCACCCAGGCGCCCTAGACCACTCTTTAAGTAGCAAGTCTGTGCCTGGATCTCCCCTTGAGTGGAGGATAGGAAAGAGGTGGACGTTCATTGGAGCTCCTCCTGTGCCAGACTCAGGACTGTGCCTTTATACACCTTGACCCAATGAACCCTCAGAACCACCCCTAGAGAGGACTGGCTAACAATTCTCATTTGGCAGAGTGGGAAACTGAGACTCAATGTGGTAAGCAACCTTCACAGGGTCTCACATCGTTGATGCACATTTGGAAGCTGGGATTGTGACCCACACATGCTTGATGCCATAGAGAGTGATTCCTGAATCCACTGCACTCTGGTCCCAGAAAAGCAGATGATGCACACTGGGGAGGTGTTTTATTTATAAGGGATAGAGAACCATCAGACGATAGTCCAGGACTGATGGTGGTTGCAGACAGCAGGAGAGACCTCCATAGGGAGAGTCTAAAGGAATCAAGATCATGTCTCCAAGGACCAGCCCCTATGCCATCTTCCAACCAGTTCAGGAGACTCTGCTGCTAATGGACATGTAACATGCTCACTAGTAGTGACAGAGTGCATTTCACTTAGCATTTGCCACCAGAATGTCCCTAGAAGAGGAAGTTCCCCAGTGAACTTCTATCTTAGGGAAGCTACCAAGCTTGTCAGGCCACCACTAAGAGTTAAGATCTCAGTGTGACCTACAGAGAGGGTAGTTTTTGAGAATGTGAGGCCAGCTACGGAGAAGCAGGGGACTGGGGAAGAAGCTGAGCATGAGGGGGTAGAATGTGCAGAAATTTGTTTAAAAATAAAAAACAAAACTCCGGGACACCTGGCTGGCTCAGTCAGAAGAACATGCTACTTTTGATTCCCGAGGTCCTGAGTTCAAGCCCCATGTTGGGTGTAGAGATGGCTAAAACAAAATAAACTTTTCCCCCCGAAGATTTTATTTGTTTGAGAGACAGCGACAGAGAGCACGAGCGGGGAAGAGAGGGAGAAGCAGGCTCCCCGATGAGCAGGGAGCCCAACGTGGGGCTCGATCCCAGGACCCCGGGATCCAACCTGAGCCAAAGGCAGATGCTTCATCGACTGAGACATCCAGGCACCCCTAAAACAAAATAAACTAAAACAAAACCAAACCAAAAACAAGAAACAAGCATTGGAGAGGCTGTGGAGAAAAAGGAACCCTCATGCACTGTAGGTGGGAATGCAAACTCGTAAAGCCACTATGCAGAACAGTGTGGAGGTTCCTCAAAAAGTTAAAAATAGAACTACCCTAGTATCCAGTAATTGCACTACTGAGTATTTACCCAAAGAATACAAAAACGCTAAATTCCAAGATATATGCACCCCTACATTTACACCATTATTTACAACAGCCAAATTATGGAAGCAGCCCATGTGTCCATTGGTATATGAATGGATAAAGAAGATGTGGTATATGTATACAGTGGAATATTAGCCATAAACAAGAATGAAATCTTGCCATTTGCAACAACATGGATGGAGCTAGAGGATATAATGATAAGTGAAATAAGTCAGAGAAAGACAAATGCCCTATGATTTCACTCATATGTGAAATTTGAGAAACAAGACAAATTAACAAAGAAAAAAGAGACAAACCAAAAAACAGACTCTTAACTAGGGAGTGAAGGTGATTAAGAGTACACTTACCATGATGAGCACTGAGTAATGTAGAGAATTGTTGAATCACTATACTGTACAGCTGAAATTAATAAAACATTGTATGTTAACTATACTGGAATTAAAAAAAAAAAAAACCCACAGGCACAAAATAGCATCATTTAGGCCAAATCCCCAAACCGGGACTTAATGCATAATCTAACTGCAGTTTTACTCTCCTATAACCAGGGCTCAGGGGTGCAGGAGCAGCTGGTTCCAGGTGTCCCAAACAGAAACAAGACAGGAATTTACTCCAGGAAGGCCAACACCGGGACGACCACGGACTAGTGTCGCCAAGACTGTCTTCAGAGAGCTGAAATATCTTCCTAGGTTTATAGTAGGAAAATGTGGGGGCGCCTGGGTGGCTCAGTCAGTTAAGGGTCTGACTCTTGATTTCGGCTCAGGTCACGATCTCAGGGTCATCAGATGGAATGCTGCACCGGGCTCCGCGCTCAGCACAGAGTCTGCTTGAGATTGTCTTTCTCTGCCCCTCCCTCCCCACCCCCACCCTGCGCACACAATTCTGCTCTTTCTCTAAAAAAGAAAGAAAAGAAGATGTTGGACGAAGGGCAGTGGGAACGTGCTGCTAGGCAGTAAAGGTGAAGTCGATCATTGTCTTGGGGTCAGTCATGCTGGGTCTCGCTGGCTCAGGGCAGTTTTTATTGCTTAAGGGGGTAGTTTCACTTTCCATCACGGGATGATCCCCCCCACCCTCCAGGGTCTTTTGCCTGAGTTAAGAGATAAGGTGGAATGAAGATCTTAATCAATTAGAAAGTACAGACTGAGGGGATGCCTGGGTGGCTCAGTCACGAAAGGTCCAGTTCTTGATCTCAGCTCAGGTTTTGATCTCAGGGTGGTGAGTTCATGCCCCATGTTGGGCTCCACGCTGGGCATGGAGCCTACTTAAAAAAAAAAAAAGTACAGACTGAAGTCAAAGTGGAGGTGGTTGACATCCTCTGTCATTCCACCAGAAATGTAGTCCTAACCGGTCAGTCAGGAATTTATTGATCAGTGCCAATGAGTCTGCCACAAGGGCCCCTCCATCCCCCAAAGGAAGAGGAGGTCATCTGCAGGAAAAGACCCCTTAACCTTCACCTCCCCACAGAAGGGAAAGCAGCCTAGCTTGGACTGATCCTTTTCTCTTGCTAATAACTTTCTTGCCCCACCTCCTTCTAGAAAAATTTCCGTTTTGTACCTCAATTAAAAGCCTAATGTCAGGCGCTTACAATCAGAAAAGCTCGTTGCGCACTGGTACTGCAGGGCTGCTAGGGAAGTTTCGGCTGTTTTCGTCTTAGTGCTTTCTTGAGAAAAATAAATAAATTAGTCCAACTTTAGAGGAGGGGAGAGGATAAGCTCTTCCGCCCAGGCTCTCAGCCGGGGTGTGTGCAAGGACTTCGGGTGTGAAGGCCCAGCCAGCGTCTGCCAGGGGAAGCAGAGGCAGAGCCTCCAAGGGAGGGATCTCAAATTGCACAGCCGTGGGTTAGAATAACATGGAGGTTGTAAGGAAGAAAGCGGAGAGAAGTGCAGATGAGTGGTGCTAAAGACCAAAAATTCCACAGAGTAAATCTGAGGATGTAACTGGCTTTATTCAATGACTCCTGACTTCCGGTAAAGAGACAGGTTGCGCGTAGTGGGAAGTTTTTATAGGCAGAAGGGTGGGGCAAGGGAGTTGTTATCAAAAGAAAAGATTTTTTCAGATTGGGCCATCTTTTCGGGGGAAGATCTTACCCTGCAGGTGACCTCAGCAGTGCTGATCAGGAAATTTCAGATCCTCTGGGGCACCTGGGTGGCTCGGTCGTTGAGCGTCTGCCTTCGGCTCGGGTCATGATCCCAGGGTTCTGGGATCGAGCCCCGCATCGGGCTCCCTGCTGGGCAGGAAGACTGCTTCTCCCTCTCCCACTCCCCCTGCTTGTGTTCTCTCGCTTTGTCTCTCTCTGTCAAATAAATAAATAAAATCTTAAAAAAAAAAAAAAAAAACGAATTGACTCAGGGCGCCTGGGTGGCTCAGTCGTTAAGCGTCTGCCTTCGGCTCAGGTCATGATCCTAGGGTCCTGGGATCCAGCCCCGCGTCGGGCTCCCTGCTCCGCGGGAAGCCTGCTTCTCCCTCTCCCACCCCTGCTTGTGTTCCCTCTCTTGCTGTGTCTCTCTCTGTCAGATAAATTAAAAATAAAGGTCACATTTCTGGGAGAGGTTGAAACTGCCTTTAGTCTTGGTTTGCTGTTGCGGGGGCAAGTGCCTCCATCTCGGGCCTGTTGTTTCTTTTCCAACAGTAGCTACAGGGGGGCCGTAATGACTTTAAAAGCCAGGGGCAGCCGATGCTTGTGATGTATTGTCTAAGGCTAGGGAGCCTTGAAGGGGTTTGTGCAGGAGACCCGGGGTTAGCTCTCTGGCTGTTGGACAGATCCCTGTGGGGCCCATCCACGAGACAGGGAAGGGACTGACGGTCAGGAGGGTAAGGAATGTGCTGGAAGAACTGACAGGTACAAGTGGGATGAGGAGAAGACTCCACAGAGATGATAAGATGCTGTATCATGAAGCAAACGCCAGGCCAAGGCGCTGGTCTTTTCCTGGGGAGGCTTTGAAGAGCTCTGGGAAGGAGAATGACGCCCGCAGGTTGCTACCCTGTGCTCTGGGCCTGGTCACCCCCAGCCTCAGAGAGCAGTAGGTACTGAGCACAGGTGAGACAGGACATTTGTTGGTTGATTTCTGCATGTTAATTTCTTTAATGGCCACAGCCACCTCTGAGGCAGGGTGCATGATCTCTGATTACAGAACGGGAAACTGAGGCACAGAGCGATGAAGTGACTTGCTTGACAGCCTACGTTGGAGCCCAAGTCAGCTCTACCTGGGGACACTCGGCAAGTCCTTCCTGTTTGTATTGCCACAGGGCTCCACATGCTTCACCAATTAGTGCCTGACTTCTCCTCTCCCCCAGGGGCCGCGACTCCTCAGGCCAGCACCGGGCTCTAAGCCATCCTCATTCGCTTGTCTTGATCTCTGAGTACTCGCTGGTGCTGGTGGCCTCCTCATCCGCAGGTTCCCTCGACTTCATCTCGTGAAAGCTGAAGGAGGCGTAATGGAGCTCCTGTTCATCCCCCGAGGGAGGGGCATCCCTGACAGGGGTCGCTTGGGCTGGGGGGCTGTCTGGCCAGGGCTTTCGCCTGAAACCCTGAGTAAAGAAGAAACAAGGGAGTCAGAGAAGGAATAAGGCAGGTGTGGTCCCCAAGGGAAGTTTATGGGGCATTTATTCATTCATCTTCCTATTCATACATACTTCCTACGAATTCAATTATTCACGCATCCATTTAAAATTCTGTAATGTTGGGATGCCTGGGTGGCTCAGTTGGTTAAGCACCTGCCTTCGGCTCAGGTCATGATTCCAGGGTCCCAGGATTGAGTCCCACATCAGGCTTCTTGCTCAGGGGAGATCCTACTTCTCCCTCTGCCCCTCACCCCACTCGTGGTCTCTCTCTCTCAAATAAATAAATCTTTAAAAAAATAAAAATAAAATTCTGTAATGCAAAAATAATAATAATAATAATAAAATAAAATTCTGTAATGCTATGACTGTTTGGCCATATTGAAGGCTTACTAATCATGTTTAATCCTCACAAAAAACCAGTGTGAATGATACTTATTCTCCCCATTTTACAGATTAGGGAGACTGAGGTGGGGGAAGGTGAAGTAACTTGCCCAAGTCACTCCTCTAGTCACCAGCAGAGCCAGGAACAAAACTCAGGCCTGCTGTGTTATTGGAAATAAAAAGAAGCAGAAATACTTGAACAAAAATAAAGATAAAATTCCCAGAATTGAAGAAAGATAAACCACCTCAGCTGAAAAGGGCCCCACAAATTCAAGAAAAAAGACCAGGGAAACCACATACCCCAATACAGCATAGTAAATCTTAAGAATATCAAAACAAAAGAGAAAAATGTAAAAATTTCCAGGGACAATGAGTGGATCACTTACAAATGTGCAAGATTCATACAGACATAAATTTTTTTTCTTTTCTTTTCTTTCTCTTTTTTTTTTTTTTTGCAAGAGAGAGAGAGAGCTGGCACACGTAAGTAGGGAGAGGGGCAGACGGAGAGGGAGAGAGAGAATCTCAAGCAGACTCCCCAGTGAGCACAGAGCCCGACATGGGGCTCGATCTCACAATCTCATGATCCTGAGATCATGACCTGAGCTGAAATCAAGAGTCAGACACTTAATCACCTGAGCCACTGAGGCGCCCCCAGACATAACATTTCTTAACAGCAACACTGGGTACAAGAAACAATAGGGTACAGTGTTTAAAGCATTGAAGGAAGGGGGTGCCTGGCTGGCTCAGTGGGTAGAGCGTGTGACTCTTAATCTTGGGGCTGCAAGTTTGAGTCCCAAGTTGGGTGTAAAGATTACTTAAAAGAAAAATAAGATAAAATAATAAAGCATTGAAGGAAAATCACTTTGATCCTAGAATTTTTTTTTAAGATTTTATTTATTTATTTGACAGAGAGAGACACAGCGAGAGAGGGGACACAAGCAGGGGCAGAGGGAGAGGAAGAACTGGACTCCCCGCTGAGCAGGGAGCCCGATGTGGGACTCGATCCCAGGACCCTGGGATCATGACCTGAGCCGAAGGCAGACGCTTAACAACTGAGCCACCCATGTGCCCGATCCTAGAATTTATATCCTGCCAAGTGAAATTCAAATGTAGGAACATTAAAAAAGAATTTCAAACACACAAGTCCTCAGAAGTCTTAATACAAGAAAATCCAAATTGAAAACACATTGGGAAGAAGAATCCAAATAAAAGTAACAAAACCTGAAAATGCTGCAATAAATCTGGGGTACAAAGGTGACAAAATACCCCAGTAAAATGTGTGGCTGTGTATTAAACAAAAGACCATATAGAAAAATGTTAAGTATGTTCATAATAACCCAGAATGAGAAATGAAGATCTAGAAAAAGCACCAACATTGTGGAAAGTGGAGGGAAAGAAGAATAAGAGATACATAAAAGTACACTGAAGTTTTTTTGTTGGGTGTAAGAGAGATATTAATTTTTTAAGAAAGGAGAAAATGAAATACTGAAAAAAATGGAACCAAGTGAAAGGAAAAGTTAAAATAGGAGAACAAAATCCGCATGTATTAACAACCACAGAAAACACAAATAGAGGACGTCAAATTGGTTTTGTAAAAACCTGGCCGGCTCAGTCAGGAGACTCTTAATGCCAGGGTTGTGAGTTCAAGCCCCATGTTGGGTGCGGAGCCTGCTTAAAAAATATAAAATAAAAAATTCTTTAAAAAAAAAACCTGGTTATATGCTGTTTACAAAAATCACTTCTGAAGTATAAATAAAATGTTATTGGAGGAACAGAGGATGTAAAAATATCAGACATCTTACTAGCCAATGACAAATTGGTGTATCTATATTAAGATCCAACCAAATAGACTTTAAAACAAAAAGTATCGATAGCAATAGAGAGGATCACTATGTGTGATCAAATGTTCAATTCACTGAGAGGATACAGCATTTCTAAAATACATGGACTCACAACCTGGAGATCAACAGTAGCATGCTCCACCAACTGAGCCAGCCAGGTGCCCCAAACTGGGATACTTTAAAAAAATTTTTTTTAAATGGGCTCCATACCCAATGTGGGGATCAAACTCACAACCCTGAGATCAAGAGTCACATGCTCTTCCGACTGAGCCAGAAGGCGCCCCTGTGATATTTTTTAAACAAACAAACAAACAAACAAACAAACAAACAAAAAACTGTTAAAATGGCCAACAGACACATGAAAAAATGCTCCACATCACTCGGCATCAGGGAAATATAAAGCAAAACCACAATGAGATACCACCTCACACCAGTCAGAATGGCTAAAATTAACCATTCAGGAAACGACAGATGTTGGTGAGGATGCAAAGAAAGGGGAACCCTCCTACACTGTTGGTGGGAATGCAAGCTGGTGCAGCCACTCTGGAAAACAGTATGGAGGTTCCTCAAAAAGTTGAAAATAGAGCTACCCTATGACCCAGCAATTGCACTACTGGGTATTTACCCCAAAGATACAAATGTAGTGACCTGAAGGGGCATGTGCACCCCAATGTTTATAGCAGCAATGTCCACAATAGCCCAACTATGGAAAGAGCCCAGATGTCCATCAACAGATGAATGGATAAAGATGTGGTATCTATATACAATGGAATATTATTCAGCCATCAAAAAGTGAAATCTTGCTATTTGCAACAACGTGGATGGAACTAGAGGGTGGTTTTTTTTTTTTAAGATTTTATTTATTTTATTTGAGAGAGAGAGAGCATGAGAGGGGGAAGGGTCAGAGGGAGAAGCAGACTCCCCACTGAGCAGGGAGCTCAATGAAGGACTCGATCCCGGGACTCCAGGATCATGACCTGAGGCGAAGGCAGTCGCTTAACCAACTGAGCCACCCAGGCACCCTGGAACTAGAGGGTGTTATGCTAAGTGATATAAGTCAATCAGAGAAAGACAATTATCATATGATCTTGCTGATATGTGGAATTTAAGAAACAAAACAGAGATTCATAGGGGAAGAGAGGAAAAAATAAAACAAGAAGAAATCAGAGAGGGAGACAAACCATAAGAGACTCTTAATCATAGGAAACAAACTGAGGGTTGCTGGAGGAGAGGTGGATGGGGATGGAGTAACTGGCTGATGGACATTAAGGAGGGCACGTGATGTAATGAGCACTGGGTATTATATAAGACTGTTGAATCACAGACCTGTATCTATGAAACCAGTAATACATTATATGTTAATTTTTAAAAAATGAAAAAAAAAACTGTTAAAATACTTCAATGTCTATATACAAATTATTAGAACTAACAAGGGAGCTTAGGGGCGCCTGGCTGGCTCAGTCAGTGGAGCATGCGACTCTTGATTTCAGGGTAAGTTTGAGCCCCACGTTGGGTGTAGAGATTACTTAAAAATAAAATATTAAAAAATAACTAACACGGGCGCCTGGGTGGCTCAGTCGTTAAGCGTCTGCCTTCGGCTCAGGTCATGATCCCAGGGTCCTGGGATCGAGTCCCACATCGGGCTCCCTGCTCTGCGGGAAGCCTGCTTCTCCCTCTCCCACTCCCTCTGCTTGTGTTCCCTCTCTCGCTGTGTCTCTCTCTGTCAAATAAATAAATAAAATCTTTAAAAAAAAAAAAAAAAAAATAACTAACACAAGAGCTTAACAAGCTGGAAGAATACAAGATCAATAAATATGTAATTGCTTTTCACACATTGTTGCATCTACTGAGAGAATGAAGACAATCCTCAGCATCCAGACCAGCACCCCAAAGAGCTGGGTGTCACTGTGAAGAGATGAACATTTATAGTGGAGCCCCAGAAGAACTCTGCAGGGGTGTTCAGTCCCACCAAAGTAGAAAGTAGAAGGAGAAGCTGTTTGGACAAATTAAGGAACTGGCTACTGTTCAATCTTTTGCCACCTACTACCAACACTCCGTGTGACACAGACCTCTGTGACCAAAGAATGGAGTCTGAATGTGCTCATTTCCCCATCACTGATTCAGGAGAGTGAGTTATTTATTGAAATACGAAATCTCTTAGAAGAAAAATACATCTGCAGAGGATGCATGAGGCCAGATTTCTTGTGCAGTATCTGAAGTCCAAAAGGATGAGTTGATTCTTGAACAAAATGACATTATATTTGCATCAAATTCAGCTGCTTTGATTCAGCTAGCCATGACAGTTAAAAACAAGACTATCACAAAATTTTCAGACGGTATCTCTCTGTAAAAGCATGGTGCAGGAGGCTTATGAGTAGATCTAAGAATGCTCCAGCTACCAAACCAACAGGAATCTAAATGACACCTAAGACCAATTTGTAATTTTTTTAAATTCTAAAACACTTTATACATTTTTTAAAGTTTATTATTATTATTATTTTTAGTAATCTCTACACCCAGCATGGGGCTTGAACCCATGACCCTGAGATCAAAAGTTGCATGCTCCTCCCACTGATCCAGCCAGGTGTCCCAACCTTTCATAATTTTTTCTTAAAGATTTATTTATTTATTTGAGAGAGAGTGAGTGTGTGTGCACGTGTGCACGAGTAGGGGCGGGGGGTAAGGGGAGAGAGAGACAGAGTTATGAGCAGACTCACACTGAGCACAGAGCTTGGTGCAGGGCTCAATCTCACCACCCTGAGATCATGACCTGATCCAAAATCAAGAGCCGGCCGCTCAACAAACTGAGCCATCCAGGCACCCCAACTCTTCATAAATTTTTTAACAAATGTCTTCATCCTGCATATCATTGATGAGTGATCAGAAAATGCACCTTTAAAAAGATAGCATTTAAGGGATGCTTGGGTGGCTCAGTTGGTTAAGCATCTGCCTTTGGCTCAGGTCATGATCCTAGGGGCCTGGGATAGAGCCCCACGTCGGGTTCCTCTGCCTGTAACTCCCCTTGCTTGTGCTCTCTCTCTCTCTGACAAATAAATAAAATCTTTAAAAACAATAAATAAAAAGATAGCATTTATAATAGTAACAAAACTAGTTATTAAGGAAGTAAAATAACAAAAGGTTTGCAAGACCTGTCTGAAGGAATTCTACATCTTTCTTGGAAAAACTTTAACTAATAGATACCTGTTCTTGTGCACAAGAAGACTTGAATTTATAAATAAGTAAATTCTTCCCGAGTTGATACACAGGTTCAATGTAATTCCAGTAAAAAACCAACAGGAGTGTTTTTTGGAACTAGACAAACTGATTCTAATGTTTATATAGAACAGCAAAAGGCCAAGAATAGCCAAGATGCTATTAAAGAAAATTAAGGAGGTGCTCCTGCTCTATCAGATATCAGGACTTGGTCTTGAATTATTGCCTTGCCTCTAGAGACAGTGCTGACTCAGGGACAGTTAAATTGACCACTGGAATAGAATACATTTTGATGTATGATGGGGGCACCTAGATGGCTCAGTCAGCATATGTGACTCTTGATCTCGGGGTTGTGATTTTGAGCTCCATATTAGGCATGGAGTCTATTAAAAAAAAAAAAACGAAGAAAAGGCGCACCTGGGTGGCTCAGTGGTTTAAGCGTCTGCCTTCGGCTCAGGTCATGATCTCAGGGTCCTGGGATTGAACCCCACATCAGCAGGGAGTCTGCTTCTCCCTCTCATTCTGCCTGCCACTCCCCCTGCTTGTGCTCTCTCTCACTCTCTTCCTCTCAAATAAATAAATAAAATCTTAAAAAAAAAGAAATTATACTTGAATATCCTTCTAATCTTAGGATAAGAAAGATTTTCTTAAATGAGACCCAAAAGTCACTCAACAGAGAAGAGGAGATTGGTGAATATGGTTATATTACAATTAAGAACTAACATTCATCAAGGTCACCTTTAAAAAGTGAAGACAAGTTAATCACTGGGAGAAGATATTTACAATGTATATAACTGGGAAAAAAGTATGAAAATGTATAAAGCTCTCCAATAAATTCAATAAGAAAGTCAAACACCCAATACGGCATTGGGCTGCAGATGGGACCGGGCATTTTAGAGAGGAGGTGTTCATATGCCAGTAAGACAGAGAGATTTTCATCCTCACTGGCAACCAATGAAATGCAAATCAATACCATAGTGAGATAGTGAGATGACAAAAAAATTTCAGAAAACCAAGTGCTGCAGAGATTATAGATCAACAGGATACGAAAGGCACAGATGGATGTATAAATGGATGCATTTGCTCTGGAAAACCTTGTAAATCGGAATATTCACACACCCTCTGATCTAGTAATTAAATTCTTACATAATGCTGAAGAAAAACTCTTGCATGTGAATGCAATGAGATATGAACAAGAACATCTGGAACAACTCAAATGTCCAGCAACAGGAGCTTAGGCAATAGACAAAATCATAAAATGAAACAGACAACTGCAACTTCATGCAACATGGATGAATCTCCATGACATAACTTACAGTGTTGGGTCTACAAAAGCAAGTCCAAGAAGAGTGCACAGAATGTGACCAACCTTTGTAGGTTCAGAAGTAATTAAACTAATCAGCATCTATTTCAGGCATACGTATATGGGATAATGCTAGCAACAAAAGATTCAGAGCAATGGTTACTGGGGATGCGTCACAGAGCAACCTGAGCAGATGGAAGTTAGGGTCAGTGTTTGAGGTCTCGGGTTGGATGGTAGGCTCACAGTTGCTTATCATATTGTGAACAAAATGAGTAAGTACTAATGAACAATGCTTGTTCCTGCGATAAGAGGTTGGTCACAAATAAAGCATTTTGGATAACACCATTTAGGGTAATATGGATGTAATTTTATAGGGGAGAGGGGACATGTTGCATACAGGTAGAGTGAGAGACAATTGCAGCCCCCTGCCCTCAAAGACATCACAAATATGAGAGGGCGGAGATAAGGCAAAGGCGGTGATGTTGTGTGAGGTGCCCCTCAAGACAGGGATGGACACAGAGCTCTGGGCACATAGGGGAGAGAGGCGTGGACCCTGGCAGGGAGGGAGATGGCAAAGGTTTCCCAGAGCAGAAGATGCTGGTACTGGAGCTAGAAGTATGATCACACAAGGTGGTCTGGTGGAAGTCGAGACAGGAGAGCATTCCAGGTGGGAGGAACTGTACATGCAAAGGCCCCAAGTCATAGGGGAGCAGGTGTGTATGGAGACCATGAGAAGGCCAGTGTGGCTGGACCATAGCCAGACCAGAGCTGGAGTGGCCATCAGGGGAGACTTCTAGAAGTACTTTAAATATCAGACCAAGAAATGTGACTCGATTCTCTAAACAACGGGAGCAAACAACATAATTGAAACTCCCAAATGGCTGGAAAGCAATAGATTTCGGGAGAGGTTCTGTCAGGCTATGTCCAGCAAAGAGTGATCAGCAGGGGTGGGACAAGAGGTGACCAGAGGGCCACTGGGTCTGGGAGATGAAGGCGAAGAACAGAAGGGACGTCAACTCCCAGGTGTCCACCCAGGTGACCAGGGTGGAGCAGGGGATGGGGAAATGCTAGGAGCTCCATCTGGACTCTGAAAGGACAAGCCCGGGGCCCCGCAACTGCATGAGAGGACGCCAGCATCACTCACCCAGGCAACTGTACCCATGACAGGATCTTCATTACCCGGGCCCTCTCGACTCCCGGATGCTTGCTTCCTGCGGGCTTTCACTCTAAGGGGAGAAACGAACACACTGCAGCCAGGATGGCTCAGGCACCCATGGGCAGCCTGCCCGTTCTCTGGTGAAAGGGCATCCAGACCCCAGAAGTAACCTCAGACCTTCCTGACCTGCAAGTAAGCACTCCATCCCCCTGGATGAGCAGAGGCTCGGCCAGACCAAACCTCCATCACTAAAGATCCCTCTAACACATTAACAACTTGTGCCCGAGTGGTCATAGCAGTGTTATTCGTGATAGCCAAAAAGTAGAAACAGCCCAAATGTCTGTCAGTAGATGAATGACAAACAAAATGTGCTCCACCCATGCAATGGAACGGTATATGGAAATAAAAAAAGGATGCAGTATCGGGCGCCTGGGCAGCTCAGTCAGTTAAGCGTCTGCCTTCAGCTCAGGTCATGACCCCGGGGTCCTGGGATCGAGCCCCACTTGGGCTCCCTGCTCAGCAGGGAACCTGCTTCTCCCTCTGCCTCTGCCTCTCCTCCCCACTTGTGCTCACTCTCTCTCAAATAAATAAATAAAAATCTTTTTAAAAAAAGGATCAAGGACTGATGCATGCCACAACACGCATGAACCTTGAAAATGTCATGCTAAGTGAATGAGGTCAGTCACAAAGGACCGCGTGTTGTATGATTCCGCTTACACACAATGTTCGGAATAGGCAAATGTAGGGAGACAGAAAACAGATTGGCGGTTGCCTAGGGCTGGGGGAGGATGGGGACAGGATGAAAATTAAGGAGTGGAGGGTTTCTTTGGTTTGTTTCTCTTTCATTTGGGGGCTGATGCAAAAGTCCTATAATTGTGGTAATGGATGCACAACTCGGAATACACTAAAAGCCATTGAATTGTACACTGTAAATGTACGGGAAGTATATCTAGTACAGCTGTTATCCCCCCACCGCCCAAAAGAGATGCCCTCTGGATCTACTCTACTCCGCTCTGCATTTCTGGGATTGGGTGACCTCTCTCCGCACTCCCTGTACCTCCCCGGACAAAGACTTACATGCAAAAGAAGAGGAGGCACAGACTTAGGGACAGCAGGGCCACAGCACAAGCACCTCCAAGAGCGGCAGGCAAGGCTCCTGCCAGGAACACCGATTTCCCTGCAGAGAAGAGGTGTGTCAAGACTCACTTCCAGGACTCAGTCTCTTGCTTTCCTACCTCCTTGCAGAACTTGCTGAAGGGCCAGCTTAGGCCAGAGATGGAGCAGCACCCTAGCCCACCAATCGCCCTCTGTGCAGGCCCCAGCCCCAGCCAGCCGCAGGCTTCTCTAGGACTCCCTTCCCCTACACCTTGGCCCCCGACAGCCCCCGGACCTGGCAGCAGCAGGAAGACGGCGCTCTGTTCCCCGTGGGCATTCCGGGCCTCGCAGCTGAGTCTGAGGCCGGAGCCCAGCGGCCCGCTGAGGCTCAGGGAGCTGTTGGCCCAGGGCCCCGCAGAGCTGGAGGTGATGGTCCAGGAGGCATTGCTGTGGTTCCCTTCCAGCAGCCCCTCCCCCAGCCGCCAGCGCAGGGTGGGGGCCGGCTGGGCTCGGGAGGAACAGCTGCAGTGCAGCCCCTTGCCCTCCCAGGAGCAGGAGGGGCTGAGCAGCCGTGGGGGGTCTGCGGGAGGGAGGAGAGGGGTCAGCGGTGTCTCTCCTGCCCAGGCCCCCGGCAGCCTGCCCCCAGGGGTCCCCACACTCACAGACCACAGAGAGATGCAGGGAGATGTGCTGGGAGCCCAGCGGGTTCTGAGCTTGGCAGGTGAGGTCTCCTTCCTCTGCAGCCCCTACTTGAGGCAGGTCCAGGTTTGCACTCCCGTAGATGGGGGTGGCATTCCAGGGGCTGGACCCCCGGAACCAGCTCAGCTCGGCAGGGGGGCTGCTGTCAGCAGCACAGAGCAGACGCAGAGCCTGGCCCTCCAGGATGAGAACCAATGAGGTGTTTTGCAGAATCTTCGGGACTTTGGGAGAGAGACGCAGAGAGAGGGCACCAGCTGTGGGAGGCTGGCAGTCTCCATCCCTCCCTCCTTTCCAGGAGCTGGTTGGCATCTCCCTCTCTTTTCTTGACCCACTGATTTGGTTCCATCAGGGTTGAAAGCCTGGGCTTTACACCCAAAAGAGGTTGACCTCAAGTGTCTGGGCCTCATATCTTCAGAGGAGGCTCAGTGTCCCACTGGGACATGCCTGGACTGTTTGGTGGCTTCACTCAGTGAACACAGCAGGAAATAGGATGGAGGAGGCTGGGATGGAGGGGTAGGTGGGAAACCAGAGGAGTGAACTGGTGAGGTGAAATGGGCTTTGCACAGTTTGTGCGCATGTGTGAGCGTGTAGGAGTGCAGGTGCGTACACCCATGGGAGGTAGAGGAGGGAGGGTGGTGATTTTTATCCTTGCTTTTCCCATATCTGATCCCATTAAGGCTATGATCCCCACTGCCTTGCTGGGAGCTGACCCGCTACCCCCACCCCAGGGCCAGGTCCCAGCCCCCAAGAAGACAGGTTCTTTCCTACCTGCAACATCGCTGAAGAAGATGCTGATGTTGAGTTTCTGGGGAGCGTCTGGGATGGAAAGATATGGCCCTGCTTCAGACGTGAAGATTGGGATGGAAGTTGACCCAGCACCCAAGGAGGGGTAGGGGAACYGGGAAGGTGGGGATTGCTGTCCTTGTCCACTCCCCACCTACAYTCCCAGGGCGCGCATGTGCGCGCACACACAATCCCCACTGCCCTGAGRGACCCAGCCATCCCTCCAGCACTCACAGGAGACATTGAGCCTGATGGTTCTTTCCACGGTGTCCTGACCTCCTGGCAGGTGCACCTGACAGGTGAGGTTGCTGCCATGGTCCTGCAGCCTCGGGGTGAGGGTCAGCACTGAGGAGTGGAGGGTCTGGGGGTCCAGCGAGTCAAGAGCATCCCCCACCCAGGAGAAGGTGAGAGGTCTTCCCTCTTCGCAGGATCCCAGCAAACTGCAGGTCAGGTTTGTGGGATAGCCAGACTTCAGGGGCTCCGGAAAGTGGATGTCGGGTTTCTGTGTCAGGGCTGAGGAGGAGAGAGGGAGGTGCTTGGGCCCCAGGGAGGTGGGGACCCAGAGTGTGACCCTGAGAGGGACCAGGGCCTCAGGGCACAAGCTGACCCCGGGCCCCCATACCTCTTCCCACCAGCCCAGCCCCAAGACCTGGAGCAAGGAATGTTCCAGTGTCCGGTTCCTGTTCTATGAGGGGGGTCTCCACGTCCCAGAGCCCTCTTCTGGGGCCCCTGCCGGACCTGCCACCTGCACCGTCAACTTCTTATCTCTGTAACTATATTTCACGTAGTCTCTCTCCATTTGGAACTTGTAGACTCCCTGGTCACTCTTCCTGGCCTCTGTGATTCTCAGGGAGCAGTTGTTGTCCCAGGGGTTCCCGATGAGGTGGAATCGGCCCTGGGCCTCTATCTTCACTTTCATTCGGTCATTTGTAGCCACAGGATAACGGTTGTCCTCACTCCGGAACCAGTACATGTAGGGCTTCTCACGGGAAGACCACGAGCTCCGGGGGTAGGAGAAGGAGCAGGGCACGTGGACACACAGACCCTCCTGCACCGTCACCAATTCCTGCACTCGGAGCTCAAACCCTGGATCCTCCTGCAGGGACCCTGGGGGGACACGGAGGCTCAGCTGCGGCTCCAGCCCACTCCCACCTGTGCCCAGCCAGCCCCCCTCCCTTGGCCCACTTACCCCCCCACAGCAGGGGCAGTAGCAGCAGGGGCACCATGTCTGCACCGGCCAGGGCAGGAGCCTGGGTTCGGGTCCCTCTGTCAGGGAAGGAAATGGCCCGAATGGAGGGTGAGGCCAAGGAAGCCCCAACAGGAAGCCGTGTGTCACCGAGCTGTGGTCACCACAGAAGGGGAACTTAGTCAGCACGGGCCATGGGAGGTGAAGTGGGGGCTGAGAAATCATCCCGTCTTGCCTCCCTGCCATTTGCAGATGGTGAGAGGCTTGTCTAGGGGGACAAGGCCCCAGAACTATGGCCCTTTCCTAGGGCAACATGGTTTTTATTTTTTATTTTTTATTTTTTTTTGAGAGAGACAGCATGAGCAGGGGGAGGGGCAGAGGGAGAAGGAGAAGCAGACTCCCTGGTGAGTATGGAGCCCGACATGGGGTTCCACACGGGGCTCCATCCCAGGACCCCAAGATCAGACACTTCACTGATTGAGCCACCCAGGCGTCCCTCCTCATGCACCATGTTTGCACAGGGAAGAGAACACCACCTTGCCAGTTTCCTGAGAACAGTGCCTCTGGGCGCTAGAAGAGATCCGGAGCAAATGCATTAGCACATGATGGAGCTCTAAGGAGAGGCTCCGAGGCTGAGGGGCCAGGTGGCAGGGTCTGTCCCTCTGTCAGGAGAGAAGTTGTCAGGGACAAATACGTCAAGTAGACATGACTTGGTCCACAGTAGTCACAAGAGATGTGGCTCCCATCAGTGACCCTGGGGCCTCCTGACCCCTTGGATTTGGGTCCCCAGTCCCACCACAGTCCTCATCCCAGGCCACCTCAGACTCTGGTCTTGCTGTTGGTGCAGAACTGACCTGAGAGCTGGGCATTTGGAATGTGGAAGTTGAGGGCATGGAGTGACTGGGTTGGAACCCAGATACCTACCTACTTACCACCTCAGCTACCACCTGCTCAACTTTACTAAAATTAGTTAACCTCTCTGTGCCTCAGTTTGCTCATCTACAAAATGGGGACACTACTACTAATGCTGTGTGCATCACATTAAATGAGTTCATGCATGTCAGATACTTAGGACTATGCCTGGCACTGAGCATTTGTTCATCCAAATGATGTTTCCTGGACACCCCCCATGTGCCAGGCCCTGTTTTAGGGCTGGAGATACAGCAAAGGGTCAGCTCCTAAGAGCTGAGGATGGAAAAGATGAGTCAGAAACTCTAGTTAGAAGACAAACAGTTAATAAAAAAATTAAAACGTGCTATCCCTTAGAGAGTGATATATGTTAGGGAAAAAAAACCCAAAACAGAAAAACATACGAGGAATTTTTGAAAACTGCTGAAATTAAAAAAAAAAAAAAAAAAAAAAAAGTCCGTGCCTGCGGCAAGCCTCATGGAGAAGTTGACATCTGAGTGAAGACATGGACAAAGTGAGAGATCCTGTGGGCACCCACACAAAAGGAACCCATTGTGAAGGACTAGTGCACTCAGAAGTCCTAAGTGGGAAGAGGTGTGTTGGCAGACAGCTGGATAACAGCGTAGCAGAGTGAGCCATGGGGAACGTGGGAGGAGAGGAGGTCTGGGAGGTACCCTAGGTCAGCTTCTGAAGAGCTCTGGAGGCTGCTGAGAGAACTTGACTTGTACTCAGGGTGTATTAGCCAGGGTTCTCCAAACAGAACCCATAGGATCACATTCTATGCATATATAAAGAGATCTATTGTAAGGATTTGGCTCCTGTGATTATGGAGGTTCAGAAGTCCCAAGATGTGCAGTTGGCAAGTTGGAGACCCAGGACATCTGATGGTGAGTTCCAGTCCAGAGACCAGCTGGTTTAAGATCCAGGAAAAGCCGATGTTTCAGCTCAAGTCCAAAGGCACAGAAAAAATGATGTCCTAGCTCGAAGGCAGTGAAGGAGAGAGAGTTCCACTTACTTATGGAAGGGTCAACCCTTTCCTTCTATGCAGGCCCCTAATTGGACCGGGCCCACCCACACTGGGAAGGACAATCTGCTTTACTCAATCCACGGATTTAAATCATTGGCCATTGGTGATTTATTCAACTTCCAGCCCCTCTCCCCTCCCTGGAGGTCAAAGTCCCAACCCTTCACTCAAAGTTTCCCTTAGCAACCAGCCCACATCCTTAGCTGCTATCCAAAAGTCACCTCATTAATATAACAAAAGACACCTTAATTGCTTTCATCACTTAGTAAATTCCAAAGGTTTTAGGAGCTCTGTGCCAGAAACCGGGATGGGAAGACCAAACGTACATGTTTCTGATTATAAATCACAGTATTACCGGTATGAAGGGCAGTGCAGGCCTTGAACAGAAAAGGGACGGGATGTGCTTTGCTTTTCCCCTGAGCCCCTGCTTGCTGGACTGAGCTCAGACTCCTCTGGGGTTGTTATGTTGCCCTGCTTGTGAGATGGGGGCGCCCAGGTCTGGGTGGACATGGTGGGTTGGTGGGAAGCTGATGGCTAGCAGTATTTGTTGGTGCATCAGATGCATATTGAGAGAAAAAGAGAAAAATCAACAACACCAATGTGTTTCTCCTGAGTGGTTGCCATTGCTGGAAAAGGGAAAGATTTTTAAGATTTTTAAAGAAGAAATTCGGGAGCTCAATTTCGGACATGTTGGGTAAGAGATGCATGTCAGACACAAGTGGAAAAATCAATAGAGGGTGCTTGATCTGTGGGTCTGTAGTTTAGAAAAAGTTCCAGCCGGACCCATGAACTTGGAGTGTCACCACACAGACTATATTTAACAGTGGGCCTGAGTGTGATCACACAGGGCACGAGATAAAACAGAAAGGAGGTGAGGACCATCTCCAGTGGGCATCAGACCCACCTTCCTGCTGAAAACAACCACAAACACAAAGGGAAAATCATGGCAAATCTGAAAAACACTGAAGGGCTGACAGAATTTTCAGCGTGAAATCGAGGACAGGGTAGAAACCCAGACAGAGAAGGGAGACACCAAAGCCACACTTTAGCTGAGGGAATTTTGAATGTGGATTTGGGACTGGACCATCCCTAAGGATTCAAGTCAGACTGTATGTCAGGTGGGGAAGGCTCAGGACCTGCAGAAGCCACAACATGTAGAGATAAGGGCCCTACTTGAACAGAAAAGGAAGTTTCCCCATAGCTTTTCCAAGGAAGGGAGAAGCCAGATGGGACAACCTTTGGTCCCACAGGAGGAGGACTGAGGGAGAAGACTCTGTCCCAGCCTGAGGGTCCAGCAGCCCTCTGAGGGCACCTGGATGGGTGTGGAAACACTAATACAACAAGTTCTCAGGGTCAGATCTGCAGTTCCAAGCCTCAATCCAACCCATATATCTTATAGCCCTGGGAAAGCCTGTCCTCACCTCCACTGCCTCCCCTACATTCCTGGGTTCCCTAGGGCTCCCTCATGGCTCTGTCTTCCTATGCTGTTGTTTTATTGTTGGTTGGTTGGTTGGTTTTTGACTGTCCAGATCCTGGTTTCTATCTGAAAGCGGCATCTTACTCTATGTGGAAAACCCAAAAGACTTCACCCCAAAATTGCTAGAATTCATACAGGAAATTAGCGAAGTGGCAGGATATAAAATCAATGCACAGAAATCAGTTGCAATTCTATACACTAACAATGAGACAGAAGAAAGAGAAATTTAGGAGTCAACCCCATTTACAACTGCACCAAAAACCATAAGATACCTAGGAATAAACCTAACCAAAGAGGCAACGGATCTGTACTCAGAAAACTATAGAACACTCACGAAAGAAATTGAGGAAGACACAAAGAAATGGAAAAATGTTCCATGCTCATAGAATGGAAGGACAAATATTGTTAAAATGTCTATGCTACCTAGAGCAATCTACACATTCAATGAAATCCCTATCAAAATACCATCAACTTTTTTCACAGAGCTGGAACAAATAATCCAAAAATTTGTATGGAACCGGAAAAGACCCCAAATAGCCAAGGAATGTTGAAAAAGAAAACCAAAGCTGGGGGGCATCACAATTCCAGACTTCAAGCTCTATCACAAAGCTGTCATCATCAAGACAGTGGCATAAAAACAGACACATAGATCAATGGAACCGAATAGAAAACCCAGAAATGGACCCTCAACTCTATGGTCCACTAATCTTCAACAAAGCAAGAAAGAATACCCAATGGAAAAAAGACAGTCTCTTCAACAAATGGTATTGGGAAAATTGAACAGCCACATGCAGAAGAATGAAACTGGACCATTTCCTTATACCATACACAAAAATAGACTCAAAATGGATAAAAGACCTAAATGGGAGACAGGAATCCATCAAAATCCTAGAGGAAAACACAGGCAGCAACCTCTGTGACCTTGGCCACAGCAACTTCTTGCTAGTCTCCAAAGGCAAGGGAAACAAAGGCAAAAATGAACTATTGGGACTTAACCAAGATAAAAAGCTTTTGCACAGCAAAGGAAACAGTCGACAAAACCAAAGACAACCGACAGAATGGGAGAAGATATTTGCAAATGACGTATCAGATAAAGGGCTAGTATCCTAAATCTATAAAGTACTTATCAAACTCTGGGTGCCTGGGTGGCTCAGTCGTTAAGTGTCTGCCTTCAGCTCAGGTCATGACCCCAGGATTCTGGGATCGAGCCCCTGCTCAACAGGAAGCCTGCTTCTCCCTCTCCCACTCCCCCTGCTTGTGTTCCCTCTCTCACTGTGTCTATCTCTATCAAATAAATAAATAAATAAAATCTTAAAAAAAAAAAAAGAACTTATCAAACTCAACACCCAAAGAACAAAGAAGCCAATCAAGAAATGGGCATCAGACATGAACAGACATTTCTCCAAAGAAGACATACAAATGGCCAACAGCCACATGAAAAAATGCTCAACATCACTCGGCATCAGGGAAATATAAAGCAAAACCACAATGAGATACCACCTCACACCAGTCAGAATGGCTAAAATTAACCACTCAGGAAACAACAGATGTTGGCAAGGATGCGAAGAAAGGGGGACCCTCCTACACTGTTGGTGGGAATGCAAGCTGGTACAGCCACTCTGGAAAACAGTACGGAGGATCCTCAAAGAGTTGAAAATAGAGCTACCCTATGACCCAGCAATTGCACTACTGGGTATTTACCCCAGAGATAGAAATGTGGTGATCTGAAGGGGCACTTGCACCCCAATGTTTATAGCAGCAATGTCCACAATAGCCCAACTATGGAAAGAGCCCAGATGTCCATCGACAGATGAATGGATAAAGAAGATGTGGTATCTGTATACAATGGAATACTACTCAGCCATCAAACAAATGGAATCTTGCCATTTGCAATGACGTGGATAGAACTAGAGGGTGTTATGCTAAGTGAAATAAGTCAATCAGAGAAAGACAATTATCATATGATCTTGCTGATATGTAGAATTTAAGAAACAAAACAGAAGATCATAGGGGAAGAGAGGAAAAAATAAAAGAAGAAGAAATCAGAGAGGGAGACAAACCCTAAGAGACTCTTAATCTATAGGAAACAAAGTGAGGGCTGCTGGAGGGGAGGGGGGTGAGAGGGTGGGGTAACTGGATGATGGACATTAAGGAGGGTGTGATATGTAATGAGCGCTGGGTATTATATAAGACTGATGGAACACTGACCTCTACCTCTGAAACCAGTAATACATTATACGTTAACTGAATTTAAATAAAAATAAATTAATTTAAAAAAATAGAAGCAGTATCTTGGGGTGCCTGGATGACTCAGTTGGTTGGGCATCCGATTCTTGGTTTTGGCTCCAGTCATGATCTCAGGGTCATGGCATTGAGCATCTCTCTAAAATAAATAAATAAATCTTTAAAAAATAAAAATAAAAGCAGCATCTTGATTTCCTTTTGGAGGACGGCCATCCTCCCACCATCAAGCCCATTCCGTACTCCAGGGGTGAATCTGTGAACCAACACTGACCAGTTGGCATATTTCATCACTGATAACACCTGTAGTCAATTCATCAACACCTGGATGAGCCTATATCCGTGTTCGTCTAAAGAGTTTCCAGGACTTTTGCTACACCTTTGGGAAAAATAGCTGTTCTCTTTCCCCTGGGGTCTTTGAATGGGGAAGTTTCAAGCCTGGAGCTATCAGAGCCAAATACTGGGCTCGAGCCTGCCTGAGAACAAAGCCCACAGAGGAAAGCAGAGCTGCAGGGGTAACAAATTTTTAAAAAGGATTTCGGTGACATTGACCAAACTCTAGAACCCTCTGTGCCAGAAGCCAGCATATTTTAAAACTTTTTAGCTCACAGAGTATGATACTGTGGTTTTATAATAAGAAATATACATTTGGTCATTGTCCCAGTTCCTGGCACAACGTCCTAAAACCCTTGGAATTTCCTAAGCAATGAGAGGGGATAAAGGTGCCTTTTGCTCTGCTAACGAGGTGACTTGGAAAGCACCTAAGGGTGGGGGATGGTTGCCAGGGGAAACAACCATGCAATTAGAATGTTGGGACTTTCAGTCCTAACCCCTGACTTCCAGGGAGGGGAGAGGAGCTGGAGGTTGAGTTCAAATGCCAATGGCCAATGATTTAAGCACTCAAGCCCATATGATGAAGCCTCCATATAAACCCAAAGGACAAGGTCCAGAGAGAGCTTTCTTTTTTTTTTTTTTTTTAAATATTTTATTTATTTATTTGAGAGAGACAGAGATAGTGAGAGAGAGCTCGAGCAGGAAGGAGGGGGAGAAGCAGGCTTCCCGCGGAGCAGGGAGCCCGATGCGGGGCTCGATCCCAGGACCCCGGGATCATGACCTGAGCCGAAGGCAGAGGCTCAACCATCTGAGCCACCCAGGCGCCCCCAGAGAGAGCTTTCTGATGAGTGAACCAGAACACATCCATGTGGGACACGTTTTCTGTCCACAGGGACAGAAAAGCTCCTTTGTTCAGGACCTCACCCTATGTACCTTTGATCCAGCTGTCGATTTGTATCCTTCAATATCCTTTGTAATATATTGGTAATCTAGTGAGTAAACAGGTTTCCTGAATATGTGAGCTGCTCTAGCAAATTAACTAAACCCAAGGAGAGGCTGCTGGGAGCCTCTGATCTAGAACCAGTGGCTCAGAAGCGCAGGTGACAACCTGAGACCTATGATTGGCATCTGAAGTAGGGGAAGGGGGCAGTCTTGTGGGACTGAGCCCTTAACCTGTGGGATCTGAGGCTGTCTCCAGTAGCTAGTGTCTGAATTGCAGGACACCTAGCTAGTGTCAGAGAATTTCCTGAATGTGTGAAGAGAAGACCTACATGTTGGAAATTGGGAGTAGAATTGTGGTGAGTTAATACTTTTTTCCCCTCCATTAGGCCAGTTTGAACTGGACTGATGTTACACGTACCTGAAAAAGTTCTAACACAACCTCCCCCCTAACCACCGTGCCCACACCCCCTTACCTACTCTGCCTCAGCCCCTGAAGCTGCCCAAACCTCCCTGTGAAACTCAATTTCACAGCTCATAAGCCTTCCATGGACTTTCGAGAAAGACAATGACATACGGTCATGCTTTTTAATAAGCCCATCTCTGATGCCCATCAGTATAAGAAGAACATGACCAAAACCAGTCGTAGAAATAAAGACCAATCTTAGCTTGCGCTTCCATAACAAAATACCACAGACTGGCCACTTCAACAAAATGGAAGGAGGGAAGGGGGAGGGGGGAGGGAGAGACAGGCAGCCAGCGAGCAAGCCCCGAGTGAGCATGCACGCCACTCTCTGTTTTTCCTCTTATAAGAACATCTATCCCATCATGGGGGCTCCACCCTCATGACCTCATCTAAACTTAATCACCTCCCAGAGGCTCCACCTCCAAATTTGATCACATTGGGGGGTTAGGGCTTCAACATATGAATTTAGGATGGGGGTGGGGGGGCACAAACATTTAGTCCATAATAACCAACCAAATGAGAGCAGGTAGAAGCTATTTATTCAGAAGGGGGGGAAATCGGAGGGCGAGACGAACCATGAGAGACGATGGACTCTGAAAAACAAACTGAGGGTTCTAGAGGGGAGGGGGGTGGGAGGATGGGTTAGCCTGGTGATGGGTATTGAGGAGGGCACGTTCTGCATGGAGCACTGGGTGTTATGCACAAACAATGAATCATGGAACACTACATCAAAAACTAATGATGTAATGTATGGTGATTAACATAACAATAAAAATTTTTAAAAAGAAGCTATTTATTCAGAGCTTGCTATGGTAAGGGAGTCGGCCACCATCACTTGCACTTGGGGCAGAGCCTCAAAGGCAGGCAGAAGATTGGGAAAGCTTCATTGAGGAGAAAAGAGAAGGCTTCAGGTGTGTCCTGGTTGGAGGCTGTTGACCTGGGGAAGCTGGAGGAGGGTTAACTGAAGTGAGGCACCCTAAGTGACTGGTTAGGGGTACACACTGGCTTTCTCTGTTTGGTCCTAGATTGGAAACTGGGACAAAAACCAGGGAAGCCATCAGTTATTAATCGAGTCCTGGACACTTGGGGCTGCTTGCTACAGGGTTTAATGTTTGGCGTCCTGAATCCGTTATCAGAGATACCGTCTGACTTCGCACAAGTCTGATTTGTGGATAGTAGGCTGGCTTCCTGGGCTGGTGGCTGCAGATTGTGGGTCAGAGTTCTATTTTTACATATGGTCTGAGTTTCCTCCATTTGCATATTCAGTCTCTCACCCTATAGTGAAGCAATGTCCACGTTCACAGAGGACCACAAAATTCTTCTCAGGGAGAAGACCTACATACTTACTTTTCAAAACAAATCAATGACCTTTTTTGGGTGTCTAAACAGAAAGCCCAGGATTAGCCTGGAGCTTGGGCTAAAGAGTAGGCTAGTATGTCTCCGCCTGATAAAATCATATGAATCCCAAGACTGGCTGAGAGAAAGACTGAGGGCGGCTTGGGTCTCAGTGGCAGTGGAGGTGGTGGGGACGGAAGCTGGACTTCTTATGAGAGATGTGATAGGAGATGCAGCTGCTATGAGGCCCCATGGGGTAGAGATGGACAGTGCGGATTAATGTCCCATTTAGGGTGCTTCCTTTTCTGTGGGGCTGTTCCCCACTGCTGTCCCTGAACGTTTCGTATGTTACGCATAATACCATTGGATTAAAGTGCTGGAGAATGCAAGAAAGAAGTTTTGTTTTGTTTTGTTTTGTTTTGTTCCCATATTGGCGGAAAGGACATCACAATGTGTGTGACAATTAGGAGAATGGCATCATTCCCGGTAATCCTCCTAAATAATATGCAGAGTGTGCAATTTTGTATATACTGTACTTTTGTGGCATGGGGGCTCCAGTTATATTCTCTAGATGTTAAAATCCTGGGGGGCTGCAGGATTCAGGGGATGCATGATGGCTAAAATCCCTGAAGATATCAATCTGGTGTACAAAATTTGGACATAATTGAAGGTGACAGAAGGAGCTGAGAACAAAGGTATAACCCCTGCATTAGGACGTGGTCTGATGCAATGAAGTTGAGGTACAAGAAGGAAATTTTGTGAGGTTCCACCTAGCACAGGTGTCAAACACAGGAAGGACAGAGTCCACATTTGACCAGCAGTGGTTCCAGGACTAAAGGTAAAACCACGCACCTGGGAAGAGCCTCTCTCCCCTTGACTTGGTTTCCAACAAACAGGCCAGGTCTAAGTCGTATTTGTATTTTGTTTGGTTGGACTGGTTTGGAAATATTTTAACAAATAAACTTACAACATTTAAATATTGGGAGATATTTCAAGATTTTTTTTTTTTTTAAGTAGGCTCCATGCCCAGCACGGTTTCCAACGTGGGGCTTGAACGCATGACCCTGAGATGGAGACCTGAGCCAAGATCAAAGAGCCACTTAACCACCTGAGCCACCCAGGTGCCCCTCAAGATATTTCTTGAAAAATTAAAAGATCTGGTATTCTCACATGGTAGCAATCAGCTGAGACTGCACAGGAATTGACTGCCTTTATACCATTGCACTCCCCACCATGCGCCATTGCATCCCTCCACTAAAGCCAAATCCAGGTACCGTTTATCAGACACTTGCCAACTCCAGGTACCATTTGTCAGGTACTTTGCTTACGCTAGTCTGCTCCACTCATTTACCATACTGCCTTGTCTGTGTAGGGATTTGATTTTGGAGAAAAGCCCTCAGCATCTGTGGTCCTGGTTTGAGGAAGTACTGATATCCTTAAAATATTGAATATTCAAATTCATGAGCATGACATATCTCTTACTGAGGACTTCTTTAATTTCTCTCAGCAACATTTTCAGTTTTGGGTGTAGAGGTCTTGAAACGATTTTGTTAGTTCTACTTTTTTTTTTTTTTAAAGATTTTTATTTATTTATTTGAGAGAGAGAGAATGAGAGAGAGCACATGAGAGGGGTTAGGGTCAGAGAGAGAAGCAGACTCCCCACCGAGCAGGGAGCCCGATGCGGGACTCGATCCAGAGACTCCAGGATCATGACCTGAGCCGAAGGCAGTCGCTTAACCAACTGAGCCACCCAGGCGCCCCTGTTAGTTCTACTTTTAAGAATATTGTGATTTGGGGTGCTTTTTAAAATGATATTGGAAAAAATTTTAAAAAATAAAACGATATTGTATTTTTTATTTAATTTTCTGATATTTGCTAATACAGATATAGAAATCATTTCTATATGTCGGCTTTGGATACAGTAACTCTACCGAATTACATATTGATTCCAGTAGTTTGCTTGTCTGTTTTGGATTTTCTGTGTAAATGATCTTGTCATTGGAAACAATGATGTTACTGCGTCCTTTCCAGTTACATTGCCTTTTCCCCCTGCTTCATTGAAGCCTCCAGTCATTTCATCACAACACTGAATAGAAGTAGTGAAAATAGAGACCCCTGGCTGACTCAGTCAGAAGAACGTGCAACTCTTGATCTTGGGGATGTGAGTTCAAGCCCCATGTTGGGTGTGGAGATTACTTTTAATTTTTTTAAAAATATATTTTAAAGAAGAAGAAGGAAGAGGGGGAGAAGAGGAAGAAGTGGTGAAAATAGATATCCTTGTCTCTTTCTTGACCTTAGGGGAACAGAATTCAGTATTTCACTGTTCAGCGCAACTGAAGCCAATTCTGCATAAGTACAGTGAATCCTGTGCCACCCACCAACATTCTAGATGATAGTTTGCATTTAGTTCACACACAGGTTTCTTTTTTTCTTTCTTTCTTTTTTTTTTTTTTTTAAAGATTTAATTTATTTATTTGACAGAGAGAGACACAGCGAGAGAGGGAACACAAGCAGGGGGAGTGAGAGAGGGAGAAGCAGGGGGAGTGGGAGAGGCAGAAGCAGGCTTCCCACTGAGCAGGGAGCCCGATGCGGGGCTCGATCCCAGGACGCTGTGATCATGACCTGAGCCACCCAGGCGCCCCTACACACAGGTTTCTAAAACAGTTTTACCTCATTGGTCACAGTTTAACATTTGGAGATCTCTCACAATAATCAGAATGTCCACCGTCTCTTGAAAATGTTGATGATCTGGCATGCCCATGTGACAGAAACCAGGTTGGGCTGAGCAGGATCTGCGCGGCTTTATTGTGGGGCATTCTCCCAGCGAGTGCTGTGGTCTCTCCGGAATTCAGGCCAAAGCCATGTACCGGTTTTCAGTATACTTGCCCCATTATTGTCCTTTACCCCACGTCTCCTAGCTCATTTTCTATACCTGCCTTTCTGTTGTAGGGGTTTGATTTTGCATCTGCTGGGAAAATAGATGCACTTTCCCATCAAGCAAAAAATTCCTCTAGCCAGAGGTTTACTCTTCATTTCTCAACCGGGGAATGGATCCTGTTCAACCGGAGGCAGGGAGGCAATCAAAGTCCAAGTGCGCCCCCTGCTGGAAAAAGTGCGCTCAGCACGCTTGGCCGGTAAATCACGGGGTGAACAGGATTCCCAATTTAGATGCCTAATAATGCTCCAGCTCTCTCTTCCAACACAGTTTTGACAAATAATAAAGGAGAAAAAGAAAAGAGCATGAAAAAATTATAGAGAGGTGACCAGCTGGCTCAGTCGGTGGAGCATGCGACTCTTGATCTTGGAGTTGTGAGTTTGAGCCTCTCGTTGGGTGTAGAAATTACTTAAAATATTTTTTTTTAAAAAGAGTATTTTAGGGCGCCTGGGTGGCTCAGTCGTTAAGCGTCTGCCTTCGGCTCAGGTCATGATCCCAGGGTCCTGGGATCGAGTCCCACATTGGGCTCCCTGCTCAGCGGGAAGCCTGCTTCTCCCTCTCCCACTCCCCCTGCTTGTGTTCCTGCTCTTGCTGTCTCTCTCTCTGTCAAATAAATAAATAAAATCTTTAAAAAAAAAAAAAAGAGTATTTTAATTTATTAACTGCATGAAGCAAAAAAAAAAATCGTAGGCTATAGCAGCTTCCCACTTATAAGGAAATTAAAGAAAACTTATATAAGCAATGATAAGAAAACAATATAAATGGAGCTAGTAAATCAAGGGGAAATTATTAAATGGAAAACAATGACAATGAAAAATTAAAATGGGACTTAGAAGCAGAAGTACAATACTTGGCACACAGGAAGTAAAAACTAGTGGCATAGATTCTAAGTTCAGGAAAATCACACAGGATGCCGAGGAAAGAACCAAAAGGTGAAAATAATGAAAGGGAAAGTGACAGTTCTGGAAGAACCACTTTACTTAGAGAATTCTTCATTCAACTCCTTGCTAATAACTAAAAAAGTTGGGATAAATGAATGATTTTTCAGAAACATAAGTTGCAAAAACTCTTCTTAGGAAGAGATGAACTTGTTAAATAGATTGGTAACTATGAAATAAACTGACAGAATCAGATTAATTAATTTTATTTTATTTTTAAAGATTTTATTTTTAAGTAATCTCTACACCCAACATGGGGCTCGAACCCACGACCCCAAGATCAAGAGTCGCTCACTCTTCCAACTGAGCCAGCCAGGTGCCCCATACTAAATTATTTTAAACTACCAACAGACAGGCGATTCTGACTCGATGTAAACTAAAGATAAAAATTAAAACTTCCCAATTGTATGTATAGAGCCAACACTATAAATCTAATATGGTAAGACAAAAAGGGAAAACTACAGACAAATCTCCCTAATGAATATTGATGGAAAAATTCCAAATAGATAACTAGTGTAGAAACCTCCAGTACATTTAAAATATATATATATGTACACACCATGGCCAAAGGGATCTCCTAAAATTCAGGTACATTTCCCAACAAAAATCCCCTTATATGAGATTATTTCCTTAATTTAGAAATCTACTTGGGGGGCTTGGCTGGCTCAGAAGGAAGATCACATGACTTAATCTCAGGGTCATGAGTTCAAGCCCCACATTGGGCATAGAGATTACTAAAAATAACAAGTAAACTTAAAAAAAATCTTTAGAATTCTATTTACCTACCTATCTGTCAGGTCACATTAAAGAAAAACAAGTTAATTGCTTTCTTACAAAACACTGCATTGGCCTATCCCAAGGCTTACTCCTGTAGGTGAGGAGAACAAAGGCAAAAGGAAATGTAGAGGGGCACCTGCGTGGCTCAGTCAGTTAAGCGTTTGCCTTCTGCTCAGGTCATGATCTCAGGGTCTTGGGATGGAGCCCTGTGTCGGACTCCATGCTCAGCATGGAGTCTGCTTGAGATTCTCTCTCTCTCTCTGCCCCTCCCACTCATGCTCACTCTCTCTCTCTCTCTAAAATAAATAAATAAAATCTTAAAAAAAATAAATAACCTGCAGCCCATTGACAAACACTTGAGGCAGGCAGAGTAGGACATCCCTCCAGGAACTCCCAACCGTCTTAATGTTAATACTTTGCTAGAGACAAAACCACCTTGGCTTGACAATAGCTAGGCCTCCGGGATCCTGTAAGTCTTTAACATATGAAAATCCTTTTGGAAACTTGCTTTATCTCTGCCCCTTCCAACTTAAAAGTGTATAATCAGGGGCACCTGGGTGGCTCAGCTGGTTGGGCAGCTGGATTTCAGCTCAGGTCATGATCTCAAAGTTGTGAAATCGAGCCCTGCATAAGGCCCCGCGCTGGGTGTGGAGCCTGCTTGAGATTCTCGCTCCCTCTGCCCCTGCCCCGCTCACGTGCTCTCTTTCTCTCTCTCTCTCAAAATAAAATAAAAATAAAATCTTAAAAAAAAGTATATAATCAGTCACTCCTCACAACCTTGGTGCAGCTTTATCTGCCCACGGGTCCTGTCCCTGTGCTTTAATAAAACCACCTTTTTTGTACCAAAATGTCTCGAGAGTTCTTTCTTGACCATTCACTCCCAGATACCACATAAAATCACATCACTTGGACCACTTCTCTCTGCCATCTTTACTCATTCCCAAAGCAATTTCTTCCAGTCCGAAGTCTTTAAACACTATCAAATATTGATAACTCCCAAATGTGTATCCTCCTTCTGGTCCTCTCCCCAAAGCTCCAGATTCATCAATTTAATTGCCTGCTTGGGTATCTAATATGCACCTTTAACTCACCATGCCCAAGACTTACTCTAGATTTCTGCTCCATGCCTGCTCTTCCCACAGTCTTCCCCATCTCAGAAGAAGGTAACTCTACTTTGCAGGTGCACAGGTCAAAGACCGCAGAGTCATCCCTGTCTCCCCTCCTTCTCATTCGCCCTACATCCCGTCGGAAATACCCTCAGCTCTGCATTCAAAATATATGCAGAATTCATCTTCTCCTTTTTTCTCCTCTCCTTCCCTTCTCTTCTTTTCTCTTTCCCTCCTGAGCAGTAGGGCTCAGGTATGACAGAGCTAGACGGATACCTGTGCAGAGAGGTGGCCGGGAATGGAGTGTCTCAAATACAATGAGGAGGGGGTCTACTCAAGAATGTCATAGAGGAATGTCAGAACCTGAGCAAGATGAGGAGGGCATTTACATGTGTTTGCTCTCTGAAATGACTCAGCAGGATGATGAGGGAGTCCTAGGTAGAGTAGGTGGGAACATCCCAGCAGGGAAAGCAGAGCCAAGAGGGATAAGGAGGGCAACCACACTGGGGAGGAATGGTGGCTGAGAGGAAGAGCTAGATACACTCAGGGGGTCTGATGAAATAAGTAAATATGTTTTGAATAATGGGAAACAGGTTTCTCATTTTCAGAGAAGGGATTTACACATACAGGAAAGCAGAAACTAGAATGACCCATGTGGTATTGGATTGGAACTGGAGGTAAAGGACTGAACACATGGATTTCAATATTTATTTTGTAAATGAATTAATGAATGTGTGCAGACAAAAGGCTATTTCCAACGAAGTCAAGAAAAAGACAGTGGCACCTGCTATCACAATTATTATTTAACATTCTAGGGGCGCCTGGGTGGCTCAGTTGTTAGGCGTCTGCCTTTGGCTTAGGTCATGATTCCAGGGTGCTGGGATCGAGTCCTGCATCGGGCTCCCTGCTTGGCGGGAAGCCTGCTTCTCCCTCTCCCACTCCCCCTGCTTGTGTTCCCTCTCTTGCTGTCTCTCTCTCTCTGTCAAATAAATAAAATTTTTTTTAAAAAATTATTATTTAACATTCTAATAGTTGGGTTCTTGGTTGCAAAGGAAACCAATTTGGGTTAACTAAAAAGAAAACAAAAGGAATTCATTCATAGGACATGGGGCAGCTGATAGTTTGGATGAGAAAGCTAAAGTAGCAAGTTAAAATGGGTCAGAACCCAAGGAAACAATGAAAGGAGAATGGTCACCAAGTTTGCCTAGGGACAGACTGGTTCAGTGCCAAGGCCATCCAAATGAGCTCTGACCCATTCTTAATGTCTTTATAAAGTCTCAGTGTGAGTTCAGCTAAACACCTGCATGCTGACCACTAGGTTTCAGGGAAAGCAACTATCTGGCCTTCAGGTCCTTAATGGTAGGAAGTGGGACCTCACAATTCCCAAACAGAGAGATAGAGTTCAGCTGCTCAGTGCAAACATGGGTCTGACGGTGCCAGCCAAATGTAGTTACAGAACAGAACCAAACAACAGCTATAAGAACTGGAAAGGATATATCCTTATTTCTTGCAATTAGTGTGGTTGTGTACCTGGGAAATCCAAAATTAACTGGAGGAACTATTAGAACCAATATGATAACTCAATCAAGGTGTCAAGTTACACCACAGTTTTTCAATTTCAGCATTATTTATATTTGGAACTGGATAATCCCTTGTTGTGGGGAGAGACAAGACACCCTGCAGCATGCTTAGCAGATCTCTGTCTTCCACTCACTAGATGCCAGTAGCATACCTCTCCCCCCACTCAGGACAAACAAATGTCTCCAGACCTTGCCAGATGTCCCCAGGTGGGAGAGCAAAATTGTCCCCACTTGGATCGGGTTGTACAATTAATTTATAAAAATCAGTAACTTTCCTACATTAAAAAACAACCAATCAAAAATTATAATGGGAAAATACTTTTTGTTCATACATAAATTACCTTAAAATCATATTAAATCCAGCTGGAATGACATTGTGTATCGTGTGAGATATAGACCTAATTTTACTTGTTGATTCTTCATAAGATCTTGATTAGTATATTTATCTTATATCTTGCCAAGTCAAAGAACTTGATAATGAGTTCTGTTTCTCTGTAAATTCTCTTGGGTTTTCTAGGTAAAGGATCATATCGTTTGCAAAAGATAACCATCTTGTCTTTTCATTTCTCATGTTTACACTGTTTATTTCAATTTCCTGTCTAGCTGCCTTTCCTAGCACTTCAGAAGCAATTATGATTGTGTTAATAGTGAGACTGCCTTTGTTCCTGGCATAAATGGGAAGACTTTAGAATTTCACCATTATCATTAATGACTCTTAAGTTTCCTTAGCAGTTGGGATGGCTGTACTCTGTTGGATTTGATATAATTCTTTTCTAGATATTCTGTAATAGCGATTTTGACTTTTCTCTTTGGCCTACTGTCAGAGAATGTTTTTCTTCCATTTTTGCTGCGTGTATGTGTGATTTTTACCATTTTGTGATGGATACAGTGACTCATTAATTATATGAAATAGATCCTCTATGTGGCTATCCAGCACTTGAAATATGGCTAGTTGTGACTCACTGAATATTCAATTTTACTTCGCTTTAAAATTAATTAAAAATTTTTTTTATTTTTAAGTAATCCCTACACCCAACATGGGGCTTAAACTTACAACCCCGAAATCAAGAGTTTCATGCTCTCCCGACTGAGCCTGTCAGGTGCCCCTCACTTTAATTATTTTAAATGTACATAGCCGAATGTGGCTACTGGCTACCACATTAGACAGGACAGCTCTAAAATTTTACATATTTTTATGCATTGACTCTACCCTGGCCGAGAGAGGTGAATTAAAATCTCTTAGTATAGGTCAGTATTTGTGTATTTCTCGTCATGTTCTGTGGTTTTTGCTGTTTAAATTGTGATGCGATATTATATGATATGTAGAATATTGTGGCTCTTAGATTATTCTTGTGTAATACATTTTTTTATCCTTATAAAGTATCTCTCTTTAACCCGTTTATGGCTTTTTGTCCTAAATTCAACTTGGTTGTATATTAAAATTGAAGCCCTGCTTTTTCTTTCCATTGGTCTCATTCGCCTTGGCCCATCTTTTCATTTGCAAACTTTCTGAGTCAATTCGTTTTTTTGTTTGTTTGTTTGTTTTTTAAATGTTTTATTTATTTATTCATGAGAGTCAGAGAGAGAGAGGAAGAGGCAGAGGGAGAAGCAGGCTCCCCGCCTAGCAGGGAGCCCGATGCGGGACTCGATCCCAGAACACTGAGCTGAAGGCAGACGCTTAACCATCTGAGCCACCCAGGCGCCCTGAGTCAATTCGTTTTAACATGTCTCTTATATTCCCAGAAAATAGTTGGGTTTTACTGTGTGATCTGATGTGATAATTGCTTTTTTTTAATATGTAGAATAAGTACATTTAAATTAATTCCTATGACAGATATATTTGACCTTAGTTGTTTTTTTTTTTTAAGATTTTATTATTTATTTGACAGAGAGAGACACAGCGAGAGAGGGATTACAAGCAGGGGGAGTGGGAGAGGGAGAAGCAGGCTTCCCGCCGAGCAGGGAGCCCAATGTGGGGCTCGATCCCAGGACCCTGGGATCATGACCTGAGCCGAAGGCAGACGCTTAACGACTGAGCCACCCAGGCGCCCCTTGACCTTAGTTTATCAGCATTTTAATGTTATGCTTTCTGTTTTTATTGCTTCTTTTGAAATTATATTTCACAATATGGTCTGTGTTTTGTTTGCATTGGGGGGTGTGTGTGTGTGTGTGTGTGGTCTTTCTTCACTGTGAGCAATGACAAAATTAGAATCTTTCCACTTCCTCTTATCCCCTCCATACCCAATTTTATTTGATTTTGCTGTTTTTCTTAGTTCTTCTGGGTTTTACTTTTATATCTTCAAATATTCATCCTCCTATTGTTTGATCTACTTTAATGTTTTATTTTACTCCACCTGTGAAAACTTAGGAGATCTATGTTCTTCTACCACTTTTCGTCTTTCATTCTTCCCAATTTTTGTCAGTATATTATTCTTAAAGGCAAATGACTTATAATACTTTTGTTCTGTGACAACAATCCCCATCGTTGTCTTACTCCAACAGGTAAGTAGATTAATGTTTACTGGGTTGAAGTTCATTATTTTATAGTGGGGCTGGTACTTGGCTGGTTGCCAGCTGTTCTCTGCCCCCTTAACTGTTCACACCTAGCAAGAAGGTAGTTCTCCACATTTATTTAAATGATCTTCAATTTACTGTTTAGAGACAGTTTCCTCCGCTGAAGCTCAGGAAGGTGGACACAGGCTGGTCCAGGCGTATATGGTTCCTACAGTCTACGATGACAGAGCAAGTAAGATCCTTTCTCTTTCCTGTCATTCATTTATCAAATCTCTTAGAAAAGTAATGAAGGGTGTTTGCTTGTTTGTTTTCACATGGCATAAGAATATAAGTCTAATGTTATCAAATTAGTATAATATTGGAATAAGAATAGAAAAATTGATCAAAGACAGTAAAGAATCCACAGTAGATTAGGGGCGCCTGGGTGGCTCAGTCGTTAAGCGTCTGCCTTCGGCTCAGGTCATGATCCCAGGGTTCTGGGATCGAGCCCCGCATCGGGCTCCCTGCTCGGCGCAAGCCTGCTTCTCCCTCTCCCCCTGCTTGTGTTCCCTCTCTCGCTGTGTCTCTGTCAAATAGATAAATAAAATCTTAAAAAAAAAAAAGAATCCACAGTAGATTCAAGTCTGCATGAGAATTTTAACTATGACAATTATGATAGTCCTATTCAAATGAGAAAGAATAGTTTATTTAACAAACACGCCTCGGCTAAACAGACCTATCTGAAAATATAATAAAGCTGGACTCCCATCTTAGCTCATACCATATACAAAGAGGCATGCCAGAATTAAACATTTTTTAAAAGTCGTGAAAGTATTAGAAGAAAATCAAGGCAATTATGGAGCTGTGGAGGTAACTTTCTTAAGCAGGAAACCCAAAAGCTCTTGTGTGTGTGGGGGGGAATAGGGATAATCATGTGGCTATATGGATATAAAAACTTTTGCCAAGAAACAGGCTCTTTTTTTTTTTTAGATTTTATTTATTTATTTGACAGAGACACAGTGAGAGAGGGAACACAAGCAGGGGGAGTGGGAGAGGGAGAAGCAGGCTTCCCACTGAGCAGGCAGCTCGATGCGGGGCTCGATGCGGGGCTCGATGCGGGGCTCGATGCGGGGCTCGATGCGGGGCTCGATCCCAGGACCCTGGGATCACGACCTGAGCTGAAGGCAGATGCTTAACGACTGAGCCACCCAGGCGCCCCAAGAAACAGACTCTTAACTATAGACAACAAACTGATGGTTACCATGGGGGAGGGGTTGGGGGGATGGGTTAAATAAGTGATGGGGATTAAGGAGTGCACTTGTGATGAGCCCCAGGTGTTGTATGGAAGTGTTGAATCCTAAATTCTACACCTGAAACTAATATTACACTGTATGTTAACTAACTGGCATTTAAATAAAAACTTTAAAAAAATGAAATGAAATAAAACTTAAGACTTAAAAAAAAATAAAACCTTTTGAATGGTAAAATGTACCAAAACCATAATCAGTGTATTAAGGGTCATGGATAGTAAATTTTTCAATACTGATGGCTGATAAAAAATCAAGATCTATATGCCTACAAGATGAAAAAAAAAAAAAAAAGACAAGCCAATAGAAAATGGGCAAAGAATGAGAATAGAGAATTCATAGAAAAGCAAATCCAAAAAGCTAAATATGAAACAATGCTCAAATTAACCAGGAGTTTGAAAAGTGCATATCTGAGTAAAAACAAGATGTCACTTTAGATGGCAAAATACAAGCAATTTGAACACCCTCAGCTGGTGTGAATGTAAGGAAAAACTATCCTTACATGTGGAAACAATACAGAATCATCCATTAGCATTATATCTACACCTTCACTTAATCTCAACCATCCCATTCCAGAGAATCAATCCCACAGAGACAGAAGTAGGAACACATAAGGATTATTTACGGTAGCAAACAAAACAAAACCAAACCCACAAAACTGGAAACAAACTGAATGTTCATCAACTGAATAATGGCTGAATAAATTCTGGTACACTAACACCACTGAATACAAGGCAAATAAAAAAACATATCACAACAAACTGAGTAAAGAAGCAGGTATGAGAATTCAGTTATCTCCCATTAAGTCAGGTATTAAAGAGACTCGCAAAAATGTAAAACAATATCCCTTTACATTGATTTTTGTTTTTGAAAATGTAAGTGTTTTTCATTAAATATATTAACTGTTCTAACATGTATGGATTTATCGTTGTTATTTTAAATAAATTAATGTTTTGACAACGATTCTCATTGGATGAGGATTATAAAGAAACTACAAACCTAATTAGAAAAAGAATTAGAGGGGCACCTGGGTGGCTCAGTCAGTTGAGCGGTTGAGCATCGGAAGCTTGATTTCAGCTCAGGTCATGATCTCAGGATCCTGAGATTGAGCCCCATGGGGCCTGCTTAACATTCTCCCTCTCCATCTGCCCCTCCCCCCTCTAAAAGAGAATAAAACATTTTTTAATTTAATTTAAAATTTTTAAAGATTTTATTTATTTATTTGACAGAAAGAGACACAGCGAGAGAGGGAACACAAGCAGGGGGAGTGGGAGAGGGAGAAGCAGGCTCCCCGCTGATCAGGGATCCCGATGTGGGGCTGGATCCCAGGACCCTGGGATCATGACCTGAGCTGAAGGCAGACGCTTAACGACTGAGCCACCCAGGCGCCCCATAAAACATTTATTTTAATTAAAAATAAAAAGAATTAGAGAGGCGCCTGGACGGTGCACTTGGTTATGCGTCTGACTTGGTTTTGGCTCACGTTGTGACCTCACAGTTGTGATATATGAAACTGCCTCAGCTCCGCACCTCAGTGGGGAGTCTGCTTGAGATTCTCTCTCCTTCTCCCTCAGCCCCTCCCCCCCCCGCTTGCACACTCTCTCTCAAATAAATAACTAAATCTTTAAAAAAAATAAATAAATTTATTATTTAAAAATATATAGTAATGTTGATAGTACTGAACCAATGTTAATTTCCTGAGTTTTGAAATTTTTTTATTTTATTGCAATAAACTGAACATGAGATCTACCCTCTTAATGAATTTTTAAGGGTTGTACCACAGATCTCTAAAACTCATTCATCTTGCTTAACTGAACTTTATGTCCGTTGATAGCTTTCTATTTCCTCCTTCCTCATCTCCTGGCAACCATCATTCCATTCTTTGATTTTATGAATTTGACTATTTCAGATACCTCACATAAGTGGAATCATCCAGTATTTGTCTTTCTGTGACTGGCTTATTTCAGTTAGCATCGTGTCCTCAAGGTTCATCCATTTAGTTGCATATTGCAGGATTTCCTTTCTTTAAAGCCGAATAATATCACATCATATGTCTATACCACAGGTTTTTTCTTTATCTATCCACCTGTCAATGAACATTTAGGTTGTTTCCACGTTTTGGCTATTGTTAATAATGCTGCAGTGAACATGAGAGTAACTCTTCAAGATCCCAATTCAGTATTTTTAGATAAATATCTAGAAGTGAGATTGCTGGATAATAGATAATTCTACTTTTAAATTTTCAAGAAAGCTCCATACTGTTTTCCTTTTTAAAAAAAATTTTTTTATTTGAGAGAGAGCGAGAGAGCCCAAGCAGGAGGAGGGTCAGAGGGAGAGAATCTCAAGCAGACTCCCCGCTGAGCATGGAGCGTGACATCGGGCTCAATCCCAGGACCCTGGGATTATGACTTGAGCTGAAATCAAGAGTCTGAGCCACACGTGTCCCTCCATACTGTTTTTAATAACACCTGTGCCATTTTGCATTCCTACCAACAGTGTGCAAAGGTTCTAATTTCTCTACAACCTCGTTAACGCTTGTTGGGTTTTTTGTTTTTTTTTATAATAGCCATCCTGACAGGTGTGAAGTAATAGCTCACTGTGGTTTTGATTTGCATTTCTGTGATGATTAGTGATGTTAAGCATTTTTTCATGTATCTGTTGGCCATTGGTATTTCTTCTTTGGAGAAATGTCTATTCAATCTTTAGCTTATTTTAAAATTGAGTTATTGGGGCACCTGGGTGGCTCAGTCGGTTAAGCGTCTGCCTTTGGCTTGGGTCATGATCCCAGGGTCCTGGGATTGAGCCCTGCATCAGGCTCCCTGCTCAGTGAGGAGTCTGCTTCTCCCTCTCCCTCTGCCCCTCTCCGTGCTTGTTCTCTCTCTCTCAAATAAATAAATACAATCTAAGTAAATAAATAAACAAATAAAATTGAGTTATTAAGGTGGTTTTTTGGGGGTTTTTTGTTTGTTTCGGTTTTTTTACTCTTGAATTGTAGGAGTTCCTTATATTTTCTAGAGATTAACTCCTTATCAGATATATGGTTTGTAAATATTTTCTCCCATTCCATAGGTTGTCCTTTCACCCTGTTGATTGTTTCCTTTGCTATGCAGAAGTTTTGAGTTTGATGTAGTCCCACTTGTTTGTTTTTGTTCCTGTTGCCTGTGCTTTTGGGATCATATCCATGAAATGATTGCCAAGGCCAATGTCATGAAGCTTTTCCCTATGTTTTCTTCTAGGAGCTTTATAGTTTCAGGTCTTATGCTTAAGTCTTCAACCCATTTTGAATTGATTTTTGTGTGGGGCATGAGATAAGGGTCCAATTTCATTATTTTGCATGTGGATATTCAATTTTCCCAACACCATTTTTAAAGGGATTATTCTTTCTCCATTGTGCATTCTTGGCGCCAGTTATATAAGAAGTCAACTTTAGGGAAAGTTAGAAGAGTATGTGGGAATTCTCGGTACTATTTTTACAACTTTTCAAAACACTAAAATTAGTTCAACATAAAGAGTTAAAATTAAAACTGCATGGTGGCCTGACTTTAACATTTTAACATTAGAGCATGGGAACAATGATTTCTCAGCATTTTTAGCTGTTATTTCTTTTTCTCTGTTCACTATACTGCACAGTTCTGATACTAAATAAATGCTCACTTTGCCAGTAACAGATCCCCGTGATAGTGATCTCCCCACCAAGTTATTAAGCTTTCCTTCCTCACTAAGAGAAAGTGATTAAAATAAAGGATTACTTCCTGTTCAGGAAAATTTGGTCAAAAGCGATGATGTAATTTCATTAAAGGTGAACCACAAACTGAGTCTTTGCTGCTTTCTCAACAGTTTCAGATGCAGACTTAAGATTGTTGCTCTCAGCTATATTTTTTGTGAAGTATAACCTAAAAATGCATGAAACAAATGTATTCATACACATATCATGAGTAATTTTAAAATAAACATTCCTATTCTCACATAGGTCAAGAAATGAAATATACACAATATTTCAGAATCTCCTCCATGTGTTTTCCTCAATGATAACTCCTCCATCCCTCCAGAAGTTGACAACATTCTTTTTTATAATCTTCACCTCACTCTTCTTTTTAATGCTATCCCTTATGTAGGTTTCTTTTGCTCGTTTTCAAGTATAGATATTTATTTGCATGAAACAAGACTATATATATATTTTTTATCTTATTTTCTCCAACATTTTGTGTGTGAGAGTTGTCTACGGAGTTCATTTCTTTTCCTAGCTGCATTTGCTTATCCATCTGATTCTAAGTGGACATTTGGATTGCTTCCAGATTGGTACCATGACAAATGAAGTTGCTGTGAACATTCTTACATGTACATCTGGTGTAACTGTGCAAAGTATCTATAGGGAAGCAGTTCCCAGAGTTTTTAGTTTCAGGACTCCTTTACACTATGAAAAAAGAAGTGTCGCGAGCCCCAAGAGCTTTTGCTTACGCAGGTTGTATCTATGAATACTTGCCTTACTAGAGGTGGCTCAGTCAGTTCAGTGTCCCACTCCTGATTTTGGCTCACATCATGATCTCAGAGTCATGAGATTGAGCCCTGTGGCTGGCTCCACGCTGCGTGTGAAGCCTGCTTAGCATTCTCTCTCTCCCTCTCCCTCTGCCCCTCCCCACCCCCACTTGCATTCTCTCTCTCTCAGAAAATAAGTAAATAAATAAATAGAAATTAAAATGGAGAAAATTTCAAAATATTTATGTGTTAATTCATTTAGAATGGTCTGGGGGTGGTAATAGCTCCCCATATTGCTTGTACTGGATCTCTCACCATTCCTTACTGGACCTCTTAATCCTGCCACACCTCTGTAACTAGTTATACCTTTATTAGTTTATGTGTAATTGGGCCCCTAACAGTGCATCAGTTTCCTACTGAGATTCTGACTGGTACATCTATACCTTTACCGTGTTCTTGCTCTGGGATCATTTTCCTTTAGCGATTTAAGTACCTTCCTCCAGAGGGGGTCTAAGTTTGCTTTTCCATTTGCCCTGGTACTAATGTGGTACCACTTTGTTTATGTTCCCTTCATTCCAGGAGCCTGTTTTCATAATTAGAGTAAGCAAATGCTCATTGGTCAAAAGCAGCTTGGAATATACGTATACAAAATCTTTCAAAAGTATTCTTATAAAATATGTTGTTTTGAAGTTTGATTAGTGAGAACAACATGTATTTCAGGCATCTTATTTCTAACACTTTCCTATTTTTCCGGTGCTCTTTGCATTCATTATTATGTCTGGATCAAAGATGTTTTATCATAAAAGTTGTTATACATGATTTTGGAGTTTTATTTCTACCTCAAGAAATTTAACTCAGCAAAGTTTCAAACTTTAAAATTCATCTTCATGGGGTGCCTGGGTGGCTCAGTCGGTTAAGCCTCTGCTCTTGGTTTCAGCTCAGGTCAAGATCTCAGGGTCAATATCTCAGGGTCCTGAGATGGAGCCCCTGTGACAGGCCCAGCATGGAGTCCGCTTGTCTGTCTGTCTCCCTCCTCCTCTGTTCCTCCCTCCACTCGAGCTCTCTCTGTCAAATAAATAAATAAATAAAATCTTTAAAATTCATCTTCACAAATGTGAAGTATACTTTTTAAAATACAATTAAATAACTTAAAAAATCAACTATAGTTAAGATTTTTTTTTTTAAGATTTTATTTATTCATTTGAGACACAGAGATACAGAGAGAGAGCGAGCATGAGCAGGGAGAGAGGCAGAGGGAGAAGGAGAAGCAGGCTCCCCGCTGAGCCAGGAGCCCGATGTGGGGCTCGATCCCAGGACCCTGGGATCATGACCTGAGCCGAAAGCAGATGCTTAACCATCTGAGCCACCCAGGCGCCCCTATAGTTAAGATTTTTTTAATAGTATGAATGGTAGAATACAAAACAATTCTACAAAGAAGGCTGCCTGCGATAAAAAAAAAAGTCTCTGAATTTCCAATCTGATCTTTGCTGTTTTGCCTCTATTATTATTTACATTTTAGATTTGTCAGTCCCAAGAGGAGAAAATTGTCTTCCTAATGGTATCTAAATAAAACACCTTTAATATTCACACTCACTCTATTTCCTGATTTGTATAATTACACGGAAGTTCTCAAGATTTGTTTTGGGCATGTAAAAGGCATGGTGTAATGGACAGATTTCCCATTTCAGGATGCTGCTGGGGGTGTTGAGGTCTTGAAGCGGAGTGTGTCTTCCTGCCCCTCTCCCCCCCTCCCCCACCCCTGCTCCCCAGGAGATTGTCCTCAGGGAAAAGGAGCTGCCTCACCCACAGTCACAGCCCCTTCCTGGAGGCAGCCCACATCCATCACCTGGTCCGTGTGTAATATAAAGGCCTGGTCCCCTTGCCCCACATTTGAGACACGTGCCTGGGGGCATTCAGCTCTAGCACTGCCTGTGGGACCCGCTGAAGTATAGTTCAGCTTCTCCCTCCCCCACCCCCTTCAGGCTGTTGAACCTGAGAGCAGTCCCAGTTAATATCCTAAACCCTAATTTCTTTTTCAGAGTCCTTTTCCTGAAAACCCAACCTACAGCCTACAGGCTTTCACAATCATCATTAATTATTTCAGCGTCTTATTCCTGTAATTATGTAATTACTCACACACACAAACACACACACACTTCAGCTGACTGGTAAAATTTTAACCTTGAATGCACACACAAGATTTTCACTCCACGTTACACCAGGAGGCTCAAATTTGAAAGTGACTCTTACAATCTTAAATTAGACAGGAACCACCTGGCTTGTTCAATATCCCTCACGCTATTACGCTGGTTAGATGTGATGGTAAACCCAGCGGATCACACACTCATGGAATCCACACAAGTTCAGAGACACGAGGCATAACCTTCGATCTGGCATTCAGTGCTTCAACCTTCAAAAGACTGAAGGAAGGCTGAAGTCAAATAGAAAAACTTGAACAAATGCAGAGGCCAAAGTGGAATTTTAACACAAACCAAATATATACATACACATATACGCACATGCATGGGCATGTGTGTGTTTACTTGAACACCTGGTGTGGAAAGACAGATTAACATGGATATGATTTGCTTTCCTAGGATTTCCATAACTAATTACCTCAAACTGGGTGGCTTAAAACAAGAGAAATTTATTCTCTCATGGTTACGGAGGTCAGAAGTTGGATATCAGGTGTCAGCTACCTCTGAAGGCTCTGTCCTTTTTTTTTTTTTTAATAAATGAGGTAGAATTTTATTTTATTTATTTATTTTTAGAGATTTTATTTATTTATTTGAGAGAGAGGCAGAGCACAAGTGGGGGTTAGAGGGAGAGGGAGAAACAGAATCCCCGCGGAGCGGGGAGCCCAATGTGGGGCTCAATCCCAGGACCCTGAGATCATGACCTGAGCCAAAGGCAGATGCTTAACTGACTGAGCCACCCAGGTGCCCCTGAAGGCTCCTTCCTGACCTCTTCCAGCTTCCAGTGGTTGCCAGCAATCCTTGGCATTCCTTGGCTTGCAGATGCATCATCCTGATCTCTGCATCCCCCATCATATGGCTTTCTTCCCTGTATCTCCTTTGTATCTTCAAATCTTCTTCTCCTTATAAGGATACCAGCCATTGGATTTAAGGCCCACCCTATTCCATATGATCACATCTTAATTTGATTGCATCTATAAAAACTCCCAAATAAGGTCACATTCACAGGTACTGGGCATTAGGACTTCAACATATGTGGGTGGGGGCATAATTCAATGTACAACAGATACCATACCATACGGGATTCAGAGTGGAGAGGCACCTGGGGAGTGGACAAGAAGGGAAAAGTCAAGAAAAGGCAAGCAAAGAAAGAAGAAAGGGGAGGGGAGGAGGAGGAAGAATGTAGTAAAAATATTTCCATTAGTATAAATTGTTCTGTTAATGTAAAATGCTGTGCATGTGTATGCAGAAATTACAGAGCTAGCTATTTTTTTGTAGGAATAACAGATAATTCTTCTATGGGCTTACTATGTGCCAGACATTGTTTTAAGCACTCTGTATATATTAACTCCTTTAATCTTCATATACCTTGTGATGTAGGTACTATTAATTATCATACCCATTTCAGGGTTTTGACAAAATTGAGGCATAAAGAGACACAGCTAGAAAAATGGCTGAGCCAGGATTCAAGCCCAGGCAGCCTGGCTTCAGAATCTGCTCTTAAACACCTTGCTATACACAATATAATTCTGTTCTTGGAAAACAAAAACACTATATGTGTGTACAAATGCTTGTATATTTTAGAAGACATAAAATAAGGTGTCAAGATAAAAAAGTAAAGGAGCGCCTGGCTGGCTCAGTCAGTGGGGCGTGAGACTTGATCTCAGGGTTGTGAGTTTGAGCTCCACGTTGGGTGTAGGGATTACTTAAAAATAAAATCTTAAAAAGGATAAAAACGTAAAATCTTGGATTTTAATCAGTTCTGTTGGGGGGGGTGGGGGTCACAAATGAATGAATGTTCTGATTGGCCCGTGTTGGGTCACATGCCCAGACCACATGTTTTGAGGGAGGAAGCATTAGTGCTAGAACATTCTTTTTCTTTTTTTTTTAAGATTTTATTTATTTGACAGAAAGAGACACAGCAAGAGAGGGAACACAAGCAGGGGGAGTGGGAGAGGGAGAAGCAGGCTTCCCATTGAGCAGGGAGCCCGATGCGGGGCTCGATCCCAGGACCCTGGGATCATGACCTGAGCTGAAGGCAGACTCTCAAGGACTGAGCCACCCAGGCGCCCCTAGTGCTCGAACATTCTTATTAGAGTCATGTAGAATGGATTTCTCACAGGAAAGAGGCTCTATTGCCTGAGGAAGGGGAAGTGGATGGCAGCTGAGGGGCTTGAAAAAACTACCCATCCACTTGTCTCCTTGAGCCTCAGAACCACCTTCCCTACCTTTTGCAGAAATGCAAAGAGCAGAGCAGCTGAAAGCCCTTCACTATTCAGATGAAACTCTCCCCAAAATTCACACCCATTTTTTCTACCCCCCTGTCCAGGAAAGGGTTAATAAAGGGACCAAGCTTTGTCTTCTCCACACCCACCACACACACACACACACACACACACACACACACACACACAGAAAAGGTCCCCTGTCCCCAATTCCTACAAGGGGCAAGTGCCCATCTAGGATTATTTACTGGTGCAACGGGAACATGTGTTACATTTGGATCATCTGGTATTTTGGATGTTCTGCCAGTCTGAGGATTATTGCACCTGTGGAGATTAAGTGGCACTCTAGGATTATCTTGAGTTTGGAGTTTAACCCCCATGTGGAAGGATTTTCTGGTGGTACTGCAGGATTATCTCCGGTTTGGGATTGATCCTTCATGTGGAAGGATTCTCTGCTACTTTGATGTTCTTCATGACCCGAGGCCTTCTTTTCTATAGTAATAATCAGTGAGTCCTTGACTCAGACCTACTTCAAGGCAGGTATCTTCCTGGCTAACAGTTCCTGTTCTGGGAACTTGGGGATGGACTTTGTGATGATGGGTGGGATGTTTCTATTTTCCACTGGCGCACTGTTCCAAGGGATAATAAGAATGGCAAAACTTGTATCTCAGGAGTTGATGGGAATGGTGGTCCCGGTATTTTAGGGGTATAGGAATTATGGATGTTGGGTATCAGGGATTAATAAGAATGACGGTACTTCTGTGCCGATGTCTGATGAGAATGGGGCCCTTGTGCCTCCAGGGTTGATGGGTCCCAAGTCCGGGGTGGGGGGGCTGAGGGCAACAGTGGGTCCCGAGTCTCAGCGATTGGTGGGAATTGCATCAGCTGAGTCTTAGGTGCCAAGGGATTTGTGAACTCTGTATATCAGAGAATGATGGAAACAGTGGTTCCTGTGACTCACTAACCAATGGGAATGGGGGCCTTATGGTTCGGGAACTAATGGGAATTAGGTTCTTTTATCCCAGAGGCTTAAGCAAGTCCCAACCTAACCCATAAAGCCATTTGTTATTCATCCATCCCTCCATTCATTACCGAACATTTTCCTAGGCCCCCGCTCTTAGCCACACCCTTTGCTGGGTGACAGTGAGGACACAGAGATGACTCAGACCTAGATTGTGCCCTCAGTGAATTCCCAGAGCCAGACCCAGACACCGAAAGTCACAACATGACAGGATCAGAGCCAGGACAAGGAGACAGCAGGGTAGCGCAGTTACCGTCCTGTCCCGACTACAGGGCATCTGTGGTAAATGTAGAGTGACAGTAATTCTGGATACTAAATCAAGGTGCAGGGTCTGACAAAAGGTCTTTTTTATCCTATGTGAGTTTGTGTGCATGGTAAGCCTAACATGAGCCAAGTAACTAATCTCAAGTAAGGTACATATTTTTGCAGAGGCAGCTCACCTCCAAAGAAAAGGCATGGAACTTGGAGTCAGAGAGGCCTGGGTTCAAATCCTGACTTTGTGAGTCTGGCTAACTCACTATGCAGGACCTCAGTTCCCTTCTCCTTACACGGAGATAAAACAATTCCAATAGTAAGACCGCTGCGATGATTGAATGATCCAATGTGTAACAAATACCCAGCCCACTGCGGGTCCCAAACTAGACATTCAATAAAGATTATGTGTTGTCATCATTATTGTTCCTATCATTAATAATTAGTAACAAAATTTAGAAGACCTTGAAATGAGTATTTATCAAATCTCTGAGTTCAGAGGCTTAAGAGCATTGGAAGAAGTCAGTAAAAAAAAAAAAAAGTAATTTACATATGCATCAGTATTAGTTTTTGTATGCAAGAAAAAAAAATCTCCCAATTGACTGATTGGGTAAGTATGGATAAATAAATTTATGCAATGGAATACTATACAGCCCCTAAAACGAAAGTTAGCTCGATAAGCGTGGGTAGAGAAGGATCTTCAAGATAGAGTGTTAAAAAAGCAAAGTGTGGGATAATGTGATCCCAGCTGGGGCCAAAGAAAGAAGGGGGTGGCATAATATATGTGCAGACCTGTACAGAACTCGTTTGAAAAGATACACAGGAAATTGGTAAGCATAAGCTGTCTCCAGCGAGTGCCGGGTGGCTGGGGGACAGGGTGGAAGGGAAATGCATTTTTCACTGTTGGAGCCCCAGAACCGTATACCCACCACTGTCTGAATGTCTTCCCTAAATGTCCCCTGGCCCAAAGGTCCATGAAGTTCCAAGTTGCGCATATCACCTATCCTCTCCTGTCCCCTCTTCCTACTGATTCCCAGTTGGGCACAACTTCTGTCCCCTCAGTTCCTGGGCCAGACTCCTGGTTGGTGTATCTTCTTCACCTCTTCCCTCCCCGTCACCCCCACAGTCTGTCCGTGCCCAGTCCTTCCTGCCTCCTCACATTCTCTGCCCCGCCCCGTCCTTTATGTCGGCAGGGTCCCAGCCCCAGCTCGGGCATCCCCCCCGCCCCCCCGCATCCATCCCCCACAGGGCCCCAGAGGGGACTCTCGGACGCCCAGATCTGACCATAACCCTCCATGGCTCCCGGTCACCCCCAGGAGAAAGTTCCCAGCCTGGCCTTCAGAACGCTCGTGAGCCTGGCCCCGCCCACCACCTCAGCCGCATCCTCGGAGCTCCTCAGCTCCTGTCCTCTAAGGCTCTAGGCCGACTTGACGGCTTTGCGGTCCTCCCGGAATCGCCCCCGGCTCCCTGCCTTCGAGCCTCTGCCTGCAACGCCCTTGCTGCGGCCAGCCCCCTTCTCGGCCATCCAGATCTAACTTCTCCCGGTTCTCGGAGGTCCCTTCGGCTGTCTCCAGCTGAAAGGATTCCTTCCGCCCCTGGGCTCCCGCAGCCGCTGGCCTCTGGCTCTGTCATACCCCGGTCGCCCTGGATTGGAACTGTCTGCGTCTGGGGCTGTCTCCTCCATCAGACTGTGAGCTCCGTCTGCAAGGGCAGATATGGGTCTGATTCACCTTTGGGGCCCTAGTGCGGGGAGCGGGCGGGGGGACCGAAGCGGAGGGAGGAGAAGGAGGCTGGGAGGGCAGGAAGGGGGAGAGCGAGGAGGGGAGCAGACCCCGCTGCGGCTGGGGACGGGAGGGGGGGGGTGCGGCGGGAGGAGGAAGAGGAGAGACACAGAGACCGAGAGACCAGGAGGAGAATGCACCGCGCAGGAGGCGGCGGCCGCGGCGAGAAGGCGAGGGAGCAGAGGTGGAGGGCGCGGGAGAAAGCGGAGAGGGGAGAGCCGGGCCGGCCGCGGGAGGCGGAGGGAGGGAGAAGTGGAGCGCGGCGCCCCGCCGCCCCGGCCCCTTTTGTCCCTTCCCTCCGCCCTGCGTCACGCTCCCGGCCGGCCTCCCCGCGCGCTCCCTCCCCCGCCCGCGCCTCCTCCCCGGGGCTGGATGGAATTTTTTCCCCTGGACCGGGGCCAGCTCCGGGGCCGGGGGAGGCAGGCCGGGCCGGGCCGGCGGCGGGGAGGGGCCGGGGCGGGGGCGCCCGGGGAGGGGGCCGGCCCGCGGGGTCCCGGGCGGAGACGCGGGCCGGAGGGAGTCGGGAGGAGGGAAGGAGGATGGCGAGGCCGCGGGGAGGAAGGGGAGAGGCCGTCGGGCGGCGGAGGCGGGGAGAGGATGGAGAGCGGGCGGCGGCTGGCCCGGCTCGGCGCGGCCTGGGGGCTGGCCGGGGAGCCCCTGCCCTCCGACGCGGGAGCCCCGGAGCCGTGAGTCTGCGGAAAGCCGGCTTGGTGGGCAGCGGGGGGGGACGGCTGGGGCCCCGACCCAGGGTTCCAGGAGGAGGCCGCCGCGGCCTGGGTTTCTGGGTTCTTGGAGGAGGAGGGGGCTGGGGACCCAGACTCCCGAATCCTCGGAGGAGGGGGCTGGGGGCCTGAGGGCCCGGATTCTGGGGGTCCAGAGGAGGAGAGGGCGGAGAACACCTCCTGGATTCCAGAGGAAGACAGAGATGGGGCCGGGATAGCTAGATGCGGAGGCTGAAGAACGCTGGGGCAAGATGCCCGCCCGAGCCCTTAGGGGAGGTGGAGGGAGAGAGGTTGGCTTTGGAGGTGCCTCCGGCAGCGGAAGGGTTAATGTCTGGCTAGAGGGGAGGGGGAGGGGCAGGGAAGGGGCTGCGGGGCTTTGAGGGGTCAAGGGTGAGCCGTTCGAGGTGGGGGCGGAGGAGGGAGGGAGGTTGTCTGGGCTGCCAGACAGGCCAGGGTCAGCGGCGGGGGCAGGGGATGTCTGGCGGAGGAGAGGCCCAGCATCCAGGCTCCCTTGGGGAACTGGGATTCCAGGCCCCAGCCCCCTCCTCCCTCAGACCTGGGAGTCCGCAACCCAGCCCCCTCCCTCAGAATTCCAGAATCCGAACCCTTAGCCTCCTTTACCCCAGGACCCAAGAGAGTCTGGGCCTCCGGCCTCTTCTTCCCGCAGACCTGGGAGTCCACACCCCAGCCCCCACCCTTCACAAAACGACCGAGTCCGGGCCCCTCTCCCCTTCCTTCCCCGAACCCAGGCGTCCCCACCTCCTCTTTAAGCCCCAGCTGGATCTCAGCCCTCCGGGGGTTAAGGGGGCGGGGCCAGCTGGTTGCCATGGTGCCAGACTGTTTGGGTCTGCTCTCTGACCCTTGGGGGCTCCCCAGGGTCTGCAGAGAGGGGGAGGGGGACCCAGACCTGAGGGAAGTCCAGCGCCAACCCCTTCCCCAAATCGGGCCTATGGGCCCAGAGAGTTCATGTCTCCATCAACGCCGCGTCCAGTGACCTTGAACAAGTCCTGACCCTTCTCTCTGGGTCTCAGTTTCCCCAAGGAGAAATTTGTCGAGGGAGTGGGGGGATGCTCGGGTCCTGCAAATCTTTAAGATTCTCAGCTCCCCTCTCACCCCCTCCTCAGGCCCCAGGCAGCCCCGGGGCATGCTGGGAACCCGGCCTGGGCTCTGGGCCAGGTTGTGGGGGGGGCGGGGGCAGCCTCCTCCCTTCCCCTTCCTCCCCACCTTGGCCTGACTCTCGCCCCCGCCTGAGGGTCTGGGAGGTTGGGAAGGAGGGAAGGGGGATGAGAACCGGACCCGACTCTGGCCCCCCATCTCCTTTCCTCCTCCGCCCCCTTCCCGCCTCTCCTCCCCCTCCTCAGCAGGTCGCTACCCCAGCCCTGGGCCCCTTCTCGAACCACCCCCACCCCACCCCCAGCTCCAGACCTGGCTCCGAGCTGCGAGGGGGAGGGAGAGAGGGAAGGAGAAAGACAGAGAGAGAGAGAGAGAGAGAGAGAGAGGCAGAGAGGGGGCGAAGGAGAAGGGAGGGAGAAAGAAGGGTGGGGGGGGAGGGAAGGGAGGAAAGAGACAGAGGGAGACAGAGATGGGAGAGGGAGAGAAACGGAGAGGGGAAGGGAGAGGGCCAGAGACAGAGACCTTGAGGTAGGAAGAGACTGAGAGAATGAGAGACAAAGAGAGAGGGAGGGAGGAGGAGGAAGAAAGACCGAAGGGAAAGAAAAAGAATGAGAAAGGAGAGAGAGGGCGAGGCCATCTGCGAGGGAGAGCGCCGGGACCACGGAGGGGCGAGGAGGACAGGAGCGGAGAATGAGCAATGCAGAGCCGGAGAAACAGACGCAGGAGGAGGTGGAGACCAGGTAAGCCGGGGGCTGACGCGGAGGCCAGGCGCCGCAGAAACAGGAGGAGAGAGCCAGAAAGATGGAGATGGAGCGTGGGACGGGGAGAGCAAGACAGACAGAACTGGACAGAGAGGCCGACCTGCCACTCACAGGTGCGCACTCTTAGCCCCGGGGTGGGGAGGCTGGGTGCTGGGCCACCGCCTACCAGGCCCGGCTCCTCCCGCTTGCCGGGCTCTGGCCCAGCCTCTCCGGATCTCTGGGCAGCCTTCGCCCCTGCTCAGTGGGGAAGCTGACAGCACCTTGCTAGGCCCGGGGCAGCGTCAGTGCTCAGGGTTCATAGCTGTCATCATTATAAATGATGGGAGGCCCAAAGAAGAAATGAGAGAGGGGGAGAATATCCAGAGAGGTTTGAAGGTTTCAGATCCCCGCCTCCGCCCTAGTCCTGGATTCCAGAATCTGACAGGTACGTAGGGAGCTGCTTGCCCAAGGGGCCAAACTCCGAAACAGGTGAGGTTCCCTCTGACTCTGCATCCAGGAAGCCCGGCTGTGCCTTCCCCAGGGAGGCAGGCCTGGCTGGCCTCCCGGGTCTGAGGGAAGAGGGGGCTGGGGGCCTGGACTTCTGTGTCTGAGAGAGGAGGGGCCTACTGGCCTGGACTCCAGGGACCTCTGAGGAGGAAGAGGCTAGGGGCCTGAACTCCTGGGTCCCTGGGACTGATTCCTGGGTTCCTTGGGGAGGAGGGGGCCGGGGGCCCGGATTCCTGGGTCCTGGCACCCACCCGTAGAACCGACCTTGCGGGGCCTTCGCCGCACACAAGCTCGAGTCTGTGGGTCCGTGTCGGGGGCTCACCATCGCGGCTGGGGTCTTCCCGGCCCTCCCCACCCTCCCTGGCCCTCCTGGCCCCCATCTGTCCGTCCATCCGTCTGTCTGTCCACCTGCCGCGCCCCCCGGGCTGAGGTAGGAGGTTGTATAGTTGAGGAGGACACCCACGGAGATCACTATACGGCCTCCTAGCTTTCCCCAGGCTGCGCCCTGCACGGGACGCCCGGCGGGGACCCCAGCCCCTGACCGCTGCCCCATGCGGGGGGACCCTGGGAGGAGGAGCTGGGCTGTCTCTCCTGTCCTGTCCTTGCATTCCCTCCTCCCACTTCCCTCAAAGAGTTTCTGTCCCATGAAGAAACCTCTATTTTGCTTTCTCTGTCTCTCCATCTCCACTGTGTCTCTGGAGTCGGCTGCGTGTCTACACAGCAGCCTCTCAGACTCTCTCTCCATCTCTCTCTTATTGTGCTTTCTGATATCTCTCCGTGTCTCAGTTTCTGTCTCTCGGGCTCTCACAGTATCTCTGTGCCATCTCCACTCTGACCCCCCGCCCCACGCCAGGGCCTGTCAGGCCACCACACACAACACTGCCAGCCTCTGGGTCCCTGAGACCCTTTAACCTGTGAGGACATCCAGGGTCACAGGTGAGGTTCTTGGGAGCCTGGCGTCCGGCCTAACCACAAGCTTGGGGATTGCCCGCCTGACCCCTGACTCCTCACACCCGTTCTCCCCGAAAACCCAGAGCTTGACATTTGACCAGCCACAGAAATCCAACCTCTGCCCCCATACCACATGCCCCTCCCCCACCCCGTGGTGACCTCACAAAGGTCACCAGCTTCTCCCTGGGCCAAGACCCTCTGTTATGGCCCTGCTGGCCCCAGGCAGTGCTGTCCCATCTGCCCTGGTAGCCCTCATGGTCTTCAGGGCCCCCGCCTGGGCCTGTCTCCTCTGCTTCACATCCTATAAGGAGCGTGTCCGCATCTGCCAGATCTTTGCTGGTATAGAGGGCCCTGAGCTGGAAAAGTGTGAGGAGGCATTCACCGTCGCCTTTAAGGGCCTCCTAGACACTGAAATCAGTGAGGAGACCTGCCACTTCTTCCAGGGTCCTGGGGGAGGGGGAAGGGTGTCTGCACAGGGAGGTTCCAGAGAGCGTGGCGGACCACTGAGAGATTCACCCAGAGAGGGAGGGTGGGGGCAGACTTAGAGGGGAGGATGCAGACTGAGGGACAGACTCAGTGAGAGGAGGATAGAGTGCGGGACAGACTCAGAGGGGGAGGATAGAGACCGGGGGACAGACTAAAGAGAGGATAGAGATGGGGAGATAGATTCAGAGGGGGGAGGATAGAAATGTGGGGGGATAGACTCCGGGAGGAGGATAGAGATGGGGGACAGACTCCGGGAGGTGGACAGAGATGGGGGACAGACTCAGAGAAGGCAGGATAGACACTGGGGGGGAGGGACAGACTCAGAGATGGGGGATAGCAGTGGGGCAAGGGACAGAGACTTGGAGACAGGAGGTGTCTTAGAGAGACAGAGAATGTCCACACCGTGGACGTGGTGTTGAGGGAACTGCTTTTCCCAGCCTCTGTCCTCCACCCTTACTCCCAGACTACGATGAGAGAAGCCACCTGCATGATGCCTTCACCCAGATGACCCACTCTCTCGAGGAGATGGCCACTGCCCAGGGTGAGTGGGGTGGGGATGGTTTGGTGGACATGGGGTGTAAGCCCCCAAGAGATGGATGTGTGTGCAGGGGGGCCCCCAGAATGTGGCAGATCTGGAGGAGGCAGTGCTAGGAAGCTGAGTGAGCTTGATTACTTGTTGGGGGGAAGGGATGGTCAGATGCTGTGGGGAGCTCAAAGAAGAGTGCAGAAATGACCTAGAGTCTGAAACCTAGTTGGGATCAGGTAGACATGAGTTCTGAACTGGCTGTGTGGCTCCCCCTGGCTATGAGGTTTTGGATGTGTTACTGCCTCCCTCTGGGTCTCAACTTACCCACCTGTAAGGTGGGACAATGTCCTTGCCTCCCTGAGAGGGAGGAGCCTCCTGACCAGACGGACCTCGGAGGGAGAGGGAGGAGGAAGGCAGAGCACTGCTTGCAGCATAAACTGGCCAGTTGTTGGTCCAGGGCTCAGGGCTTATTTCTACATCTGCTGTTACACCCTTTGTTTTCTGCTCTTGCCCAGCAAGCTTTCTGACGGTGATCCTGAAAGATGGGGAGGTTCCTGTCCACCCAGGGGGTGTCTGGGGGGGTCAGCATGAAGAAGACTTCAGCTACAGATCCCCCAACCCCAAAGAGAGGCCTGAGCAACTCAAAGCTGGGGTGAAGGGAGGTGCTCAGGATTCCAGAAAACACCCTTTCTCCCCACTTAGGCCATCTTGTCATAGAAGGTTTTGAGGAGAACAGGAACAAGTCCAGTTCTGTGTGTAGAAGACCTCCCTAGAGCTGTGTGTGGGACGCAATGGAGTGGGGAGGCAGTGGAGGCTGGGCGGCCTGGGTGGAGGCAGGGGTGAGGGAGGCCTGAGCTGGGGCGGGGCTGTGAAGGTGGAAAAGCAGCATGGATGAAGAAGAGAGTCAAGGGCAGGAGGGACGGGGCTTGGGTCTGAAGGTCTGTCTGGGGACTGGGGTTGGGCGGGGAATGGATAGCGCCCAGGGTCCAGCTCCATGCGAGGGTGGGCACTGGGTCTTCCCTGAGACGGGGAGCCTGGGAGAAAGAGCAGGTTGGGAGCAGATGGTGAGTTGGGCTAGGACATAGCGACGGTGAGGGACTCGGGGGACATCCGGGAAGCAGCTAGACCACAGGTCCAGGGTTTAACTGAAAGGTCAAGGAGACTTGAGACTGTCCTGAAGGAGCAGGGCTGTGAGCAGGGGAAGGGCAGGCTCAGTTCTGGGCATGGAAAGACCCTCTGGGGTTGTGAAGGGGACAGACTGGAGGCCGGGAAAAGCTGGTGCAATACGACCAACAGGTATTCATCAAATGTGCCAGAAACAACACTGGGGACATAGCTGTGACCAGATCTGCAGACCACTAGCCCTCACGTTGCTTATACTGGGGGGGGGGGGGGGGGGGGGCGGGCAGACAATAAACATAATCCATGAAATACTACAGTGTGTCAGTTGGTAATCCAGGATGTAGGAGGAAAATAGGAGGGAAAGGGAACAGGGTACCCAGTGGGGTGGTTATTTTAAATAGGTTGGTCAGGGGAGTTGCACGTGAGAAGGTCCAATTGAGGAAAGACCTGAACCAGGTGATGGAGCCATACAGATAATCAGGGGAAAGAGCATTCCAGGCAGAGGGAAGAGCCAGTGTGAAGGGCTGGAGTGGAGTCAAGGCGGGAGGGGGAGGATGCAGGAGATGAAATCGGAGGCTGCAAAGAACCACATCCTGTAGGACCTCGTAGGCCAGTGGTTCTCAAGCCCCAGTGTGTGCCACAATCTCCTGGGAGCTTGTGAAAATGCAGACTCCTGGGTGCCACCCTCCATTTCTGCCCCTTAGGTCTGAGGTAGGGCCAGGAAGTGGCCCTTTCTAACAAGTTGCCCACTGCCGCAGCTGCTCCAGGAACACACTTGGGGAACCGACGTTGTGGACCCTTGAACTGACTTCCACTTTCGCTCTTGAGGGGGGAGCCATCAGAGGCTTTTAAGGAGAGAGAAAGACAGGATCAGACCACGGCCACGAGGGCCAAGGGCAGAAGCGGGGAGACCAGTGAGGGGGTTAGCGGTGGTTCGGACCAGTCGCAACCCCAAGATGAGGGCTGAGCTGAGAGGGGCAAGCGTGAGGGGGGAGGGGGAGGAAGATGACGGATCTGACTCTGTGCCAAACCTGCCCCATACATGGGAGAGGCCGTGTCTGCACTCACTGATGCTAATTATCGTCCTAAAGGGTATCTTCATACCAGCCCTGTCAGGTGGGGTTTGGTAAGCCCATTTTCCAGATGGGGGAAGTTGGGGCCCAGCTGGACAGAAAGGATGGAGCCAGGAGATATCAAGACTGGCCTTGTGTAGGGGAAGCGTGGGGGAGGGGAAGGGCAACTCCCAGGTCTCCCAGATGGAGGACCCAAGAGATAGACGTGCTGACTCAGAGAGGCTCTTGGTGGTGGCAGGGGATACTGTTTGTGTCCATACCCCAGGGAGTGGGTGGTGCGGTGTGAAGGGCAGTGTGCCGCAGGTAATGCAGCTCGATCACCGGGGGTCAAGTCTAGCTATGTGACCTTTGGCCACCTTCCTAACTTCTCCGTGCCTCCATTTCCCCATCTCAAACTTGGGAGATGGTAATATACTCACTGTGTCCCAGACACCATCCTAAGCGCTTATGGACATTCTCAGATGCAGCCATCCAATGGCACATAGTTTGGCACGGGGATGCTTTTATATTGTATGGCATTAAATCCCCCCCAACCCTAATAGACACTGGTACTGTCCCCATTTTACCAACTGCGGATCAGGAAAGTTACATATTTGGCCAAAGTCATGTAGGGAAGAGGATTTGAAATGGGTTTCTCAGACGGGAGGCAGGTGTGCTCACAGATGGACAAGCCAGGACTCAAACCTGGATGGTCTGAAAGTTGAAGTTCCTAATGATACACACCTCTCTGGGGGAGACTTTACAACATCTACCATGCCCCCTTCTGGTTCACTTGAGATAACCTCCACCCCTTGGCCTCTTTGGACATTTCACTCCATCCCTACTTTATTCCCATGACGTACTTA
>NW_022589755.1:5122842-5145873 GCF_004348235.1 Phoca vitulina | reverse complement strand
CACACACACACACACACACACACACACACACACACACACACACCCCTGCCATGGCTCACTTGGCATATCCCACACTCATCCTCCCTGTGAGTCACTTGGTTTGGCACAGAGATATTCCTTGGATGACTCCTCCAACATCTTGGCCTCTCATCTGAGCGCCCCACTCTGACCACATCCTCCTGACCATCCTGCCATCTCCAGACCACACGCCCGCCCTGTGGCCAAGGAGAGACCTCTAAGTCCTTGACCCCTCATTTTGAACCCACTTCCTGGCTTCAGTGCCCCCTCCCTCCAGTTTATACTCAAGGATCATCACATCAGCCACTCTCTCACCAGTATTCTCAGTTCCTTCCCTTTCTGTACGGTTTGAAATTACACATTTCACGTGCAATGGCTTAAGCCAGCTAGAAGTCTTGAGGTAGGTGCTTAAGTTTCATATGGCAGCACCATTTCATTTTCTGGGGGACCCAAACCCTTTCCAGCTTCCTGCTTTACTATCCTAGGATGTAGCCCTTATCCTCATGGTTCTGCATGCCTGCTAGAGCTCCAGCCATCAAATCCAAGTCTAAGGCAGCAGATGGAGGAAGGGGAAGGGTCAATAAGATGGTGCCATTTCTCTCTTAAGGCTCCTTCCTATGACTCGCACATGACATTTCCACTTACAAATCAGACCAAAACTTGGTTATATGACCACAAGTGGGTCACATGACCACACCTAGCTGCAAGGGATATTGAGGAATACAGTCTTTTAGCTGGGTGGATGGTGGGGCCGGGGGTGCTTTCCCAGCTGAAATGCAGTGTGATGTTACTAGAGATATCTGGAAGGAACTAGCAATCCCTGTCTATCAGTTTGCTAGGGCTGCCATAACAAAGTGCCATATACTGGGTTGCTTAAACAATAGAAATGTATTTGTTCACAATTCTGGAGGCTAGAAGTCCAAGATCAAGGTGTCAGAGTGAGCAGGATTGGTTCCTTCTGAGGCATCACTCTTTGGCCTGTAGATGACCATCTTCTCTCCCCCCTGTGTCTTCACATGGTCTTCCCTCAGTGTGTTGGTGTCCAGATTTCCTTCTCTTATAAGGCAATCAGTCATACTGGATCAGGGCCCATCCTAATGTCCTAATTGTAACTTAATTACCTCTTTAAGGCTGTATCTCCAAGTACAGTCACATTCTGAGGTACTGGGGTTTAGGGCTTCCAACATTATGACTTTGGGAGGGACACGATTCAGTCCGTAACACCTGCCACATTTCTTTTTTACTTATTTATTTATTTGGGGGGGGGGAGCAAGGGAGAGGGAGAGAGAGAGAGAATCCCAAGCAGAATCTGTGTTGAGCACGGAGCCCAACGCGGGGCTTGATCTCACAACCCTGAGATCATGACCTGAGCAGAAATCAAGAGTCAGACACTTAACCAACCGAGCCACCCAGGTGCCCCACATCTGCTACATTTCTAATTTCCAAAACCACCTCCACCGGTAAATCAATCCAGCCAGCCATCCACTTTGGGAAAAACCACAAAACCTTACAGTTTGGAGGCCATTACAATGGTCAAAACTCCAACAGCATAAGAACAGAGATAAAAAAGAGTCAAAGGGGTAGAAATGAATAGTCTGGGCACCATGCAGAAGTGGCAGGTGCATGCCCGGGGGGGTGGCTGCCACGAAGCTCTAGCTAATTGCTGCCTCATGAAAATACAGTCTCTTGTGTTATAGCTCTTCCAAATTTTGTAAAAGAGATGCCAAACATTCTATGTGACTTTCCCAAATTTTATACGATAGCAACTGGTTCATTTTTTAAAAATACTTTCCAGTCCAAATATAACACATTCAAGGGATGGACTGGGGCCAGAGGCCACCAGTTGTGGTCTCCATTCCAGCTGGATCCTGGAATTCATTCTACACATACTTCTGAGCACTTGCTAAGACTCAGGGCCCCCTCCTGGGTTCTGGGGATACAACACTGAAGAATGACATGTTTACTAACTGAAGAGACAGACTTAAATGATCACTGTATATATAAATATATATAATTGTAAACTGGTGAGAACTCTGAATGGAATGAATGGAACACTTCGAGAGGCAAAAATAGGGAACTGGATTAGATTAGATTTGTGGTCAGGGAACACCTCGAAGGAGAGGACATGAGGTAGGAGATGAAGGATGAGTAGGAGTAGGAGGAAAGATGTGCTAGAAACACACCAGCACGTGCAAAGGCCCTGAGGTGCTAGAGAATATGGTCGTTTTCATACATGAAAGGTGGGCAACAGGGATGGAATAGAGAGGCAGAGGAAACTAGGCCAGACCTTGTAGGGCCCTTGGTGAGGAATTTGATCTTTATCCTCCCCTTTCCTCTCAACAAGATCAACGCAGAGGATGCAGAGGAGGGGTTCCATCAGAAAGATAGTCCAGAGGCAGACGGAAGGAGACTTGGGGATCTGTCAGCCTTCCAGGTAGACAGGGCGGGAGGAGGTGAGACGGGGGTGCTTTATATACTAGACATGTGGGGATGGGGAGGGCCTGAGGAAGGCACAAACACCGTGATAGCAAGTTGACCGGCCTTGAGAAAGGGTCTTTACCACAAGGCCCCCCTCCACCCTCCAGGCTCCTTTAAGGTGGCTTTTCCTGATGCTGCGGAGAAAATGCGGAAGGTCATTATGCAGCTTAAAGAAGGTAAAAGAAGTCAGCGCGCGGGAGTCGGTACACGTACACACACACACACACACACACACACACACAGTTCTAAAATCCTGAGCCAGCCATCGTCTCCCGTTAGCCCAGTCCCTCTGAGCCTCTTCCCCTGTGAGGAACACTCTAGAATCTGGTCCCTGCTTCAATGGAAGGTTTCCTTTCCAGCTAGGACCCCATCTTGGGATGATTCTGTCCCAGATTAGCCCGGTCCTCTCTCTGGATCTCTCTGGCCCTGCGCACTCTGTGATGTTTCCTTTCCAACTGGGCCCCCTCAGTGGGCGAATTCTAGCCTGCCACACCTCTTCTCTAATTGGGCCCCCTCGTTTGACCCTGTCCCCTGAAACTATCGCCCAGGGTCTAGCCCCGCCCCCTCAGTGGGATACCCCAGGGTTGATCCCGCCTCCTTAGTCGGCAGGCCTGTGCCTGACCTTAGTGGAATACTGCAGGCCTGGCCCCGCCTACAGGTGGACGGCTGCAGGCTTAGCTCCGCCCCCTAGGCGGGCTGCGGCAGGCCTGGCTCCGCCCCCTCGGGGGAAAGCATCTGGCCCAGTAACCTATCCTCTAGGGGAGCTTCAGGTGGGCACTTCCAGGATAGTAACGCTTCCTCTCTCTCCACAGTCCGGGCCTGCATCCCTCCCTGCGGTAAGCACTACATCCCAAGCTCAGAACTGAGGGGGAAGGGAGGTGGTCGGGAGCGAAACCTGGGACTAGAACGGGAGACCAATAAGAGCCCTGGAGAAAAGTAAAAGCAGGTATTGCTCGCAAACCTCATACAAGGCGGGCCCGAAAGCAGAAACAAGCCAATAGGAGTCCCAGAGGCCGGAGAGTGTTGCGAGCCAGCCAGTGAGCGCGGGGAAGGCGGCGCCCAGGACCTGTCTGGCCGTTAGAGCCCGGGAGGCTGCACAGACCTTATTGGCCAAAGGGACCCGGACTGGGGAACGCAGATGGAGCCCAGGTGCAGCGTTTCCGTCCCACAGGACTCCAGGAAGTCGCCCGGCGTTTCCACTGCCGCGGGTGCTACTCCACGGTCTGCGACCTCCCGCTGGACTGCCCAGGTGAGGGGCGGGGCCTGGAGGGGGAAAGGAACCGGACGGACCGGAGGAACGAGAGCTGAGCAGGGAAGGGACCGGGCCAGACGGGGGCGGGCTCGGGCGGTGACGCGGGCCTGCTTTCAGTTCAGGACTTGACGGTGACTCGGGGTCATCAGGCTAAGTTCTCTTGCACTGTGAACTTCCAACTGCCTCAGGAGGAAATCACCTATTCCTGGAAGTTCGCAGGAGGAGGTGTGAGTCGGAGCGGGGCCAGCGCGAAGGGCTTAGGAGGAGGGTTATGCTTCTCTAGAGGATGGGTGGTCAGGACGCAGCGGGTGGGGCTCGGGGGAGCTCGGTCTAGATTCAGGCTTCGTGCACGGGGAGGGTCCCTGGATTTAGAAGTGGGGGCAAGGCTCAGGAGGTGGCTTAGAGGGGCGGGGTCGTGCGTGAAGGGTCAGTGCATAAGGGGCTAGGGGTGGGGCCAGGGCTCAAGAAGGTGTGGTCTAGCTCGGGGGCGGGGCTTGGACGTTGCGCTTTGGCGAGACCCGGCAGAGGGAATCTGACCTGGGCTCGGGCGAGGCTCCTCTCCTCCCGCCGCTTCAGCCCGAGCGTCCCGCAGGTCCGGACGCAGGACGTGTCCTACTTCGAAGACCTCCCGCGGGCCCGAGGAAACCTGGCGCGGATCCGGCCGGTGCAGCCCGCGCACCGCGGGACGTTCTCTTGCGTGATCCTGCACGACCAGATCCCACTGGCGCGGCTCTACTTCTTTCTTAACGGTGCGGGCGGGGCTGCGCGGGGGGGGGCGGGGCTGCGCGGGGCGGGGCTTGCGCCCGCTGACGTACGTGGCCCCGCAGTGACTGGTGCGCCCCCACGTGGGGAGACCGAGCTCCAGGTCTCCTTTCGGGAAGTGCTGCGTTGGGCGCCGCTGGAGGCGGAGATGATCGAACCTTGGAGGCCAAGCCTGGGCGAGCTGCTGGCCAGGCCCGAGGCTCTGACGCTGAGCAACCAATGCTTGCTCGCGGCCGTCGCGGCCTTAGCATCAGTCAGTGCGACCCTTGTGGTGTGGTGAGTGCCCAGGACCCTGGAGTCCCAGCATCCGCTCTCCTTCCTCAGCCCTGGTGTCCAGCACCCTCAGACCCAGGAGTCCAGGCCCCCCAGTCCCTCCTTTTTCAGACCCAGGAGTCCAGGCCCCCAGCCCCCTCCTCCCTCAGACCCAGGAGTCCGGACCCCCAGCCCCCTCCTCCCTCAGACCCAGGAGTCCAGGCCCCCAGCCCCCTCCTCCCTCAGACCCAGGAGTCCAGACCCCCAGTCCATCCGTTTTCAGACCCAGGAATCCAGGCCCCCAGCCCCCTCCTCCCTCAGACCCAGGAGTCCAGACCCCAGCCCCTCCTCCCTCAGACCCAGGAGTCCAGGCTCCCAGCCACCTCCTCCCTCAGACCCAGGAGTCCAGGCCCCCAGCCACCTCCTCCCTCAGACTCAGGAGTCCAGGCCCCCAGCCACCTCCTCCCTCAGACCCTGGAGTCCAGGCCCCCAGCCACCTCCTCCCTCAGACCCAGGGTCCAGGTCCCCAGCCCCTCCTCCCTCAGACCCAGGAGTCCAGGTCCCCAGCCACCTCCTCTCTCAGACTCAGGAGTCCAGACCCCCAGCCACCTCCTCCTCCCTCAGACCCAGGGTCCAGGTCCCCACCTCCCTCCACCCTCAGACCCAGGAGTCCAGGCCCTCAGCTCCTCCTCCCTCAGACCCAGGAGTCCAGGCCCCCAGCCACCTCCTCTCTCAGACTCAGGAGTCCAGGCCCCCACCTCCCTCCACCCTGACCCAGGAGTTCAGGCCCCCAGCCCCCTCCTCCCTCAGACCCAGGCTCCAGGCCCCCACCTCCCTCCACCCTCAGACCCAGGAGTCCAGGCCCCCAGTCCCTTCCTCATCCAGTTTCAGGAGTCCAAGCCCATAGGCCCTCTTCTCTCAGATCCAAGAGTGCAGGCCTTGTCTACCTTTGGGACCCAGGCTTCCAGGACCCAGATATCTAATCCCAAACCTTTCCCACCAACACAAATGCCTCCTTGTTTCCCCAGGATGTTCTTTCGATGGTACTTCAAGGGCAACTAACAAAGGTATCTTTTTCTTACTTCCTTATCTGGTTTTCATTCCTAAAATAAAGAATGTATCAGCTCTGTAGATTCTTTCATCTTTGAAGGCGGTCACCGCTAACACAGGTAGGAGGAGGGGCAGCATACCCCAAACATGCCCAGGTGACTATTCCTCTAATGACAGTAATATGTAGAGCTGTCAAGGTACATGCAAGGTCCTGTGCTGAGAACTTTCCGTACAAGCCCAGACCCCTCCCTAGATTGCTGACTCTCTCTTTGACATTTCAACATGCAGACGATACCCTCAGATGGATTCCTTGATGTCTCTTTGGGTTTTTTGTTGTTGTTTTTGTTTGTTTGTTTTGTGCAAGAAGGTGATTTTATTAAAGCATGGGGACAGGACCTGTGGGCAGAAAGCGCTGCCCTTGATGTCTCTCTGGACGCCTGTTCCTCCTCAAAGCTTTCCTGCTGAGGGCACCACCATCCACCCAGCTGCTCATCCTGAAACCCACGTTTAATTCCTCCCCCACTTCTACTTCCGTGGCTCAGCCTTTTTAACTCCTAAACATCTTGTGTAGCTGCCCTCTGTCTGTGGTCCCAGTCACCATCGTCTCTTTCCTGGATCAGTGCAGCAGCATCCCCACTCGCCTCCCTGCCCCGAATCAGCCTTGCCTCACTCCGGTCCATCCTCCACATGGCAGCCAGAGTAGTATTTTAAAGTATGTCAGATCATGTCACTCCTCTGCTCAAAAGCCTTCGGTGGCTCCCTATTGCCATTGGAACAAAATCCAATTCCTTGTCAAGGCCTCTAAGATGCTCCAGGTTCTGGCCCTTGCTGACCTGGCAGGCCTTGTCCCCTACCACTCTTCTCCCTTGATCTTTTTACCCTGCACTTTGTCTGGCCTTTGCTTATTCCTTACATTTGTCATGATTCTTGTCACCCTCTCCAGGACCTGGTTACGTGCTGTTTCCTGCCTAGAATAAGGTTTTCTCCCTTTTGTGTCTAGTTAACTCAGTTACAGTTTCCCCTGAAAAGCCTTTACATATATTAACCTATTTAATCCCCACGATGAGTCTGTGTATCTGGCGCTATTTTTGCCGGACTCCACCTCCCTTTTCTTGTTCCCCTCTTTACCCTCTAGCCCCACTAGCCATTTGATTTTTTTTTTTTTTTTTTTTTGTCCCTTGAACATGCAAAGCTCAGTCCCATGTTCGGGCTTTTGCACATGCTGTCCTTCATACTTGACATGACTTTACTGTGAACCTCACGGAGCTACCTCCCTCTCACAGCTCCCCGCTCAAATGTCATCTTCTCTGACTACTTCCCTCCCCCTATTTTGGCTTGTGCACAGTACTCATTGGGACTTAATGTCAACTTGTGTTTTTTATTTGGGTTTGTGTCTTCCCACCTAAAGGATAAGTTCCTTCTGGGCATCTACTCATTCTTGTTCACTGATATAGTCCCCTTTACTGACTCACTCATTCAGAGAATATTTACTGAGTACTTCTATGTGCCAGGCATTTTCAAGGTACTGTAGAGACAGCAGTGAAGAAATCAGAACAGACAAAAATCTGCACCCTCATGGAGTTTAGATTCTTTTGGCGGGGGGGCAGAGGGAGAAGGAGAGAAAGAATCTTAAGCAGGCTCCACACCCAATGTGGAGCCCAGCGTGGGGCTCGATCTCACAAGCCTGACATCATGACCTGAGCTGAAATCAAGAGTCAGATGCTTAACCGATTGAGCTACCCAGGCGCCCCATGGAGTTTAGATTGTAATGGATGGTTAGATAATAAACAAGAAAATTAAGCGCAGTAAGACATGGATCAAGGCAAAAACAGCAGCGGCAAAAGCCCCTGAGTGTGCCTAGTGTTGGGGACGTGGCCGGGAGACATCTGGAGCAGAACTTTAGGAAAGAGTAGGCAGTGAGGTCAGAGAGAATGTGAGGGGACCAGATCATGGAGGACCTTGGCCACTGTAAGGTCTGGATTTTCCTCTGAGATGAGAGTTATGGGCAGTTTTTAAGGCGAGGAAGGTCATGATATGATTTGAGTTGCATGGCTACTGCATGGATAAACTGTAGGGGGCAGGGGTGGAAATAGGAACTGCTGTTAGGTGCTGTGGTAATCTGGACAGCTTTAATCCAGGAAGGAGATGCAGCTCGGGGACAAAGTGGTGACAGTGAGTTGGGTGTGAGGGGAAGAAAAGAGAAGCGGCAGGTGTCAATGGTTGTGGCAGCCGCAATGTCAGTAGAACCCTCTGCCATGACGGGAACATTCTAGATGTGCACTGTCCATGTGGTGGCCTCCAGCCACCTGTGGCCATGAAGCAGGTCAAATGTGGCCAGTGACACTGAGGAGCTAAATTTATTTTATTTTTTTTTAAGATTTTATTTGAGAGAGAGAGAGAGTGAGGGAGACAGTGGGAGGGAGCAGAGGCAGAGGGAGAAGCAGGTTCCCTTCTGAGCAGGGAGCCCAACGTACGACTCAATCCCAGGACCCTGGGATCATGACCCGAGCCGAAGGAAGATGGCTTAACTGACTGAGCCACCCAGGCACCCCCGAGGAGAGCTAAATTTATAATCTTTTATATCTTTAATAATTTAAATTGTCCCTCATCTATGAAAACAGAAGTCACAGAGGCAGGTGTCTGGGGACCCTGGGTATAACTCCGGATCACACTCTTTGTTTACTTGACTAGGAGCTACTGGAAGGCAGGGGCTGCCTCTGATTCATTTCAGTATTTGCAAACCCAGCAAAATGTGGAATTCAGTACATACTTAGTAAATGGTTTGGGGACTGATTGACATCATCAAAGAATGAGTGAATGAAAAAAAAAAAAGTCCTATGTGGTAGGGGCCACTGTTGTGCTCAGTGCAGTTCTAGTATTTTTGGCATGAGCAGCTGGAATGTCAGAGTTCTGTTTACTGCTGTTGGAGGAGCAGGTTTCATGGGGATTGAGAAGGAGGAAGAGGAGGACAGATGCGGTGTTGGGTCTGGTGAGGAGGTATCCCAAATGGAAGTGTCTCGGAGGCAGTTGGGTACATGAGTCGGAATTTAGAGGTGAGGTCTGATCTGAAGATACAAGTTGCAGAGCCCCCTCTCCAGGCATGGAGCGTGAATGAGGCACGCAGAGCCACGCCGCTGGATACACAGAGGAAATGAGTGTAGACAGATAAGAGAAGTGGGTAGGAGGAGGTTTCTCCAAAGGTAAGCAGTCCGAACCATGAAGAGGAACTGAGAAGGAAAAACAGGGAAAGCAAGGCAGCTGCGGCATTCTGAAAGCCAAGCGAAGAAAGCATTTCAAGGAGATAGTGATCAGCTGGGTCACGTGCTGCCACATGGTGAAAGAGAAGGCCTGAGAATTGGCCATTGGTTTTAGCAAGCTGGACATCACTGATGAATCTGACCAGAGCCATTTCCATAGAGCGGTGGGGGGGAGCCATCTGATTGGCATGGGTTTAAGCCACACTGGTCATCAGGGAAATGCAAATCAAAACCACAGTGAGATACCATTTCACACCCCCTGGGAAGCTATAATCAAAAAGTCAGGTGAGGGGCACCTGGGTGGCTCCATCGGTTAAGCGTCTGCCTTCGACTCAGGTCATGGTCCCAGGGTCCTTCGATCGAGCCCCACGTCAGGCTCCCTGCTTAGCGGGGAGTCTGCTTCTCCCTCTCCCTCAACCCCTTACCCCACTCATGCTCTCTCTCTCAAATAAATAAAATCCTTTTTTTTTTTTTAAGTCAGGTGATAACAAATGTTGGTGAGGATGTAAGGAATTCGGAACACTCCTACTTTGCTGGTAGGAATATAAAATGGTACCGGCATTGTGAAAACCATCTGGCACTTCCTCAGTAAATTAAACAGGACCACCATGTGACTCAGCAACTCCATTCCCAGAGAATTTAACCTGTGTTCACACAAAAACTTGTATGTGAATGTTCATAACATTATTCACAGTGGCCAAAAAATGGAAACATCGCAAATGTCCATCAACTGATAAATGCATAAACCAAATGTGATACATCCCTACAATGGAATATTATTTGGCAATAAAAAGGAATGAGCCAGTGATACATGCAAATCTGTAGAGACAGAGAGTAGATTATGGTTGCCTAGGGCATCGAGGTGGTTTTGGGGTGAGGAATGAAAGGGACTGCCAGTGGTCATGGGGTTCCTCTTTGGGGGTGAGGAAAATGTTCTAAAATCAGATTACGGTAATGGTTGCACAAGTCTATAAACTTACTAAAAACCACTGAATTACACACTTGACATGGCTGAACTTTGTGGGAGAGAAATTGGAGACAAATATAAACAGCTCTCGAGGAGTTTTGCTGTTAGAAATGAGACAGGATGGGGTGCCTGGCTGGCTCAGTCGGTAGAGCATGTAGAAGATCTTGATCTCAGGGTCATGAGTTTGAGCCCCACTTGGGGGTAGAGATTACCTAAAAAAAATGAGACAGTAGTTCAGGAGGAAATAGGTCAAGACAGGGAATCTTAAAAATCAGAGAGTGAGGGGCACTGGGTGGCTCAGTTGGTTGAGTGTCTGCCTTCGGCTCAGGTCATGATCCCGGGGTCCTGGGATCAAGCCCCGCATCGGGCTCCCTGCTCAGCGGAGAGCCTGCTTCTCCCTCTCCCTCTGCCGCTCCCGATGCTTGCACTCTCTCACTTGCTCACTCTATCAAATGAGTAAATAAAAATCTTTTAAAAATGTATTTAAAAAATCGGAGAATGACAGGGCGCCTGGGTGGCTCAGTTGGTTGGGCGACTGCCTTTGGCTCGGGTCGTGATCCTGGAGTCCCGGGATCGAGTCCCGCGTCGGGCTCCCTGCTCAGCTAGGAACCTGCTTCTTCCTCTGACCCTCCCCCCTCTCATGTGCTCTCTCTCTCTCATTCTCGCTCTCTCAAATAAATAAATCTTTAAAAAAAAAAAAAAAAAAATCGGAGAATGACAGCACATTTGGATGCTGATGGGAAAGACCCGTGGGGAGGCAAGAATTGATGACATGGGAAGAACAGAAGGAGTGAGATCTTTGAGTAGACCAGAGGGTATGAGGTCCAGTGCCCCAGTGGGAGGGGTTGGCATTGGAACAGGCAGTTTGCCCTCACGAATGGGGGAAGGTGGCCTGTGTGGGCACAGATGCCAATCAGTGGAAAGACGTGCAGGCGGGACTGAAAGTTTTCTTCGTCACCTTTGTTTTCCCAGTGAGATGGAAAGCAAGCTAAGGGTGAGGTGCTAGGCGTTTGAGGAGACAAGGTATGACTTACCTTTCTTAGAGAGTAGCCAAGTGGATGGACCAGGGAAAGGCCCTCCACGGTACCTGAGAGTGTCCCCACATAGTAGGCACTGCGTAAGTATCGGTGATGAGAAGTTGAGAAATTTCACCCTCACAACTGACCCATGGGATTATCATCAGTTTCCCGAGGAAGGAGCCTGTCTACGTTCGAACAGCTGGTACCCAAGACAGAGCCACGAGTCCCCAACCTTCGACCATGTAGCCCTTCAGTTCTCAAAAAAAAAAAAAGTGGGGGGGGGGGAGACTCAGAAGAAAATAAATAAAATTCTTTATTATATCCTAATCACACAGTACAAATGGATATTAAATAAGAACAGGGAGAAAGCAGGCCCCTGGACAGCATGTGGGGACCCTTGTCCCCCCGCCCCTAAAAATGCACGCCCTGATCAATAAATACCCCTCCCCAGGGACCCTGAAGTCCCAGCCCCAAAATAGTCCAGGCTGAAGAATCTCGGGTCCACCCCCTCGCTTCACAGAGGAGGGAAACTGAGGCCCAGAGAATCACCCAGCAAGTGCGTGGCTCCTGTTCCCCCCCCCCCCCCCCGCGGGTTTCCTCTCGCCTCGCCTGAGGTCCCTCGGGCGAGCAGCCCGCACACCTGGGCTCACACCTGGACTCGGTAGCCCCCCGACCGCCGCCGGCAGAGCCTGCGCACGCCCACCCAGTAGAGCGTCAGCATGACCACCCAGTACCCCACGTAGGCGCCAGCGCCGGCGGCCAGGTGGTGCGCCTCGGCGGCGCGGGCAGGGCCGCTCCAGTCGGCCCGGGCCTCGTGCACCACGCTGCGCACCAGGCCTCCCAGCAGCAGCAGAGCCCAGAGGGCCAGCGGCAGCAGCGGCACGTAGTTGGCGGCCAGCTTCCGCCGGCCGGAGGTGCCCCAGCCGCTCCGGTTCATGGTGGCCAGCGCCAGGAACTTGGCGGGCAGGAGGCCGCCCATGTAGAGCGGCGCGTAGAGCGAGAGCAGCAGCATGCGCGGGCAGCCGCGCAGCCAGGCCGCGAAGGCCGCCTTGGCCAGCGCCACGCCCTGCACGCACAGCAGCACCCACAGCAGCGCCCACGGGCGGCCCGCGTAGAAGAGCCGCAGCACGGTGGCCGCCACGAAGAAGGGGAAGAGCCCCGCGACCACGGCCTCGTAGGTCATCCACGCGTGGTGCCGGTGCCACCAGAGCGCGTTGTACAGCCACTCGCGGAAGTAGGACTTGGACCAGCGCGTCTGCTGGCTCAGCCAGCGCAGGAAGGACGACGGAGTCTCGGAGTAGCAGCGCGACCGGGAGGTGTACCTGCGCCGGGGGACGAGGCAGGGCGTCAGCACCGCCCTCCCTGCGGCCGGGACACGGATGGGAGCCGGAAAGGGCCACTGGCGTCGGGCGGCCACGGGGCCGCAAGCTGGCCTGACCTCCCTGGGCCTCGCGCTCCCGCGAGTGAGATGGCATCGACAAGGATTCCTACCTGATACGGCTGCGGCGAGCGCTGAATCAGGACTGCATGCCGACTGCTGAGCACAGGATGTTGTACTTGCTCAACAAATATTAGAAACTACTACTGTTTGCACGATGACTAATACCACGACTGCCGTTACTAGATCATTACAGTTACTGACCTATTACTAATGCTATCACTAATCTATTATGAATACTTTCGTGGTCACTCTTATTGGCAGGCCCCGTGGTGAGGGATAAGCCAGGCGATGTTCCTACCCGGGGCAGCCCATGTGTTCGAGCTCAAGGGACCCATTAGGCCCCCTTCCTGTGGCCGCAGCGGACGTCCTAGTCAACCCCACCCAGTTCGCAGCTAAGCCCACACAAGGCTAGGATCCCGTTTCTGGAACGTCATCAGGTGGGCCACTAACAGTCAAGTTTGTTAGGAGGCGTCAAACTACTCTACCCCTCGGGTATTACTTGACACCGTCCGGCTCCTTGCCCTGTGTCATCGGGCATCCTCACTAGCCTCCCTGCCCTGCCCTGGTCTCCTGCAGTCTGTACCCAAAACAGCTGCCAGAGGGATCCTATCAAAACAACACTCACCCGTCTGCCCAGAACCTCCCATGGCTCCCTCATCTTCGTTCAAAGTTCTTGGGTGGCCTCTAAGCCTTTCTTGAGTGCTCCCCATCACCACTCTGTCCTCCTCCCCTGACGCTCTCCCCCCTTGCTAGGGCTCCACCTGCACCATTTCCAGCCTCCATCCCTGCCCTTCCTAGGGCATCCTAGTTCACATTTCATTCCCTGCTCCCAGACTCTCTAACCCCCTTTCCTGGCACGGCCATTGTCCAGCCTACTACACGTTCTCCTTAGTTACTGTCTCCCCAGTAGGTATGAGCATGAATGTGTGTCTCTTGTTAACTGCTGCATCCTCAGAGCTTGAAACATTGTAATGAGGGGTGCCTGGCTGGCTCTGCCGGAAGAGCGTGCTGTTCTTGATCTTGGGGTCGTGAGTTCAAGCCCCACATTGGGCATAGAGATTACTTAAATAAATAAACTTAAACAAAAACACATTATAATGAATGTTTGCCTTGTGAATGAATGCATGAGTTCCCTTGGTGTACCCCAAGTTCTCTCTGGCCCTTTCACGGGGTCTAGCTTTGTAGAAATCTCTTCCCCTGAACTCGACCTGGTTGAACCCATACTCCCCGAGTCTCACTGAATTACAACTCTTCCTGAAGCACTTGATTCTTCTTGCTCACTCTCTCACTAGATCCCACTCTCTTTCCCTAGCCACCTCACCTGAAGTAATCTGCACTGCCGGGGGAGAGCCATCCTGTCCCATCTCATGTGGTATATTCTAGGTGGAATTCCCCACCCTCACCTTGCCTCCCTTAGTAGAGTCCAGTGGGTCACATGATCAATGCAAATGCCACCCCTACGCCTTCCAGTATCTTCCACTCTCCCCTAACGTCTCATTTGGTAGAGCCCACTGTCCTGCACGATAATTTGGGTTTGGAGAATTCCCAACACACACACAGAGTCACTGGCCTCCACACACACCCAACTACCTGATCCCCTCAGCTTACTTGGTCGCATAGCCCATGCTGAGCATGCGGTTGGTGAGGTGCCGGTCATCCCCAAAGGTGCAGTGGGTACCCAGGAACTTCTGGTTGTACCAGGCCTCAAGGAACTGCTGCAGGAGGTTGTTCCTGTACAGGCCTAGGTGGGGGTGGGGAGTACAGGACCATCAGCCTCTACTGTGCCCAGTACTGTCCCCAATCCTATCTCCCAACCCAACTCACCTCCAATTCTGGCCCCATCCTCAACCATCTCAATCCTGTCCTCAGCCCTATCTCCAGCAACAACTCCAGCCCCAATCCCATTCTCAACACCAATCCTTCTTCAACCCTATACCCATCCCAAATGTGCCCCAATCCTGTCCCTGACCCACACCCACATCCACTTTGACAGCAAAGCCACCCCAACTCCATCCTCGACCCCATATCCATTCTCAGCCCTATCCCCTACCCATCCCCATCCAAAAACCCTTCGCCAACCCCAAACTTGGCCCCAACCCTTTCCTTGACTCCAATTCCATCCCATTCCCTTCCCTAAACCTTTCCCCATTCCCTATCCCCATCCACACCCTTTCTCCAACCCCACCAAACACCATCCCACCTCCAACTTCCAGTTGTATCCCTATCCCCAATCCCTGTTGCAGCCCCATCTTTGTCCCCAGTCTCAATCATATCCTCAACCCGTTCTGGCTCCCTCTCGCCCCCTCCACCCTATCCATGCCCTTCCCAAGTCCTACCCCTGCTCACCTAGGGGACCACTGATGCAGGACACACAATGGAAGTAGCTCTGACAAGCCCGCTCCACGTTGAAGGCCACCCAGTACCGCAGGCTGCTTAGGAAGCTGACCCAGGAGTCCAGGGGGTTAAGGATCCGCACATCCCCCCCAACAGCTCCTACCCGGGGCTCCTCATCCAGTACCCGCACCAGCTCCAGCAGTGCCATGGGGTCCAGCCTTGTGTCCGAGTCACAGACCTGTGGGGTGGAAGGGGCCAGGATCAGGCCAAATCCCTGCCCAGGGCTGGTGCTTGAGGGGAGGGCACCAAAGGGTGGGGAGCTGCTGGGACACTCCGCACCCAATCTGAACACAACTTTCAATTTTGTAGTCATTTTCAATGTCTAATCACACTTTAAGATGACCTCCCTAAGACCCATAACCTTGTATCATACCCTCCTCTGGCATGTGGGCAAGACCTGTAACTTGCTTCTAACCCATAGGATATGGCAAAAGTGATGGCACATAACTCCCATGATTATATTGCCTTATATACAAATAGTAAAGGAGTTTTGCAATGTAATTAAGATCCCTGGGGCGCCTGGGTGGCTCAGTCGTTAGGTGTCTGCCTTCGGCTCAGGTCATGATCCCGGGGTCCTGGGATCGAGCCCTGCATTGAGCTCCCTGCTCCACGGGAAGCCTGCTTCTCCCTCTCCCACTCCCCCTGCTTGTATTCCCTCTCTCGCTGTCTCTCCCTCTGTCAAATAAATAAATAAAATCTTAAAAAAAAAAAAAATCCCTAATCTACTGAGATTTCCTGGGTGGGTCTGACCTAATCAGGTGAGCCCTTTAAAAGAAGGTCTAGAAGTCAGAGACTTTCTCTTGCTGATCTGGAAGAAGAAGTATTATGGCTGCAAGAACATGAATTCTGCCCACAAACACATTAGCTTGGAAGAGGCCCCTGAGCCTTAGATAGGACCCAGCTCCAGCTGACATCATGATTATAGCCTGATGGTACCTGAACAGAGGAACCAGTTAAGCTTTGCCCAGACTCCTGATTCATGGAAACTAGGAGATTAGTGTTTTGTTTCAAGCTGCCAAATTTGTGGTCATCTGTTAGGCAGCAATAGAAAACTAATGCAGTGCATTACTGAATGAGTTTCTACATTGGATGAAGACAGGAAGAAATCTCTACGTTGAATGGGTGAATAAAGCAATGAATGATTTCTACATTGGATGGATAAATGAATAAATCTTTAGATTGAGTGGATGACTGGATGGATGGATGGATGGATGGATGGATGGATGGATGGGTGAACGAGGGAAGGAAAGAGTCTGCATCCAACAGGTAAATGAATGAACAAAATAAATGAATGACCTCCATATTGGAGAGATGGATGTAAGAAGGGATGAGTGATGTCAACTACAATTAAAAAAAAAAAAGAATGTATGAGTAAGAGTGAAAGAAAGAGTACAGAGTATGCAACTTGAGGTTGAATGAATGAAGAAAGGGAGGAATTAATGAATCGCTACACGATGAATAAAATGAGTGGTCTCCTTACTGGATGGACGGATAGAGGGACGTAAGAGCGAATGAGAGACGGAAAGAATCCCTACACTGAATGGCTGGATAAAAAAGGGAGTTAGAAAGAGGTCCACTCCGATTTCTGCACGGAAGGAAGAAGCCTAGGGAAGGGGGATTCCGAGCGTCAGGGGCACGGTGGGGCGCGCGCACCGTGCACTCACCTGCACGTAGTCCACAGAGTCGCCGAGGGCCTTGAAGGCCGTGTACATGACCTCGCGCTTGCCGCCCCAGCGCTGCGCCACGCACACGCACCTGTGCGTCCTCACCAGCGCCTCCACCGCCAGCCGCCCCGGGTCCTCGGCCTCCACCTCCCGGTAGGCGCCCGCGCCTGCAGCGCCCGCCGCCGCGGGTTCCCAGGGCTGGTGGTAGTTGCCGTCCCACACGTAGGTGGCGGGGTCCTCGTCGGCGAACACCTCGCGGAACATGTCCACCATGTAGAGGTCCTCGGCGCGGTTGCCGTCCACCACCATGAGGACGCGCAGGCGCGCGCGCGGGTACTGCAGGGCGCGGGCGGACGCCAGGCACTGGCGCAGGTACGCCGGGTCCTCCTGGTACGCCGAGATGGTGAGCGCCACGCTGCGCGCCGCCGCCGCGTCCAGGGGCCCCCGCGCCGCCGCCCGCCGCGCCGCCGCCGCCACCCGCCGGTGCTCCAGGTACGCGAAGAGGCTCTGCGCTAGCAGGTGTGTGGAGAGGAAGGCCCCGTAGAGACCGAAGGCCAGGAGGCCGTAGCGATCGGAGGCGAGCGGCACCCCGGCGGCGTAGGCCCAGGTCATGAGGCCCAAGATGAGCAGCGCGAAGGTGATCGTCAGCGCCCGCCGGGCCAGGCCCGAGCAGTGGCGGGCGGCCGGGGTGGGCTTGCGCACATCCTGCTGGGGGCAGAGAGGGGATAGCAGGGGGAAAGAGTCCTGAGATCCTCTTCTGGGAAGGGGAGACCTAGGGTTTTTGTTTTCCCCCAAGCCAATACATCCCCTTTTTGTAAAGAAAATCCCCTGGGGGGGGGGGGGCGCCTGGGTGGCTCAGTCATTAAGCGTCTGCCTTCGGCTCAGGTCATGATCCCAGGGTCCTGGGATCGAGCCCCGCATCGGGCTCCCTGCTCAGCGGGGAGCCTGCGTCTCCCTCTCCCACTCCCCCTGCTTGTGTTCCCTCTCTCGCTGTGTCTCTCTCTGTCAAATAAATAAATAAAATCTTAAAAAAAAAAAAAAGAAAGAAAATCCCCTGGGTACTGCAAAGTTATTTTCACTAATGAAAATAATTGTGGCAAACAGCAAAGCTCCATGCCTGATTATAGTATATTGATTCTAATACATTTTTCCCCACATTTTAAACAGCTCTTCAATCCATGAGGATTACACTCAACGGAATGTCACAGTTTAATTAACAGGGGATCTCCTCCCCTCCCGCTTCTTGGTGGCACATAAAATAAACACTCATCTCACAATTAAAGGTTTCTTAGTGTTGAGATCATCATCATCATCTTAAAAATAATGCAATATGAGGGTGCCTGGGTGGCTCAGTCCTTGAGCGGCTGCCTTCGGCTCAGGTCATGATCCCAGGGTCCTGGGATCGAGCCCCACATTGGGCTCCCTGCTCCGCGGGAAGCCTGCTTCTCCCTCTCCCACTTCCCCTGCTTGTGTTCCCTCTCGCTGTCTCTCTCTCTGTCAAATAAAGAAATAATTTTTTTTTTAATGCAATATGGTATGTACCAGGTGCTGCTATAAGCCTTTTATAGAAACTTATTTTAATCCTCAGGACAGTCCTATGAGGTAGGTACTATTATCCCCATTTTACAGCCAAGGCAACTGAGTCAGAGAGAGGTGCAGCAACTTGCCCAAGGTCACAGCTGGATAGCAGAGAAGCCAGGATTTGAAACTAAGAATCCGGTCATTGAACTACCAGCTTATATACTGGCTTTACTCGTCGGGAGAGCTGGGGGTGGGGAGGCAGGAGATAATGTTTACTGCCACCATACACATAGCAAAACTGAGGACTGATTAGCCAGGAAGAGTGGCTTGCTCAAGGTCATGAAGCTCACAGGTGGAGGAGTCTTTTCTCTGACTTCCCAAAGGAACGACCACATTCTCCTTCATTGCTCAGGTTCCCGACAGGGCCAAGTGCCCAGTACCTGTTGCAGGAAGAGCTCAGAATCAGAGCGAGGGGTGCCTCCGTTTTCTCATCTTGTAAAATGGGGATTTAGCCCCTTCTACACGCCAAGTACTGTCCAAGTGTGGTGGATACTGTTGCTCCTATTACATATAAGGAAACTGAGGCACAGGGCAGTGATTTCTCTTGCCCAAGGCCATTCAGGCAGTCTGGCTCCATCGTCCTCTAAACTGCCTCCTGTGTCACCAGCTCCCATCTCATGGGCTTCTTTACGAGTTAAATGCGTCATTAGGACACAGATTTGTGTCATCCAATACAGGCGTCACCAGCCACACGTGGCTGCTGGGTCCTTGAAAAACAGCCAGTAGGACAGAGGAACTGAATTTTTAATTTTATTTAAATATTTAACGCCAGAAACTGACACTTGATTCAATTATTGGAAAGCTTTTAAGTATGTTTGAAACAAGTAGGGTGTGGGAAGCTGCTTTTTCATTGGTAAATTTTATGAAATCTAAATGCAGATCAACTATCTCCAATGAAAATACAGCATCTGCGTGAGATGTGCTACACATCTGGATTCTGAAGCCTTAGTTTGAAAAAAAGAGAGAGTAAAATATCTCGTTAATATTTTTGTATTGGTTACATACTGAAATGATAATTTTAAAAATCTTGTTTTGAAGTTTTATGTTATGTTGTAGCAAATATAGGTCTGATGCGTCTATTCATGAAATGATAATATTTCTGAGAGAGCAGGGATTGGCACCCTACAGCCCTCGGGCCAAATGCCTGCTACCCTTTTCACTACAACCCTGCAAGCGAAGACAAGGTTTTAGTTTGTTTGGTTTTTTTAGAGATTTTATTTATTTATTTTAAGATTTTATTTATTTGAGAGAGAGACACACAGCAAGAGAGGGAACACGAGTAGGGGGAGTGGGAGAGGGAGAAGTAGGCTTCCCGCCAAGCAGGAAGCCCGATGCGGGGCTTGATCCCAAGACCCTGGGATCATGACCTGAGCCGAAGGCAGACGCTTAAAGACTGAGCCACCCAGGCACCCCAGATTTTATTTTTTAAGTAACCTCTACACCCAATGTGGGGCTTGAATTTACAACCCCGAGATTAAGAAGCGCGTGCTCAGGGGTGCCTGGGTAGTTCAGCCGGTTAAGCACCTGCCTTTGGTTCAGGTCATGATCCCAGGGTCCTGGGATCCAGACCCACATGGGCTCCCTGCTAAGCAGGGAGTCTGCTTCTCCCTCTCCCTCTACTGCTCCCCCTGCTTGTATTCTCTTTCTCTGTCAAATAAATAAATAAAAATCTTAAAAAAAAATCGCATGCTCTACCAACTGAGCCAGTTGGGCATCCCTAGTTTTTACCTTTTTGAATGGGTGAAAAAAGTCAAAAGAATAATATTTTGTGGCATATGAAAATTACATGAAATTCAAATTTCAGCATCCTTAAATCAACTTTGATTGGCATACAGTCACACTCATCTGTTTACATACTGTCTATGGCTGATTTCACGCTACACCAAAGTTGAGTAGTTGCAATAGAGATCATATGACACACACACACAAAAACTCAAATATTGACTATCTAGCTTTATACAGAAAAAATCTGATGCCCCCTGATATACTGGGTTACGTAAATTATATTATTGAAAGTAAGTTTACCTTTTAAATGTGGCTACTAAAAAATTTTAAATTATGTATGTAGCTCACATGATGTTTCTATAGGACACGGCTTTTAGCTTCTATAAGTAGAGCTTTTAGCCTAGTAATCACTCAATATTAATGATTACATTATTAAAACACTCAGAAACACACCTCTATCAGCTGTGGACACACAGCCGCACACATATATTCACACATGACAAGAGACACACAGTGTGCCCACATAGGAGAACATTCATATTCTAGAAGATAACCCAGACACCTGCTGTTAGAACTTAGGGATCCTGAGACCCTCACCATCAGCCACAGGTGAACTTGGGAACACGCCCTTGAGCAGGAAGGACCTAAACCAGGACCGGATGCCCACAGAGCAACAGAGACACAGGCACCCACTTGTGGGTCCGGGTGGGAGCAAAGGGACAGAGCTTCAGAAAACAGTAACAGTTAAGGTTGAGCCCTATGAAGTGGCCATTTTTTAAAGGGCAAAAGTGACCAGATATCTGCGATTTCATTTGGTTCAACTTAATAGTTATTGAACACATAAACGTAGAAATCCGGCCCACGTGTCAAGCAAATACAGCTCTGCCTCGCCCACCTGCACCCGGCACGCAGACACGGACTTACAGCGGGATCAGCAAGGACACGTCACTTCTCATACACTACAGGCGCGATGGCCACCTACACAGGGGGATGGAACCCAAGCGCTCCGACCGGGTCACTGTCCCACACCGACGGTCGCCGTCATGCACAGGAGCGCGCGCGGTGTCCCCCCACCCACCCACGTGGTCACACAGGTGCCAGAGTCCCCGCACGGCCGCACGCACCTGTGTCATCGCTGCGGGTCCGGCGGGCGCTCCTCTCCTGCTCGCTCCCGGGTCTCGCTGTGGCTGGGGAGCCCGGGTGTCATTTGAAGACCGACGCAGGCGGGGGCGGAGGAGGGCTGACGTCAGGGAGGAGCTGGGCCAGGGGCTCTGAGGTCACGGACCAGCCGGGCAGCTCCACCCGCTTCCCGCCATGGCCCGCACCCCCGCGCCCGACGGCCTCCCTTCCCAGGGCCGCCGTCTCGCCCTTCCCTGCCCTCCCAGGCCTCCTTCTCCGCTCTCCGCTCTCGTTCCCCCCTCTTCTCTCTCTCCATTGCTGCGTTCCTCTCCCTCGCTTTCTCCCCGCCCCCCCACACCCTCCGTCTTTCCTCCTGTCTGCCCGATTTCTCTGCCCACCTCTCCCGCATCCCAGCCGCTCCCCTCGAAGCCCCGGGGACGAGAAAATGCGCACACGTGCGTGGTTGTGGGTGTGGCCGCGCGCGCTGGCTGTGAGGCCCGCTGTCTGCGAGGAGCTGTGAGTGGTGGTGGGTCTGCATGTGTGCCCTGCGAGCGTGTGCGCGTGTGCCAGGGCCCGGGGAGGGGGCTGGGCACTGGGATTTGTCTCCCAGGGGCTCCGGGGTGAACTCACAGAGTTGTGCGTCAGCTGCCCCAGGGAGCCCCGGGAACCTGAGTCAGAGTGAAGGTGGCAGTGGCCTCGCTTAGAGGCCAGAGACTGGGTCCTGGGGCTTCTAAGCCCCCAGCCCCTCAGGACCAGGAGGCTCAGTGATAAATGTCATTGTTTCCATGCCCTTCTTTTCCCATGATTAAACAAAACAAAACAAACAAAAAAAACCTCTAATTCTTTGTCTCTGTTCCTCTTCGCGTGAACTGATAATGCCCATCTCTCTCCCTCTATAGCTGCCTCTGTTTCGCCGTCTGTGGTGGTACATGCCCATCTCCTACTGTCTCTGAGTCTCTGTCCACCTGTCTGTCTCTGTGTGTTCCTGTCTCTCTCCATGCCTCCCTATCTCTCTCTCTCTCTCCCTTTTCCTTCTCTCTGTGTCCATTTCTGTCTGCTTCCCTCTGGGTTTGTGTCTGTCTGTCTCTTCATTTCCGACTCTCGGTCTCCCTGACTTTCCTACTCTATGACTCTCTCTTCCTTTCTCACTCTCCTGTGTGTCTCTGCCTTTATTTCCTTTGTGTTTGTCTATCTTCTGTTTCTCTCTCAATATCTGTATTTGTATCTTTTTTTCCCATCTCCCTGTTTTTGTTTCTCTGTTTCTCCCTGTTCCTCTCAGTGGTTGTTGCTCTTTTCTCTGTCTCTCTTGGTCTCTGTCTCTGTCTCTATCGCCCTCGGTCTCTGTGTATCTCTGTGCATCTTCTTCTGAGGTTCCATCTCTGTATATGTTTTTCTGACTCTCTCATTCCCTGCTTCTCTCTGACTGTGTTTTCTGTCTCTAAGTCCTCCTTTCCCCCTCCTGCTGCTTCATCGCATCCAGACTGTCCTGGAGCTTTCCCCTGCAGGACACCAAGTCCTCACTCCCTGAGTTTCCCCGGGAAGGCAGGGTGTGAGGGGCCATCACTAGGTTGGGCCTTGCCTGAGTCTGGCTGTCGGGGAAAAGGCCAGTTCAGGGCCCAAGTGAGAGGCACCCCGCCCACCTCACCAGGGCAGGGCCGCATCCTGACGCTGCTGCCAGGAGCCTGCGCCTGGTGTCTGGCTGTGTCAGGATGATGGATCCCCCGGTGGGAGCTGAGCCCAGAGCAGGAGGGGAGGGAGATTCCTCTACCCCAGGGTGGGGGTGGGGGCAGTCCAGGCTCCACTCAGAAGCCGGGCATTTGGCTGCCCAGCCCCCACCGCACCCTGCCCGGGTGGAGCAGCTGTATAAAACCAGATGTTTCTAAAACCAGAGTGTGGATGAAGGAGGGACCAGGACTTTTAACCCCAATGGTTTCCACTTCCAGGATCCAGGAGTCCTGGCCCCAGCTCCCTCTTCCTTCAGACCCAGGAGTCCAGGCCCCCACCGCCCTCCTCCCTCAGACCCAGGAGTCCAGGCCCCCAGCCCCCTCCTCC
>NW_022589755.1:4958508-5122442 GCF_004348235.1 Phoca vitulina | reverse complement strand
CAGGAGTCCAGGCCCCCAGCCCCCTCCTCCCTCCCAAAAGTCCAAGCTGCCAGCCCCCTCCTCCCTCAGATTCACATGTCCAGTCTCCCAAAATTCCTTGCAGGGAGAGATGACCAAGGCTGGCAGTAGCCAAGACAAGGACAGATGAAACCGGGCACTCCCACAGGAGGCAAGAGGTAGTGGCAGGATCACCTCTTGCTCTCCTCACTAACACCCATCTCTCCCAGAACCCTCTACTCCAGTGGAGACTGATCTCTGTTCCCTGCCCTGGGTACACAGTGGCCCTCCCAAGATTTCCATCATCATCAGAAAACCTCGGGCTTTGGTTTACAGAAAACCAGGACAGGGGTGAAGAGTGGGGAGAAAATAAGGCAGAAATGGAGAAAAGGCAGGGGAGAAGAACATTTGTTCCCTGTAGGAACATCTCCCACACCGCCAGTGGGCCAGGCTCCCGGCTGGGTGATGCCAGGCACACAGAGATGACTCAGACCCGGGCCCTGCCCTTGTGGAGATGCCAATCTTGTGAAGGAGACAGCTGTGTAAACAGAGGATCAAAGACGAGTGCGAGGATGCCCCAACCCGGCTGAAGAATCAGGGTGGGCTTCCTGGAGGAGGTGATGTCCAGGAGGAGCAGAGTTAGCCAAGGTAAGGGTGGGGGTGGGACTGGTGGTTAGAAAGTGGAGTAGGAAGGGCACGCAAGGCAAGAAATGTCCTGGCTGGTCAGCAAAGTACAGGTGGGTTGATGTGTAGAAGCATAAAGCGCAAAGCACTGGGTGCGGGTGGGATGCATAGCTGGGTTCACCACATGCAGGTTTTGATTGGCAGATTCAGGGGCTGGGATTTGGTCCTGGGGGTGCTGGAGAGTTATGGGAGGGCTGGGAGCAGATGGGGGGGCGGCTCTGGGTGCCTGTGAGGGACAAACTGGATGGAGAGACCGGGGACTTATGGCAGGGGTGGCTGAGTGGCGGGGTTATATCAGGGTCTCTTCTGAACAAGTCTGAGCTGGGACGCAGGCAATAGCTGTGGGGCTGGAGGAGAGGGGGAACGCAGAGCGAGGTTGAGCAGAGCTCCCTGAGGACCCTGAGGAGCAAGGAGACTGCGAGGCAGCTCACTGAGCCTTTCGTCTGAGCTCCTTCTGACTACATTTGCCTCATTTCGGTCAGGTACCCTTCTCAACGATGACTTGTCTCCTGGGGAAGGAGGGAAAGCAAGGGCCCTGGGGAAGTAAGGTGAGGAAGTTGTGGTGTTTTGTTAAATACCTGAGTCCAGGCAAATGTGTCTGGGTGGGAAGGAAGTGCTCTGGGAGAGTGTAGATAGGGAGAGACAGAGGATGGAGGGACGAGGAAGGGAGAGAAACAGAGAAGGGTGGAAGGATGGAGGAGAGGAGGAATGAAAGAAGTGAGGGAGGGAGAAGGGAAGAGGGAGGCTGGCTTACCTGGCTACCCTAATCTGGAAACCTGCCCCCCCCACTCCTGTTCCCCTTTACCTCCCTCTGCTCTTTCCTGTTTGTCACAGCATTTTTCACCTTCCTACATAAAGTGTAAGTTGCCCGTTTATTGCCTTTCTTGTATAAAGTGCATCTCCCTCGTTAGAACACAAGCTCCATACCGGCAGTGCTCTTTGCCTGTTTTGGTCATGACTCTGTTCCGCTGGGATCTGGACCCGTGCCTGGTACACAGTAGGTGTTCAACAAACACGTGTCGGATGAATGAGATCCCGATGGAAGACACAACTACCACCGCCCGTTCTGTCTTCCTGAAAGACAAAGAAGAGGAGGAAAAGGAGAGAAGAGGAAGGAGGGTAGAGGAGGAGGAGGGAGGGGAGAGGGACAGGGAGGAGGGCGAAGTGGGCAGGAGAGAGCCCAGTGCTGGGACCCCCTCCCCACACCGCTACCCAGTTGCTCGGGGAGCCATCCCTGAGTGGTCAGTCCTGAGAGGCATGGGATTAGGAGCTCTAGACAAGGTGCCCCAGGGTCAGCAAAGATCCAAATCTGGAAGCAGATTGCCTGTGGACTTCCAGGAACTCAGAGGGCTTGGGTCCCAGCGCTGAGCAGAGCCCTGGACAGCGGCAGCCCACAGGGCCTTTCCTCCCACACGCCTGCATTCTGGGAAACACCTAGGCCTCCAAGATTCGGCAGAAATTCTGGGAGGGAGGGAGAGAGGGAGGCAGCAGTGACTGCATGTCCACCTTCGGCCTCCAGGAGGAAGTTGTGGGGCCTCCGGGGGCCCTGTCCTTCCTTAACCCTGTCCCTGCAGCTGAGGACGCCTCGTCCCAGCTTCCTCCTTTGCTCCTGTCCATGTCCCTGAAGGAAACAGAAACAGAAAGAGCCAAAAAGAGGGAGAGGAAGAAGAAGGAGACTTCTTTTTCTGGGAGTTCTAAACTCTCCCAGGAAAGCAAGAGAAGTGTCTCCTTTTTCAGAGAGGGAGCCTGAGGCCTGAGAAGAACAGTTTCCTAGCCAGAGTGATGCAGCAAGGAAGCAGCAGAGCCAGAAAAGGTCACTGAGGGAGGAACGGCTGGGGGCTGGACCTCTGGGTCTGAGGGAGGAGGGACTGGGGGGCCTGGATTCCTGGGTCTGAGGGAGGAAGGGCTGGGGGCCTGGACTCCTGGGTCTGAGGGAGGAGGGGCTGGGGGGGACTCCTGGGTCTGAAGGAGGAGGGGTTGGGGGCAGGACCCCTGGGTCTGAGGGAGGGATCTGCACTGCTAGGTGCTGAAGCGGAGGCCTGGGGCTGGACTCTCTTCTGAGCTCCAAGAGAAAATTTTGTGAGACCCAAGTTACTCTTGCTCACATGGCTTTGGCTCTGTGCCTCCACCACTTCCTTCCGAAAGCGGTCCACTGTGAACCTGAGTCCAGTTCCTAGACAGACCAGTGCTTGATGAGCTTCCATGGGAGGAACACAACTGTCTGAGTCAGAAGACAGATGCGAGGATGTGCAATCGGAGGGACAGTCTGGGGCCCCCAAGGAGGAGGTGGTTACTTGTGTGTTCTTGGCAAGGAGTCATTTCATTCCCCTGAGCCTCTCTTTCCTCATCTGTGAAATGGAAGTATCTCAAGTTGTCCCTCACAGGGTAGCCCTTCAGATTCACGGAGAGAGAGCATCTGCCTGGCACACTGCCACGTGAGATACGTGTTAACTGTTCCCGAACCAGCAGCACTGAGGGTCTCCGTGAATGGTTCAGGTGGCAACAGGGGACTCTGGCCACCTCAGTCATGATCTGGGGGGGTCAGCCCGGTAGGGTCTGGGAGGGGCCCACGGTCTGGAGTCAGCTGCTCCTGGGTTCCAAGGCTGGTGGCCTTCGGCAAGTCATGTCCTCCCCTGGCCGAGTGTCCTCCTTCCAGCTGCAGACGAGGAGAGCCCATGACCGCACTGATGTGCGTGGATGGAGCTGTGCTGGCCACAGAGCCAATCCCTGGGCCCCGGCTTCCTCAGCTCTGGAGGGAGAAAAGACCCGCCCGCTCGAGACTATTTCAAGGAGCCTGGAAAAGTTTGGGGAGTGGACAGCGTGCAGCACAGATGGCAGGTCACGAAGGGGTGCCCTGTGGGCTCCAGATGGAGGAAGTCAGAGGGACAGATGCCGGGAGCCTCCTCTGTGGTCACTGCTGCAGGCCTGTCTCCAGCAGGCGGAAATAGCCAAAATGTTGATGGTGGCCAGGGTCTACGCCACACCCCAGGCCACCTACTTCCCATTCATTAGCTCTAACCAAAGGTCTCCTTCAGACAGTTACTACAGACCCGGTGTTAGAGAAAACTGAGGTTCAAAAAGGTAAGTGACCCGGTGAAGGTCACACAGGTAGCGGTGGAGCTGGGATTTGAACATGGCTCGTTCGCAATCGGAAGTCCACGTGCTTTCTGCACTGCGGTGTGCTGTTAAATGTTAACGGGCTCCAGAAGAAACAGTACGCCTGTATATAGAGACTTACGTTTACAATAAAAGATTTACTGATTTTAAAGCACAGGTAGCACACAGTTTACAAATAATAGTACAATCCATGATACTCTTCGTTGTAAATTCCATACGACTATAGTTTCAGGAGACTTGCTGTTTCTTGCAAAACCCAGCACCAATTTTCATAATTCTGTCGCCAACAGTAATATCACAATATCAGACTACAAACGAATATTTGATTATTATCTAATCCAGCAAAGATGTAGCTCGTTCACTGACGAAGAAGTGTAGGTGCGACATGAATGTCGGGTGGTATTTTTGTTTACGTTAACGAAAGACAGACGTGAAACAAAGATGTATGTTGGAACTTGATTTGCTCCTCAAATACAGCAAAGAAATTAGGAGGTGATGGATTTTAAGAATTTGTCTTTTTAAAATGTGACTTACTTAATTTTATATGATTGATTTCTAATAATGGCTCCTAAAATTCCTGAAATTTTAACAACTATCTCTTTGTGAGAGGGTACAAGCCATCTCAACACATCACTGGTGTTGCCTCCGCAGACAACAGGGGGCAGAGAGAAGGACAGATTTGGGGTCGCCACCATGTCAGAGTCAAGAAATCATGGTCCCTGCCTGTTCTGAGGCTTGGGGGACCGAGACCATCTGAAGCCCGTGGAAATAATCCTGCCCATAGTGGGCATTTGTCCGTGGTGGTCTCTGCCTCAGGCACTATCCAGATGGCTTCAGGTCTGACAACTGTGCTGGGAACACAGATATTTCTGTGCACGGTGCTGGTGTTTCTCCCAGCGCCCCTCTGTGTGGATGAGGTGGGGTGGGGAAGAGTAGGAAATGATTTTCACTGTCTTCACGGAGCCCTGTGTCAACTCACTCACCTCAAATCTGCAGCTGCAGAAATCTCTGAAACCCACCCTTCACTTCTCCTGTGCCAGGAAAGTGCTCCCTCCTCCCTTTCTCTTTTCTCTGTCCCTGCACCCCTCCATCCCCTCTACCTCCCGCCTCTTTTCTTTCCGTCCTCCCTTCTTTCTCTCTCTAGTGAACTGTTTACCAAAGTATAATATACATAAAGAACATTACACTTATCATAAATGTACCACCAACAAATGGTCACAAGATCAAGAAGGAGAACATCTCACCACCCCCTTGCCCTCACCCCGTGCCCGTCCTCCCCCCACCCCCCCCACACACGAGACGGACTGTCCTGATTCTAATCGACTCGGTCTAATCGACCTGTTTTAAAATTTCAGACAGTGCCTCTTCTTTTATGCCTAGTGGCGGCTTCTTCTTCTTTTTAAAGATTTTATTTATTTAGAGAGGGCAAGAGAGAGAGAGAGAGAGTACATGAGTGGGAGGAGGAGCAGAGGGAGAGAGAGAATCTCAAGCAGACTCCCCGCTGCGTGCACAGAGCCTGATGCAGCGCTCAATACCACGACCCCGAGACTCCGAGACCATCACCTGAGCTGAAGTCAAGAGTCGGACGCTCAACCAACTGAGCCACCAGGTGCCTCTGCTGCCTGGCTTCTTTTGCTCAACATTATGTCTGTGAGATTCATCCACAGTTGTGCACGTTGTTATGATTGGCTCATTCTCCTTCCTGTAGAGGAGCGTCCTGTTGTGTGAATATTCTCCGTCTCTCTTCCTTGTGCAGATAATCCTCTACAGAGGGATTGTTAACAGAGTTGGGAAGGCAGAGGCTCAGAGCCATGAAGTCCTCGCTGCCAGGAGTCTGGGTCCCCAGCACTCCCTAGTTGCCCTAGAGCTGAGGTTCTCTGTTCTCTACCCTTCACAGATCTATCTTCTGATGAAGCAAAATTTCTCAATCTTCCATGATTTTTTTTTTATTTTTTTATTGTTATGTTAATCCCCATACATTACATCATTAGTTTTAGATGTAGTGTTCCATGATTCATTGTTTGTGCATAACACCCAGTGCTCCATGCAGAACGTGCCCTCCTCAATACCCATCACCAGGCTAACCCATCCTCCCACCCCCCTCCCCTCTAGAACCCTCAGTTTGTTTTTCAGAGTCCATCGTCTCTCATGGTTCGTCTACCCCTCCGATTCCCCCCCCTTCATTCTTCCCCTCCTGCTACATTCTTCTTCTTTTTTTTTTCCTTAACATATATTGCATTATTTGTTTCAGAGGTACAGTTCTGAGATTCAACAGTCTTGCACAATCTTCCATGATTTCTAAAGGAGCAGAGCTGAGGGACCAGAAGGAGAAGTAGACCAGGGGCTGCCTGAGTAACAGGAACTGGGGTCTCTTCTGATTTCCAAACAGTCAGGGATGCGTTGGTACCATTTGTGGCTGAGCCAGAGACTCTTGGGAATCTAAACACCCAAGCCCCTCACCCCCATGCTCCTACCTCTGCTGGCCCCTGCACCTTAGGGTTGATTTGTGATCTGCGCTGACGACATACGCGTCTCCCTGAGGTTTGAAAGGTTATCAGAAAATACCAGTAGCTATCGCACAAATATATTTGTCAAAAGCGGAGAGAAATTTGGGAATACAAAGGCAAACAGGAGACCTGAGGGTACTTACTCCTTCATATTCTCTGGGGCCTGCACGTGTCAGGCTCTGTGGCCAGAACACAGAGGCAAACGGGACTCAGAACAGCCTTGATGAGCTCAGAGTGTGGTGGGGAGAAGGGGAGAGGGACCCTCAGTCATACTAGAGCTGCAGAGCCAACCTGTGGCCTCTAGCCACATGGAGCTATTTAGATTTAAATGCATTAAAATTAAATTTGCAATCTAGTTCCTCCACTAGAGATTTAGACTCCGGGCTGGATGCACGGCTGCCATGACAAAGAGCGGGTCAAGGAAGAGGAAAATGAGGAGTCGATGATTCTGAACCTCATTTCAACATGTGGGGTTTTTCCCCACACCACCAAGCAATTCTTTGACACCAGCTGGGTGTCCTACAGTTTGACGCAATTCCAACACTACACTGAGTCAGACCCCACAGGTTGGGGGCTCAGTCCCACAGGATTGCCCCCCTCCCACTTCTGATGCCAGGTGCAAGACCAAATTGTCACCTGCTTCCCACAACCTCCTCCTTGGGTTTGATTAATTTGCTAGAGTAGTTCACAGAACTCAGGAAACCTGTTTACTCATTAGATTACCAGTTTATTACCAAGAATATTAAAGGATATGAACTGGGGCGCCTCAGTGGCTCAGTCGGTTAAGTATCTGCCTTCAGCTCAGGTCATGATCCCAGGGTTCTGGGATTGAACCCCGGATCAGGCTCCCTCTGCCTCTCCCCCGACTTGTGTTCTCACCACTCTGCTCTCTCGCTCTCAAATAAATAAATAAATCTTAAAAAAATAATAAAGGATATGAATCAACAGCCAGATGAAGTGAAACATAGGGCGAGGTCCCAGTCAAAGGAGTTTCTGTCCCCATGGAGTTTGGGGCTAAGCCTGGTGGCATGTGGAAGCATTCTGGTTCCCCAAACTGTAAGCCCTCCAAAACCCAGCCTTTTGGATTTTAATGGAAGCTTCATTACATAGTCATGACTGATTAAATCTTTGGTCATTAGTGACTGAACTCAATCTCCAGCCCCTCTCCCCTCCCAGGAGATGGCGGAAGGAGGGGGGTGGTTTACTGAAAGTTGACTCCTCTGGTGACTGGCCCCCATCCTTAGGTGCTTTTCAGAAGTCACCTCATTAACGTAACAACAAACACCTTCATTACTCCCATTACGGGAAATTCCAAGAGATTTGGGAGCTTTATGACAGAAACAGGGGTGAAAATCAAATATATATTTTTCATTATAAATCACACTATCACAGATACTCCCACAATTGCTAACATGCAAGTCGCCTACCAGCGAGATCACTTAGCTAAAGAAGCTAAGGTCCTTGCCCTCTGAGAGAAAAGACTGGGCAAAAAGTATATAGAGAAAACAAGAACTCTAACAAAAACGTGCACAGATGGTCACAGTAGCTCTCTTCACAGTAGCCAAAAGGTGGAAGGAAACAAGCCAAATATCCATTAGCGGATGGGTGGAGAGACAAAGTGTGGTCCATTCACACAGTGGAATATTATTCAGCCATAAAAAAGAACAAAGCACTGACGCTTACTATAACATGGATGTACCTCGAAAAGAGAAAGAAGCAATACATAAAAGATCACATATTATATGATTCCATGTAGATAAATGTCCAGAACTGGCAAACTCAGTCAGAAAGCAGATTCAGGTTGCCAGGGGCTGGGGAATGGGGAATTACTGTTTGATGAGTACGGAGTTTCTGTTTGGGGTGATGAGGAAGTTCGGGAACTAGGGAGTGGTGATGGTTGTGCAATATGAATGTGCTTAATGCCACTAACTTATGTACTTAAAAACAGTAAATATTATGTTATGTGTATTTTATCACAATTTTTAAGACGCAAAGAAAAAAAAGGTGTATGGACATCTGGTTGATGATTGATTGATGAGAGACAGCTCCAATGACTCACAGTCAGACAGACATGAGCTAAGATTTTCTTCCTCCCCTGACTCTCTGCCTGAGGGCAACAAGACGGAACTTGCCCGTCTCAGATCCTGCCCTCCTCTCTCGTAAGGGGCATGAGAGCTCCCCTTTGTGAGAGGTCAGGCACAATATTTGGTTGGTTTTCAAAGACAGGCAAAATGGATCAGTGAGTGGTAACAATGTGTCATCAAGTGTTATATCTTGTGGATTCTGTGCTAGAGGAAGTCAGGCTCTGGTCTCTGTGGTTCTCCTGACCAGAGAGATGGGGTGCCCTTCTCCATCCATTGTGTGGGCTCCGTACTCTTGGGGATGAAGAAGAGCACGGTAGTAATTACCGTCCAAATACGTGCTGGGGATGAAAGTTAGCAAGATGGGCTGTGCAAAATACATGCTGGGCTCTTGCCAAGAGCTTTACTCAGCAGCTCAGGCTGTCAGATTCCAGCCAAGGTCTCCTTCTGCTCCTACTCTGCCATCCCACCTCTGCACCTGAGCTATCTAGTGCAGTAGCCACTCACCCCCCGTATTTCAAGCCCTCGAAACATGGTTAGTCTTATTTGAGATGGGCTGTACGAGTAAAAGCACCCATCAGATTTCAGAGACTTAGAATGTTAAAAAATAATGTGAAATATCTCAATTATTTTTATATTGACTCCATATTGAAATGACAATTATTTGGCTATGGGAGATTAAGTAAAATATTTTCTAAAATTTAACATCACTTGTTTTTTTTTTTTAAATATTTTATTTATTTGAGAGCGAGAGAGCGAGAGCCTGTGCACAAGTGGGGGGAGGGGCAGAGGCAGAGGGAGAAGCAGACTCTCCGCTGAGCAGGGAGCCCCACTCAGCTTGATCCCAGGACCCCGGGATCTCAACCCGAGCAGATGCCAGACGCTTCACCGACTGAGCCACCCAGGTTCTCCTCACCTGTTTCTTCTTATTTTTTCAAAGTACCTACCAGACCATTTAAAGTTACATACACAGCTCACGTTTCTATGGAACTTCGATGCCCTACAGTCTGAGAAGTAACTTGTAGGTGTTTCCCCTTCCCTCTCTCCTCCCTCCCCGACAACTAACCACAGAAACACCCTGAGGACTGTTTGTCCTCAAGAATCTTTAAGGCAATCATTTGAAAAGCAATGAATAAGGAAGATTCTGCAATGACAGGAGGGGACACACTGTGCAACTGTTACTCCACCATGGTTGGAGGGTGAGCAGGAAGCCTGTTACGTGCAACCAGTCCAAATCACGGTGGCTCCCATTTACTGAGTGCCATCTACGGAGCCATTACTGTGCTGCATCCCCACTCTTCTTGCCTCTGAGCTCAGCAAGCTCCGAACGGGCTAAACATAATCATCACCAAATGACAGAAGAAACTCTGGCTTGGAGAGGGGAGGCGACTGTCCTAAGGTTTAAGATTGCAGTTTTAAGGAGGCGGAGCTGAGTCCTGTTGATGGGTCCCATGGAACATCCAGCACCAGCCTCTTCATATGGAGACCAGGCATCACTGCTCTGGAAGGCTACTGCTTCTCTATTACCTTCATTTCCCCAAGGTCCATGATAATTACTTTGGCCTTTCTGCTTTCTCCTTAAAGCTCTGAACCTCCTCTGTCATGTCCACTCACAGCTGATGCCCTTGCTTTGTACTCCACCAAATCCACCCTCCTGTCTCCTCCTGCCCCGCTGTTCTCTGCTTTTGCCTCCATGACCAACAAGCAAGTACACCAGCCCAAGACCTAGCTTTCTTTTTATTATTATTATTATTATTTTTTAAGATTTTATTTATTTACCTGACAGAGAAAGAGAGAGAGAGCACAAGCAGGGGGAGCAGCAGAGGGAGAAGCAGGCTCCCCGCTGAGCAAGGAGCCCGATGTGGGGCTTGATCCCAGGACCCTGGGATCATGACCTGAGCCAAAGGCAGAGACGCTTAACAGCTGAGCCACCCAGGCGCCCCAAGACCTCGCTTTCTACTTGTCTTCTGAACCTTGCCCCCAACCCACTTTCTTAAGAACTTCCCTCCTTCACTTTTCCCCTTTTTCCTGTAGCAAGAATATTTTCTCTCTACTCCAACATTCCCTTCGGCACCCTAATATGGTCTAGAACCTCTTATCTTATAAAAAATGTATTCTTTGATTCCACGTCCTTCTTTAGTTTCCAACAAATTCTTGGCTCTCTTTCACAGCAAAACATCCTGAAGGAATAGTGTACGTTCGCTATATTTATTTCTTCATCTTGCATTTCTAACTCACTCCAAAGAGTCTCTTGACTCCATCATTCTGATGTGTCCTTGTCGAGGTCCCTAGCCCCTAGAGATACATTTCCCACCTGGAATTTCCATAGACTGTGGTCCTTGCTCTGCACAATTCTAAGTTCTGGTCTCCTGAGAAGAGTAAAGACAATCATCCTAAAAACATTATTGCCAAGGCCCTGAATCAATTAGGGTTTTTCAATTATAAGTCATTTACAGTTTACAATTATACCTAACAACATCTGAAACCAACACAATATTTATGGTGTACTTTACAAGAATTTTGGAAATGGAGAGTACTAGGCTGGATTCTGTCTGAATAATATCATCAAGAATCACATTTATTTTAATGCTTCCACTTTATCGTCCCCAGTTTGGTGGCTTTCTTCCTGGAGTTTGCCACCTAATGGCTGCAAGATAGCTGCCACAGCTCCTAACTTCACACACAGCATCCCAAGCCAGGAGGATGGGGATGAAATGGGAAATCACTGAAGATTTTTAATCAGAAGTAGGGCATGTTCAGATTTGTGTTTTATAAAAATTTCTTTGGAGTCATACATATAAGACACATGTTAGAAGGTTCCCAAGGGAGGAAGGGTAACAAGTGTGGATGTAACCAAGAGTCAAAAGGAAGTCATAGTCTTACTGGGAATTAAAGTGAAGAGAATGGCAGAGGGCACTAATATTCATAGAGGAGAAGCGTTCAGGTGCTGAGAGAAAATAAGAGACATGGGACCCCACAGAGAGTAACTCCCACACAAATTTCCAGGTCTTTGGAAGTCTGGTGTTCTTCCTGAAACCGGGATTCCTGGATGCCCCTGCATGCTTCCCATAAGCCCTCTTTACTGAAGCATATGCGGGTTTTGTTCTTTGCTACCAAATGGCCTATGATTAACACACCAGGATTTGTAAAATGGACAGAGGCAAAGTGACTAAGGTGAAAAAAATGGGAATTCTCAACAGGACTCAGATTCCTGAGTGTCCCCATTGTCTAATCTGTGTAAGGCCAAGGGGAAATGATTGAGCTTGGCCTTGGTGGGACAAGTTCCTGCCTATGTTGCAAAAATCCCTGACTCTTGTTGTATCTGAAATGGCCAGCAAAGTCTTTCAGTAAATCAGTGCCTGAGATGGTGAAGCCAGATTGCCTGGGCTGGAAACCCAAATTTACCATTGACTAGTTCTGCAACTGGTCAAGCCATCCAACCCAGGGATTGGCCGACATTTTCTGTAAAGGGCCACAGTAGTAAATATTTTATGTTTTGCAGGCCATAGTGTCTCCATCAAAACTACTCAACCTTGCTGTTATAGCTGTGTGCCAATAAAACTTTATTTAAGGATGCTGAAATTGGAATTGTATATAATTTTTACTTGACACAGAATATTATTCTTTTTTCTTCAGCCATTAAAAAATATAAGCCAATCAAAAATAGATGGGGGGGCTGGATTTGACCCCCGTTTTTACTTTGCTGAGCCTCAGTCACCCCATCTGTGAATTAAGGATAATAATTCTCATGGAGGACATGTTTGAGCAAAACAAGTAAGATAACTGATGCAAAGTTATCCAGAATTAGTATGGATTAGTTAATTGGCATGAATTATCATTAGTTAGCAGGTATTCTTGTGCAATACATATTACCATATGCTAGTAATCAGAAAAGAATCTCTTCCTCTCATGTTTTACATTCTCTCTGGGTGAACCTATCCACACTTAAGGCTTCAACCACACCTCATTAATAATCCCCAATTCCCTGCCTCCAGCTTGGACCTTGCTCTTGAATTCCAGGCACATCATCTTGGGTTCATTTGTCCCTTCAGGCCCATTTCTAGAATTTGATCTCATTACCTTCTCTGATAACTCTGTGTGATGGAAGGAACTGTGTCCCTCCAAAATTCGTATGTTGAAGCCCTAACCCCACTACCTCAGAATGTGACTGTATTTGGAGAGAGGGCCTTTGGCTCTGACCCAATCTGACTGGTGTCCTTATAAGAACAGGAAATGAAGATACAGACACACACAGAAGAAAGACATCCATCTACAAGCCAAGGAGAGAGGCCTCAGAAAAAAACAGCGCTGCTGACACCTTGATCTTGGGACTTCCAGCCTCCGGAACTGGGAGAAAAGAAGTTTCTATTGTCTAAACTGCCCAGTCGTGGTATTTTATTAAGGCAGCTCTAGCATACTAATATACTCTGCCTCTTCTCATGGAATTCCATCTCAGTGATGGCCCCCAAATCCACCAAATTACCCTGGTGCTTTTAAAGAAAATAGCCACAAAATTCTTTGACACTTCTCCCACTGAAAGGTAGGGTCTGTGCCCTCTCCCCTTGAATCTGGGTGGGATTGGGACTACTCTGACCAACAGAATGTAGTAGAAATGACACTGCATGACATCTGATGCTAGGTCAGAAAAGGCCATGAAGCTTCTACTGGTTTTCTTGGGACACTTGTTCTGGAGGAAGGCAGTCACCATGCAAGAAATCTGATTACCCTGAGGCCACCACGCTGTTAAGTCCTTATGTAGGTCCTCAGCATTGGAGTCATTCCCACCCAGGTACCAGACACGTGGATGAAAAAGCCTGCAAGTAACTCCAATCTCCAAACTTCAAGTCACTCCCAAACCTTTGAGTCTTTGGGGGCAGAAAGAAGCATCTCCTCTGTGCCTTGTTCTAATTCCTAACCCACATAATCCATGAGCATAATAAAATGGTTGTTTGACATTGCTATGTTTTAGGGTGGCTTATTATGTAGCAATAGTAACAGGAACTCAAAAACTGTGGGATTCATAAAGAGCCCTTCTTCTTCCTCACTCCGCATGACTGTCCAGTCTTCAAGGCCAGTCTCCTGAGCCTGGACATCTCTCCCCAGACCACTCCTCCTCTCTGGGACCCTAGACCTGCCCTGGGCAGCTCTTCAACAACTTCCCTTTAATCTCTTGCTATATCCTCCACTCTAAGGTCTCTGCCTTCAATTGGGAACATTCTCAAATCTATCCTTTTGCAGGACTCTAGCGCAATTTTTTTTTTTTCTGAAGCACACATCTGACAAGTCATCCTCCTGCTTAAATGTTTTTTCATTTTCTGCAGTTTTTTTAATTGAAGTATAGTTGACACACAATGTTACATTAGTTTTAGGTGTGTAACACAGCGATTCAACAACTCTATACATTATGCTAGGTTCACCACAAATGTAGCTCCCATCTGTCACTACACAACACTATTACGTATCATTGACTGTATTTCCTATGCTGTACCTTTCATCCCCATGACTTACTCATTCCATAACTGTAAGACAGTACCTCCCACTCCCCTTCACCCATTTTGCCCATCCCTAGTCCCTCCTCTCTGGCAACAATCAGTTTGTCCTCTGTATTTATGGGTCTGTTTCTACTTTTTGTTTGTTCATTTGTTTTGTTTTTTTAGATTCCACATATAAGTGAAATCATATGGTATTTGTCCTTCTCTGACTGACATTTTACTTAGCATAATACCCTGGATCCATCCATGTCGTTGCAAATGGCAAGATCTCATTCTTTTTAATGGCTGAGTAATATTCCATTATATATGTATACCACATCTTCTTTATCCATTCACCTGTTGATGTACACTTTAGCAGCTTCCATATCTTGGCTATTGTAAATAATGCTGCAATAAACATAAGGGTGTTTTATCTTTTTAATTAAAAAAGAATTAAACATTAATTTAGTGTTTTTGTTTTCTTTGGATAAATATCCAGTAGTGGAATTACTGAATCACATAGTATTTCTATTTTTAATTTTTTGAGGACCTCTATACTGTTTCTGACAGTGGCTGTACCAATTTACATTCCCACCAACATGAGGGTTCCTTTTTCTCCACATCCTCACCATACTTGTTATTTCTTGTCTTTTTGATTCTAGCCATTTTGGTAGGTGTGAGGTAATATTTCATTGTGGTTTTGGTTTGCATTTTCCTGATGATTAGTGATGTCAAGCATCTTCTCATGTATCTGTTGGCCATCCATATGGCTTCTTTGGAAAAATGTTTATTCAGGTCCTCTGCCCGTTTTTTAAAAAAGATTTTATTTATTGATTGATTGATTGCACAGGCAGGAGGGGCAGAGGGAGAGAATCTTAAGCATCTGCGCTGAGCGTGGAGCCTGATATGGGGCTCGATCTCATGACCCTGAGATCACGACCTGAGCCAAAATCAAGAGTCGGTCGCTTAAATGACTGAGTCACCCAGGTGCCCCCCCCCTACCCATTTTAAAATCAGATTATTTGTATTATTTGGGGGGGATTTTTGGTGTTGAGTTGTATACGTTCTTTATATACCTTGGATATTAACCCCTTATGGGATGTATCATTTGCAAATATCTTCTCACATTCAGTAAGTTGTCTTTTTGTTTTGTTAATGATTTCCTTTGCTGTACAGAAGCCTTCCCGGGGCGCCTGGGTGGCTCAGTTGGTTAAGTGACTGCCTTCGGCTCAGGTCATGATCCCAGGGTCCTGGGATCGAGCCCCGCATCAGGCTCCCTGCTCAGCTGGAAGCCTGCTTCTCCTTCTCCCACTCCCCCTACTTGTGTTGCCCCTCACGCTGTCTCTCTCTCTCTCTCTCTGTCAATTAAATAAATAAATAAAATCTTTAAAAAAAAAAAAAAAAAAAAGAAGCCTTCCCTTTTGGTATGGTCCCAACGGCTTTTTCATTTTCTTTTTTTTTTTTTTAAGATTTTTTTATTTATTCATTCAAGACACAGAGATACAGAGAGAGAGAGAGAACATGAGCAGGGGGAGAAGCAGAGGGAGGGGGAGAAGCAGGCTCCCCGCCGAGCAGGGAGCCCGATGTGGGGCTCGATCCCAGGACCCTGGGATCATGACCTGAGCCGAAGGCAGACGCTTAACCATCTGAGCCACCCAGGCACCCCAGCTTTTCATTTTCTTAAGGAGAAATTCCAAGTTTTTTTTTTTTTTTAAGATTTATTTAGGGGCACCTGGGTTGCTCAGTCCGTTAAGCATTTGACTTCGGCTCAGGTCATGATTTCAGGGCCTGGGATTGAGCCCTGCGTTGGGCTCCCAGCTCAGCAGGGAGTCTGCTTGTCCCTCTCCTTCTGCCCCTCTCCCTGCTCGTGTTCGCTCTCTCAAATAAAATCTTTAAAAAATAATTTAAAAATATTTATTTATTTAGGAGAGAGAAAGCACAAGCAGGAGGGGCATATGGAGAGGGAGGGAGAATCCCAAGCAGACCCTGTGCTGAGCATGAAGCCCGACATGGGGCTCGATCTCACAACCCTGATATCACCTCAGCCAAGAATCGGATGCTCAACCGACTGTGCCACCCAGGTGCCCCCCAAGTCTTTCTTGTAGCAGTTATGACCTTCTAAGAGATGGGTTCTGCCATCACTTATCACTCTCTGCCTCACCACCTATGCTCCAACAACCAATTTAACCGATTTCCTGGCATCTCTCCTGTGTATTTTCACTCCCCTCTGCCTGGAATGCAATTTTCTTTCTCTTCTTTACCTGAGTCTCTAAGACCTAGCCTAGATGTTACCTCTTTCTGAATGACACTAGGCCTTGTCAGTCTGAGTTAGCTGTTTCTTTTGGACAGCCCATAAAAATCCAGGCATCTCTCTATTACTATGTATACTGTCACTCTACTGTGACCAAATGAGACAGAGCAGGGACTAGACTTGAGTCCTCTTCAATCTTGATGGCGAAACCCAGCATCCCTTGATAGCTGAAACCCTATGCCCCTTGAGTAGCATATCTTGCAGGAATGCGGAAGCAGGATGCTTACCAAAGGAAGGACTCTAATACAAAGACCGACAGAGACCGAACCAAACCGGTCTGCACCAAGGTGGGCCCCAGCACTGACTTTTCCCCTGATTATAATTTTTTTTTTTAAAGATTTTATTTATTTATTTGAGAGAGAGAGAATGAGAGACAGAGAGCATGAGAGGGAGGAGGGTCAGAGGGAGAAGCAGACTCCCTGCCGAGCAGGGAGCCCGATGCGGGACTCGATCCCGGGACTCCAGGATCATGACCCGAGCCGAAGGCAGTTGCTTAACCAACTGAGCCACCCAGGGGCCCTCCCCTGATTATAATATTAAAAACACTCCCAGGAGTGGAGATTTAAAATACTAATGAGACATGCAATGCATGATGAAGCATGTTCTGTTTGATAACCCTGCGCACCCAGCATCCCAAATCTCTCCCCAACTACATGCTTAGAATCACTCCTTTCCCACTTCAGTCTTTTTAAGAACTTTCCCCAGCCTTTGTTCAGAGAGCCAGAATGAAGCACCCTTTCCTTTAAGCTGTCTCCCTTGTGCTTGAGCATAAGCCCCAATAAAAGCCTTGCCTGGAATTCCTGTTTGGCCTCTAGTAAATTTCTATTGCTTAGAGAGCCCAAGGACCTGAGTCAGTAACGCAAGCACTTCACTGTCTCATCTCTTCATTCAGTTGATCAGAGCCTGTGTCTGATTAATTTCTACATCCCCAGGAGCCAGCAAGGGAGAACTTCTTTGGAGGCCTACACCTATATAATATCTACCACCCTTATTCCTTAATAAGTGGGTTCCATTTTATTCAGGTGGCAATTTCCTTCATTGTAAGCCAATCAAGGCAACTTCATTAAAACATTTTTTTTGGCCAGGGATTGGTCTGGAAATGGGTATGGGACTCAGTTCTGCCAGTGAAGAATAAGAAGAGGTTTGCAGAGACTCCAGAACAGATTTTTCTCCCTTAGAAAATGACAGAGGCATATGAAGTCAGTTTTTCTGCCCATCCCCATTCTCCTGGCTTGGGAGGTTATGTGGACATGATGGTGATGTCTCTAATAATGGCAGTCATCTTATGGTCATGTTAAGGAAGCCCCTGGAAGAAAACCAATGGGATGGTGGACTAGAAGGATTACATTAAACTCAATTTTTGTTCAAATTAAGAACCTTCTTAAATTGAGAAATAAATTTAAAAAAAATTTATTTCACAGAGAGAGAGAGCATAAGCAGGGGGAGCAGCAAGCAGGGGGGAGAGAGAGGCAGAGGAAGAGGGAGAAGCAGGCTCCCCGCTGAGCAGGGAGCCCAACACGGGGTTTGATCCCAGGACCATGGGATCATGACCTGAGCCCAAGGCAGACGCTTAGTGACTGAGCCACACAGGCATCCCCCAATTTTTTTTTTTTTAAAGATTTTATTTATTTATTTGACAGAGAGAGACACAGCGAGAGAGGGAACACAAGCAGGGGGAGTGGGAGAGGGAGAAGCAGGCTTCCCGCTGAGCAGGGAGCCCGATGCGGGGCTCGATCCCAGGACCCTGGGATCATGACCTGAGCCGAAGGCAGACGCTTAACGACTGAGCCACCCAGGCGCCCCCCCCAATTTTTTTATATAATAAATTTCTTCATGCTTTAAGGGATTCACAGTTTTCCTATAACATAACTGAAAACATCCAATTGGTATAGTGATTCTGTGAGAAAAAAGAAAAAAAAGAAAATAGCTGTCTTCATCTCTTCCTCCTAGACTCTTGTCTTCTGGCTCTCCACAGCTGTACCCACTGGATTTGAGAACAACTCTGTGGAACAGTATGATGGTGCTTAAAATCTCAGAAAGGGCCCATCTCCTCAGATCAGTGGCCCCAGTTATCTCCCTCAGGAGCAGAAGGGGAGGGGCCTGATCTTGATGATGGTGTTGGGTGAAGGCTCCTCTCTTACACATCTCCCTTACCTCTCTCTATGTTCCTGGTTACTATTCCTTTTATCTCTATTTATTTTTTAGAGAGAGAGCGGGTGAGTGGGGAGTGGGGGGAGTGGGGTGGAGGTGGAAGGGCAGAGGAAGAGGGAGAGAGAATCCCAAGCAGGCTCCATGCTGAGTGCGGAGCCCGACATAGGACTCAATCTCCCCCAAGGTCATAACCTGAGCCAAAATCAAGAGTAGGACGCTCAACCAGCTGAGCCACCCAGGTGCCCCTACCATTGTTTTTAGCACCACTGTGTTTTATAGGAAATATATTTGGTCTTTGTCCCTGGTTCCTGGCACAGACTCCTAAAACCCTAGGAATTTCCTGAGTGATAAAAGTGTATTTTGTTATACCTAAGGAGCTCTTTTCGATCACACCAGAGTTTATGCTAATGAGGTGAGTTAAGTGGGGCCCCTAGATAGCCTCTGAAAGACCAGGTGATTAAAGCTTTGGGACTTTCAGCCCCATATACACTGATCTCAGGAAGGGAAGATGGAAGGGAGCTGAAGATTAAGCTCTATAAAAACTCTTTTTTTTTTTAAAGAAAGATTTTATTTGACAGAGAGAGACACAGCGAGAGAAGGAACACAAGCAGGGGCAGTGGGAGAGGGAGAAGCAGGCTTCCCGCAGAGCAGGGAGACCAATGCCAGGCTCAATCCCAGGACCCTGGGATCATGACCTGAGCCGAAGGCAGATGCTTAATGACTGTGCCACCCAGGCCCTAAAAACTCTTGACTGGAGGGGTGCTTGAGTGGCTCAGTCGGTTGGGTATCTGCCTTCGGCTCAGGTCATGAGACAGATCCCAGAGTCCTGGGATCAAGCCCCATGCAGGGCTCCTCTGTCCCTCAACCTGCTCATGCTCTCTCTCTCATAAATAAATGAAATCTTAAAAAATAAAACAAAACTCTTGACTGGAAAGATCTGATGAGCTTCCAGGTTAGTGGACCCATCAAGGTGTTGGGAGGGTGGTACCCGCAGAGAGGGCATGGAAAGTGTGCACTCCACCGTCTGCATACCTTGCTGTATGCATCTCTTCCATTTGGCTGTGTAGCCGAACCAAATGAGAGTTTGTCCACCTGATGTGCAGCAAGCCAATAAAAACTGACATTGAGCTTTGGCAGTGAAGAAAGGAGAGCTATTTATTGGTGTGGCACCTCCCAGGAGAATGTGGAGCTAATGCTCATTAGCCCCAAACTCCCTGATGGCTTGCAAGTGAGGGGTTTTAAAGGGCAAAATTTGGGGCACCTGAGTATCTCAGTTGGTTCAGTGTCCGACTCTTGATTTCAGCTCAGGTCACGATCTCAGGGTCATGGGATCAAGCCCTGCATCAGGCCCCTGTTCAGCGGGGAGTCTGCTTGAGATTCTTTCTCTCCCTCTCCACCCTGCTTGTGCTCTCTCTCAAATAAATCTTTAAAATAAAATAATGGGCAAAATTTGGGGCAGGGGTCTCCTGAGAAGGTGGATGCTATAGTGCCACTTCATCTGGTTCCCTGGAGGTCTTTTCCAACTCAAGAGACTGAGAATCTGAAAAATATCTTTATTCTTTGTTAGAGATTTCATTAAGTACATCTGGTGATTGTACCTTTACGGTGGTGCTAATTAACTACTGGTAAGCTAGTGGGGTTGCCTTCCCACAGGTTCCTCAGCTGGTCCAGCCATGCCTGGGGGTGATAAGAACTCTACTGTTCATTTTTTCATCCAAACTGACATGATGGATGCTGGCTTCCACTGGTCTTGAGTCGTATCCTTTATAATAAACTGGTAAACAGAAGCAAATTGCCTTCCTGAGTTTGTCAAGCCACTCTAGCAAATTACTGAACCTGAGGAGGGGTTCACAGGGACCCTGATCTACAGCTGGTCAGTCAGGTATAGGGGACACCCTGGGACTTGCAAGTAGCATCTGCAATGGGGCAGTCTTGTGGGATCCAGCCCTTCACTACACATTTGGTGTCAGAACTGTTATGTGAGGAGAGAAACAAGTTTTTGCTTAACTACCATCTCCCGCTTTGTATTGCTTGTCTTGAGTTCTTCTCACCTCAGTAATTATTTCCTTCATTTTCCTGAATCTCTGAAGGAGAAAGGGCCTGGACACCCACGCTCCTTGACCCTTGACATTTAGAGGGCTGAATTCCTGTCTCCCACAGTAGGCTGGAGGTGAGGGGAATATTCAGACTTCAGTCTCTAAGGAGAGTACACAGACAACATAGCCAGGGTGCTTTCTGGAAATTGCAAAAAGCCCTGGGTTTCTGTCACCTGATTGGTTCCAGCTCCATTGTCCCTCCCCCACCTTATCCAATAAAATATCTGCCCAACCTGAGTCACTCTGCAGGAAGCTGGGAACTAGCAACAGAAAACAGATCTCAGTTGGTGGTAAGTTGGGGGCCGGACAATTTCAAAAATTATTATTTGAACATCTGCTAGGTGGTAGATATCTCCTAAACCTTCAGAGCTGGGTGTCCAATATAGAATCCACTTGCCACATATGGTTATTGAGCTCTCGCTGGTCCAAGATGTGCTTTAAGTGTAACACCCATTTAGTACATTCAAAGACTTACCATGGAAAAAGAATGTAAAATAGCTGATTGATAATTCTTATATTGGTTACATGTTCCAATGATATTCTTTTTGACATGTTGGGTTACATACAATATATTATTTAAAATTAATATGTTATCAAAATCGATTTCTTTTACTTTGTAGAAAGAATGGTAAGCCTCACATGTAGCTTGCATGTATGTTTTTTTTTTTTTTAAAGATTTTATTTATTTGACAGAGACAGAGATAGCGAGAGCAGGAACACAAGCAGCGGGAGTGGGAGAGGGAGAAGCAGGCTTCCCACTGAGCAGGGAGCCCGATGCGGGACTCGGGATCATGACCTGAGCCGAAGGCAGACGCTTAACAACTGAGCCACCCAGGTGCCCTGCATGTATGTTTCTACTGGACAGCGTTACTCTAGAGTTTTAGCACCAGAAGAATTTGGTAGTCTTCTAGCATATATACGAATGTGGAGGATATTTATTTATTTATTCATTCATTCATTCATTCATTCATGTAAAATTCTTTAAAATTTATTTGAGAGTATGCGCGCACAAGAGAGAGCACGAGCAGGGGGAGAGGCAGAGAGAGAGGGAGAAGCAGCCTCCCCCCTGAGCAGGGAGCCCAATTCGGGCCTTGACCCCAGGACCCCGGGGATCATAACCTGAGCTGAAGGCAGATGCTTAACTGACTGAGCTACCCAGGAGCTCCTAATGTGGAGGATATTTAGACTAGAAAATGAAAGAATGCATAAATAAATAAAAATATCTGCTAGGATAAACTGTGCCTGGAGTTGCTGCTCTGCATTGTGGGCCAGGTGGTGCCTCTGAAGATGTAATTACTAAGCTGAGAATGAATATTCGGTAAGAGCCAAATGTGGGAAGCTTGAAAGAGCACTGTAGGCAGAAGGAACAGAGGATGCAGAAGCCCTGAGATGGCGGATGAGCTCGGCATGTTCAAGGAATTGAAGGAACTCCATTTGGATGGAGCGCATTGTGCAAGATCAGAGTGAAAGTATGGAGTATGACTGAGTGTGATGTTGTGATATATAATAAGAAATATGTATTTGGTTTTTGTCCTGTTTCTGGCACAAAGCTCCTAAAACCCTTGGAATCTCCTAAGTCAGGAGAGCAACTGAGGTGTCTTGTTAAGTTAATGGGGTGGCTGGTTACCAGGAGGACCAACAACGTGATTGGAGGGTTGGAACTTTCAGTCTCAGTCCCTGGACCTCCAGGGAGAGAAGTGGTGGAAACTGAATTCAATCCACAATGGCCAATGAGTTAATCAATCATGCTTATGTAATGAAGCCTCCATAAAACCCCAAAAGGACAGGCTTCAGGGAGCTTCTGAGTTGGTGAAAACATGTGGAGATGCGGGTAGAGCAGCCCACCTGGAGAAGACATGGAAGCTCTGAGTCCTTTCCCCATACCTGGCCCTATGCATCTCTTTCATCTGCTGTTCCTGAGTTATATCCTTTTATAATAAACTGGTGATCTAGCAAGTAAAATATTTCTCTGGGTCCTGTGAGCCACTGCAACAGATTAATCGAATCTGAGGAAGACGTTGTGGGAACCTATGATTTAGAGACAGTCAGTCAGAAGCACAGGTATCCTGGGCTTGTAACTGGGGTCTGAATTGCCCCAGGGGCAAGGGGGCATCTTTTAGGACTGAACCTTTAAGCTGTGCAGTCTGATAGCGTCAGAATTGAGTTGAATTCTTGGACACCTGCTGGTGTCCAAGAATTGTTTGTTGGTGTGAGGACTCTCCTACACTTTGGAAATTGGGTCACAAAGGGATAGACAGGAAAGATCCAAGAGTGCTCGGTAAGCTTGAGCTTGGAAGTCAGGAGTTTGGAAACCACTGGAGAATGTTGAACAGAATAATGTCATGCTCTCTGTTTTTAAAAGATCAGTTGGCTAGCCCCACATCGGGCTCCCTGCTCTGCGGGAAGCCTGCTTCTCCCTCTCCCACTCCCCCTGCTTGTGTTCCCTCTCTCGCTGTGTCTCTCTCTGTCAGATAAATAAATAAAATCTTTAAAAAAAAAAAAAAAAAGATCAGTTGGCTATTATCTGAAGATGGATTTTTTGGGGGGGTAGTGGTGGGGGAGGCATTTGAAACAGGAACAAGCTATTTGCAAGTTCAGTGCAAATATGCAAGCCAGACGAGGGGCCATGGACAAGAGCACTGGGGATGGGAATGATTCTGGGTGTGGATTCAGTTGCTTTGCAGACAGAATCAATAGACTTGGGAAAGACATCAAGAATGATAAGGATAAGAGAAAGACATCAAGGATCCATTTTAGATTTGGAGTGATAAGGGAGAGACATCAAGGATCCATTTTAGTTTTGGAGCTTTAACAGCTGAGTGTTTAATCCAGATAGATATGGAATACTGGGAGAGAGGCAGATTTGGGGGGATGGGATAGTTAAGAGTTTGGTTTGGGTAATGTCAGGTTTGGAATGCCTATGGGATTTCCACAGGGAGATTTCAAGTAAGGTGGCTATTGGTACCAGGGCACCTGGCTGGCTCAGTTGGTGGAGCATGTGACTCTTGACCTCAGGGTTGTGAGTTTGAGCCCCACGCTGTGTGTAGAGATTACTTAAATAAAAAAACTTTTTTTAAAAAAGATTTTATTTATTTGACAGAGAGAGAAACAGCGAGAGAGGGAACACAAGCAGGGGGAGTGGGAGAGGGAGAAGCAGGCTCCCCGCTGAGCAGGGAGCCCCATGTGGGGCTCGATCCCAGGACCCTGGGACTATGACCTGAGCCGAAGGCAGACGCTTAACGACTGAGTCACCCAGGTGCCCCTAAATAAAACTTTTTAAAAAAGAAGTTATCAGTGTGGTATTAAAAGCCATGAGACTGGATGATACTATGGAAAGACTATGTATAGAGGATGCAAGGAAGCAGGTATAAACCCAGAGACACCCTAACATGTAAAGTTAAACTTAGAGGGGGTGCCTGGCGGCTCAGTCAGTGGAATGTGTGACTCTTGATCTCGAGATTGTGAGTTTGAGCCCCACGTTGGGTGTGGAGATTACTTAAAAATAAAATCTTTCAGAGGCACCTGGGTGGTTCAGTCGGTTGAGCATCCAACTCTTGATTTTGGCTCAGGTCATGATCTCAGGGTTGTGAGCCCCGTATTGGGCTCCATGCTCATGTGGAGTCTGCTTGGGATTCTCTCTCTCCCTCTCCCCCTCCCCCTGCTCATGAGCACGAGAGCGCTCTCTCTCTAAAATCTTAAAAAAAAATCTTTAAAAATAAAAAAAGTTAAATTTAGAGGAGAAAAAGCTAGTAAATTGGACTGAGAAGAGGTGGCCAATTGAGCTATAATAACAACCAAGAATGTACTGTGGATACATTTAAGTGACTGCCTTCGGCTCAGGTCATGATCCTGGAGTCCCGAGATCGAGTCCCACATCAGGCTCTCTGTTCAGCGGGGAGTCTGCTTCTTCCTCTGACCCTCCCCCTTCTCATGCTCTCTCTCTCTCTCTCATTCTCTCTCTCTCAAGTAAATAAATAAAAGCTTAAAAAAAAAAAAGGAGGAGGAGGAGGAAGGGGTCACATGGGTGCTACATCACTGAGGCATCAGGATGAGGACTGAGAAGGGACCACTGGAGTCGGCAACAAAAAGGCCACAGGTATCCCTGAGGAGAGCACATTCTGTGGAGTGCTGAGCAGCGAAGTCAGTCTGGAGTATGTTTAGGAGAAAATGTGAGGTGAGGAGTGGAGACACTCCCTTCTAAAGTTTGGCTGTGAATCCTCTTCACAGAAAGAATTCTCTTGAGAGAAATAGGGCTGAAGCTAGAACAGAATATGGGCCAAGGATGGTTTCTTTTTATTTATTTATTTTTTTAAAGTAAGCTCAACGCCCATTGTGGGGCTTGAACTCATGACCCTGAGACCAGGAGTCATGTGCTCTACCCACTGAGCCAGCCAGGTGCCCGGGATGGTTTCTTTTTAAAGGGAGGAGATACGGTAACATTTATGTGATAGTGAGAATGGCCTTAGTAGAAAGAAAATCTTGGATTTTTGTCTTTGGCAGAAAAGAAAAGGGATAATGCAGGAGGAAAGTTCTCAGGAAGGTGAGGTAGAGAGGGATCCAGAGCAAACATGGGAGGGTAGCTGCTGGGATGAATGAGAATGCTTTACTCACTACAACAGGTGCAAGTAGATTGGAAGGTTTGGGGCAGCGCAGGCTAAAAAGTTCTAATGGTTACCATTTTCCCATTACAATATGAGGCAAAGGCATTAGCTGACAGCGGGGACGAGGAGGGGCGAAGCCAGGTAAAAGCAGAGAGGAGAAAAGGAGAACTGAAACAGTTATTTCAAAACTTGGAGGGAAAAAAAAAAAAAGCAAAACTTGGAAGTGCAAATATGCTAGAGAAGTAGAGTAAGCTAACACAGAAGTACTGAGCTGCCATTTGAAATCTGGTCATAAATTCAGTTGTGCCCCATAGTAGTTGTGACACTCACCAGGCAAGTCACTTCCCCTGCCAGAGCTGTGGTTTCCTCTCCTTATCCCAGAGAAGGTTGCTGTAATTGGAGATTATAAAATGGACAGTGACTGGCACATTTGAGGGGCTCACTGAACAGGAGCCCTCATAATCCACAATAGTATTGTGTGTGGTTCACAGGTCCTGTCTCCCAAACTACAGCTAGGGTGGGCCCATAATGTACAATTTTGCCTCATCGGCCTTTCCCCTCCTCTCATTGCACAATTGTCCTTCCTTGTTGTAGCAGCATTTTTAAACCAAGATCTATGGATCACTGAACACATCCTATCTTCTGAGTGCCTCACAGGGTGCTTAGTGAGTGGGTAGAGAGAACATGACTCTTGTCAAGGAAGTATGGTGGGTGGAAGAGAGTTGAGGGGACAATTCTGATGGAATTTCAAATGCTCGTATGTGAGGGTTGTGGGCTAAAGGAGCTCTTGGCATATGCGAAAATGTTCCTAAGTACTAACTACTACTGTTATGAGCGCTGTTCTTGACTTGAACTTGAGCTTCCACAATGCATGGCCCAGGACTGAGCCCCAGGACACAGTACAGAGCCAGGTGAAGACCAAGAGTTCCCATCTGTTAAAGACTCACTCGGTCCTGCCTCAAACACTTCCATGTCTACTCTCAATCCTCACCTGAAAAATCAGTCTTCACCATAAAACTGCCTCCATTCTGCAGAGGAGCAAACTGAAGCTCAAAGAGATGGCACTAAGAACTCCTTGGGCAGGTGTCAGATGAAGAGTAGAATAAAGACTGACCTCCCTCCAGAGCCCAGCACTTTTTACACTGGTAACAGTGACTCTCAACTGGGAGTGCTTCCCGCCCCCCGCCCCCCCAACCCAGGGGACATTTGACAATTTACTTTTGGATGTCACAACTGGTGGTGGAGCTGCTACTAGCTTTTGGTAGGTAGGGGTAGGGATGCTGCTAAACATTCTACAATGTACAGGACAGCCTTCCAAAACTAACAATTACCCAGCCCCACATGTCAATGGTGCCAAGGTTGAGAAACTGCACTAAATCAAGCAATGTGCCATAGAGGCCCGCTGGGAAAGTGACTGGTAAAGACAGGAAGAAGGACAGGAGAGAGGGAGATCACGTCCAGGTAATCTTGGGGGAACCCCTTTAAAAAGCAGCATTTTAGACTGGCAAAGGCAGTGGCTCTGGAATTGGTTAAATCCAGTTTTCAAAACTTGCCACCTCTGCTGACTAGCTGGGCATGATGTTGAACAAACTACTGAAACCCCTGGGCCAAAGCTTCCCTTTGATAAAAGAGGGATAACAACAGACACCTCGCAATATTATTATTATTATTATTATTATTATTATTATGTTTTTATTTTATTTAAATTCAGGTTAGTTAACATATAGTGTATTATTAGTTTTGGGGTAGAATTTAGTGATTCATCCGTTGCATATGACACCCAGTGCTCATTACATCAAGTGCCCCCCTTAATGTCCATAACCAATTACCCCATTCCCTCACCCTATTATTATTTCTTAAAGATTTACTTATTTTAGAGAGAGAGAAAGAGCACGAGCTGGAGGGGCAGAGGGAGAGGAGGGAGAATCTCAAGCAGACTCCTCACTGAGCACAGGGCCTGACGTGGGGCTCAATCTCATGACCCTGAGATCATGATCTGAGCCAAAAGATTCAGACACTTAGCTGACGGAAACACCCAGGTGCCCCTATTTATTTATTTTAGAGAGGGGCGGGGAGAGGCAGAAGAGGGAGAGAAAGAATCGCAAGCAGACTCCCTGCTGAGCACAGAGCCTGATGTGGTGCTCCATGCCATGACCCTGAGATCATGACCTGTGCCAAATCAAGAGTTGGACACTTAACTGACTGAACCACCCAGGCGCCCCAACACCTTGCAATATTATTATGAGTATTAAATGTGAACAGGTGCTTGGGAATTGCAATTTCTCTTGAGGCCGAATAGCTCAGAGTAAATTGACCCTCAAATTTTTGAGGCCATAGAAGACCACCTTACCTTTTATGCAGAGATTCCAGAGTGGGGTTCATGAATATGCATTATTAGTAGCCCCCCTGGATATTTCTTTTTTTTTTTTTTTAAGATTTTATTTTATTTTTTATTTTTTTTTTTTTTTAAAGATTTTATTTATTTATTTGATAGAGAATGAGAGACAGAGAGCATGAGAGGGAGGAGGGTCAGAGGGAGAAGCAGACTCCCTGCCGAGCAGGGAGCCCGATGCGGGACTCGATCCCGGGACTCCAGGATCATGACCTGAGCCGAAGGCAGTTGCTTAACCAACTGAGCCACCCAGGCGCCCTAAGATTTTATTTTTAAGTAATCTCTACACCCAACGTGGGGCTTGAACTCACAAGCCTGAGATCAAGAGTCGCACGCTCCACTGACTGAGCCAGCCGGGCGCCCCAGCCACTCTGGATATTTCTGATACAGAGAACAGATCACAATATGAGAAAATGTGTTAATGTGCATGAGCCACACAGACTTCTGGGTTGAATCTGGATGCAGCTACAGATGTGACCTGGTCCAGATGCAGACACTACATTTTTTCGAATTCTTATTCTTTTCTTTTGGTGGGGGGATTATTCTTTCTTCTTTTTTTAAAGGGAGATTCTTAAAAGCAAGGAAATCTATCCCAGAAGCTCCCCCCCCCGATATCTTCCAGCAGTGTTACTGTCCAGGATTTAGTCATGTGCCCACTGTTAAAGCAAGCCCTTGCAAAGCAAAGGGGATTCCAATTACTGGTGAAACTAATCAGAATTTGCCTCCAGAGACTGAGAGGAACACCTTCCCTGAAGGATGAGTAACTAAACAAAACTACGGTTTGGGCAGCAGAAGAGACTAGGGGAATGGATGTTGGGGGCAACCAGCAATGTCTGTCACAGTGGTGTAACAGAGCAAGCCAGATTAACCTGGGTCAAAGGCCTTCCTCTACCACTTACTACTGAAGTGACTTTGGGCAGTTTCTATAATTGCTCTGAACATCAGTTTATTCTTATGAAAACCAGAAATAATGAGCATTATAGCATTCTTATGTAGATCAAACTGGATCCCCATATATAGCAATTAACACAGTGCATGGTCTCAGATAAGAACCCAACAGATACTACTAACAAATTTTATTACTCTCACATTCTTTATCCCACAGAACACTAATGCTATGCAATGGGTAAAAATTCTTCACATCCCAGAGAAGAGCTCCATATCAAGCAATGAAAAACAGAAGGTTGAAAGTAGAGATAGGGCCCCCTTTGCTGACTTCCTCTAGCACAGAATCCACATGATGTAACAATATTACTACATACTACCGGTAACTGTTCAAAGTCCTCAATTATAAACTCAAACCAAATCCTAAAACTTTAACCTCAATACTAAGCAAACAGCTGGCGAAGTGTTCTCATAGTGGGAGCTGGGAGTCTGGGAGAACCTAGGGCTACAATAGCTTGCCGAGCTTGCCAGCATCTATGCAGTGAGTCATGGGTGAGAGGTGGACCTACTGACTCTGAGTCTAGTGTTTCCCCTCACTAGGCCATAACTGTCTATCAATTTTTTCTTATCTCTATACCCTCAGTGTAGTTTTCTGCTAGTGAACAGGAGCCTTGAAATCCTCTTGACTAGGCAATCAGCCTGATAGGTGGAATACATCCGAATAACTGTGGGAATATGGAGAACTATCCTCTCCCAAAGTAACAGCCAAGGGAGTGCCAATTTTTAGTATGACTGGCCACAAGTTTCAGGAGAGTCGGGTGTCCTGGTTGGAGCGGGAGCTTAGTGGAGGGTGATGTTGACCATGAATAGGGATGCTGTAAGATGGTTCCTCAGATGAGACATGGCAATTGTTGAAATGTTTCAGGTGTGGGCAAGATGGAAAGCAACATCTCCATCCCAATGGATGGACCCAAAGAGATGCTCCATGAGTCTGCTGGCTACACGGTTCTGCGGATCCTGTCATTGGTGGTGCTTGGCATCACCTTTGTCCTTGGCACCCTGGGCAATGGGCTTGTGATCTGGGTGGCTGGATTCCGGATGCCACGCACAGTCACCACCGTCTGTTACCTGAACCTCGCCATAGCCGACTTCTCCTTCACTGCCACCCTACCATTCCTCATTGTCTCAAAGGCCATGAGAAATCAGTGGCCTTTTGGCTGGTTCCTATGTAAGGCAGTTCACATTGTGGTGGACATAAACCTGTTTGGGAGTGTCTTCCTCATTGCTTGCATTGCCCTGGACCGCTGTATTTGTGTCCTGCATCCAGTCTGGGCCCAGAACCACCGTACTGTAAGTCTGGCTACAAAAGTGATTATCGGACCCTGGATTCTTGCCCTAATCCTTACTTTGCCAGTTTTCATCTTCTTGACTACAGTAAATGATGGAACAGGGAATATACAATGTACTTTCAACTTTGCATCCTGGGGCAACAGTACTGAAGAGAGGATGAAGGTGGCCCTCACCATGTTGATGGCCAGAGGGATCATCCGGTTTATCATTGGTTTCAGCATGCCGATGGCCATCATTGCTATCTGCTATGGGCTCATTGCTGCCAAGATGCACAAAAAAGGCATGATTAAGTCCAGCCGTCCCTTACGGGTCCTTACTGCTGTTGTGGCTTCCTTCTTTCTCTGTTGGTTCCCCTTTCAACTGATTGCCTTTTTAAGAACAGTCTGGCGCAGAGAGATATTGTTGGAGCGTAAGTACAAAATCCTTAGTGTCTTTGTTAATCCAACGAGCTCCCTGGCCTTTTTCAACAGCTGCCTCAACCCAATGCTCTACGTCTTTGTGGGCCAAGACTTCCGAGAGCGATTGATCCACTCCCTGCCTGCCAGTCTGGAGAGGGCCCTTAGTGAGGATGTAACCCAGACCAGTGACACAACAGCCAAATCTGCTTTACCATCTGCAGAAGCAGAGTTACGGGCAATGTGAGGGGGCTGGGGGACATTTTTGAGCTCTGCATGCTCTTAACCCTGCTCCCATTTCCAGCTTCATCTTACCTTGGGTCATGAGGAAAAATACTTTGGTGTCCCCTGACTTGTGGGGAAAAAAGTGACATAAGGTGTCATTCTGATTTTGGACCTCAGCCTCTACCCTGGGATAAAGTGGAGGTTGTCAAAGGGTACAAGGGAGGAGAAGAGAAAGTGATGGGGAATTTGTAAAGTTTAGGTGAGAGAGTATAGTAAGGGAAAAACTATTTTACCATTAAAATTTTGCTTAGGGTTTCTTTAAAGCTATTGTTAATCAGACTACAGAAATTTCTTTGTGTTCATAGCTTACTAAGAGTTTTCTTTTTAAAATCATGAATGGCTATTGGATTGTATGACTTCCATTATATGCGTATATTAAGATGATCATATAGTTTTATCCTTTCATTTGTATCATCATACATTACACTGATTAATTTCTGCATGTTAAACTACCCTTGCAGTCCCAGAATAAACCACATTTGGTCATGATGTATTTTGTCTATATATAATTTATCTCTCTAGATTTGTTTAGAACTTCTGCATTTATGTGTATGTAAAGATGGGTCTCTTACTTTCCTTTCCTCTAGTGTCCTTGTCAGCTTTTACATCAAACTGCTGATGGCCCCCTAAACAGACTTGGGAAGTGATTCCTCTGATTCTTTTCTTTCATAAATGTTTAGAATTTCACCAGTGAAGACAGTTGGCTTTGGGTTTTCTTTCTGGGAAGGCTTTTAGTAATGAGTTCAATTTCTTTAATAGCTATGGGACTATTCAGATTTTCTATTTCCTCTTCTGTCAATTTTGGTAAACTGTGACTCTCAAGGAATTTAGCATTTCATCCAAACTGTCAGATTTATTGGCATGAAACAGTATGATAACTGTGTGTAGTACTTGGTATGGTTTCCTTCACATAATGAGAATGTAAACTATCTGAAGACAGGGATTTTGGCCCATATTATTCACTGATGGATCCCCATACCCTATGTATAAAATAGTGCCTAATGTGTGATAGGCAGACACTCAATAAATATTGAATTAATGAATCAATAGACAATACTGTCATCCAGGTGTCAAGTAAGAACCTTTAATGTCTAGCGAAAATGATCTCTCACCCTCATTTCATGAATTGGGAGTGCCCAGTAGATTCTCACTGCAGTTTACATTATTTACAAATTCCCATGTGGTTTACATTTTTATGAACACCTATGGTTTTCAGTTTCTGCTTCAAGTAAAGCACTCTGGCTAACTGTTCCCTGGTGCTTTTGTTTTGAAGTCAGTCAGTCCACAATAGTACTCAGCCTTTTTTTTTTTCTTTCTGCAAACATGACTCACAAATTATCTGTTACTGCATAACATACTTCCCTGATGCGCTGGCAAAAAAAAGAACTCAAACTAAATATTAGGTCGTCTTATTATCAAAAGTCCCTCACTCATTCTGCTGCTTTACTGTCATCCTCCTTCTCCCCTTCCCTCATGTCACCCCTAAAGTTTTGCATTTCCAGTGCACAGCAGTGTACCCATTTCATTTACATTTTTGACTCCTAGAAATGCTTTTTAGTTCCCAAGAAATGTCCAACTAAGGTGTGGTCATGGAAAATAAGACACAAGTAAGAAATGCAAGAGTGCAAAGCCAGGAGCCACAAAGGATGGTGTACATCTTCTCAATAGAACCAGTGCTTCCAAACTGGCTAATTAAGAAACTTGCTTCACTGTCAGGGCTGGGAATTCTTATGATGCCTGCTCACTGGCCTTGGTTATTTGCAACAGAATAGTGCCTGCTATATCCTCTCTACTTTCCTGTTCTTCATTGGAAGTCTTCATTGTATATGCCCAGTTCCTACTGCACCATTTATGTATTGGGTCTCTGGAAGCTGAGGATTCTTTTAAGTTTATGGAATGCTTCTCACAAAGAAACACTTATAAACCTCACTGAAGCTAAAACTCCAAAATAAAACATTGGGGCTATCACCCTTGGGAAGGATGGGATTACTTTTGTTTGGAAGAGTATACAGGGATGTTGAGGGGGCAAAGAGGTAGGATGTGGTAGAGACTGCCAGCTTCCTACCCAATACTCATCCCCCTCCATTACAAGAAGTAGGTGGATATTCATCTAACTAAATCAATACTTTCCTCAGCCATCCTTTCAGCTAGATGAACTTCTAGCAATTCTTAGCAATAACATGCCAGGTATATCAGCATGTAAAGAGCTTCTTCATTCTTTTTAAAGCTTGCATGGTATTCCACTGGATTGACGTAACAAAACATTTACTCAGTTACATATTAATGGACATTTAAATTGTTTCTAAACATTTCTCTGGCCTTTTGGCTAAATTGTTTGTTTTATTTTATTTTTTAAAAAGATTTTATTTATTTATTGAACAGAGAGAGAAAGAGCACAAGCAGGGGGAGCAGGAGAGGGAGCAGCAGACTCCCTGCTGAGCAGGGAGCCCAATGTGGGCTTGACCCCAGGACTCTGGGATCATGACCTGAGCCGAAGGCACACGCTTAACTGATAGTGTAGAGATATATAACTATGTAGTAAAATTATGAAGGAAAGTGACGAATTGACTGCCATAATCAAGATAGTGGTTACAGTTGGAAGGAGGAAAAATGATCAGAAAAAAGTATGTTGTGGCTGATGGCTTCTGGAATGCTGATCATGATCTATGTCTTCACTTGCTGCTGGTACATGGGTATTTGTTTTACACAAATATATGAATCTTCATCAAAAAAAAAGATTCGGGGCACCCGGGTGGCTCAGTTGTTAAGCGTCTGCCTTCGGCTCAGGTCCTGGTCCCAGGGTCCTGGGATGGGGCCCTGCTTCGGGCTCCCTGCTCCGTGGGAAGCCTGCTTCTCCCTCTGCCACTCCCCCTGCTTGTGTTCCCTCTCTAGCTGTCTCTCTCTGTGTCAAATAAGTAAATAAAATCTTAAAAAAAAAAAAAAAAAAGATTCATTTTACTTTAGAGAGAGAGAGAGAAAGAAAGGTGGGAGGGAGAGGGATAAGAATCTCAAGCTGACCCTCCACTGAGGGTGGAGCCCAACCTGGGGCTCAATCTCAACACCCTGAGATCATGACCCCAGGCGGATGCTTAACCGACTGAGCCACCCAGGCGTCCCTAATCTTCATGTTTACCTTTTATTCATTTTTGCCCTTAGGTTTGTTATATCCCACTTTTTTTTTTTTAATAGTTCCGTGAAATTCAGGCTCCTTTTCCTTCATACCAAAGCTTCATAGCTTCTGGATTTCGGCTGCCTCAAGCAGGGCAACCCATTTATAGAGGCACTGAAGTTCTCTAAATTTGCTAATTGGATTTATCAGGACAGGGAGAGCTGAGGCGTCAAAAGAAAGGAGCAGCTAAACAATCCGGTATGGCTGGCTTTGGTGTTCTTACTTGTCTCAAGTGCTAAAGAAAACAAACTTAGAAATCGAGCTCCACCCTGTGGCTGCCAGAGCACAAAGCAAGGAAATGGGAGTCTGACCTGCCTCCTGAGCTGTACAACCCCACTGGGAGCAACTGGGAGCGATCCTCTAGGAGAACCAGATTCTCTCCTCCACAAGTTCCCCCAGAGTGAATTTTTTGGGGGGGGGGGCAGGTGGAGAGGGATTGAGAGAATCTTAAGCAGGCTCCACACCCAGTGCAGAGCCTGACAATCTCACAACCCTGACATCATGACCTGAGCCGAAATCAAGAATCAGCCCTCAACCAACTGAGCCACCCGGGTGCCCCCCCTAGTGTGAACTGCTAAGTGCAAGGAAATCTGTTTTCTAATGGAGGAAGTCTCCTCATTCCAGAATGTACATTCCAGAGATAGGAGACTGGGGATCTCTCCTGTATCCCATCCCACCATAAGATACTAGATAAACTTGCTAGTAGCTAAAAAGAGAATCTGTGTGAATGTCTCATAATCTTGGGACACTGAAGATTGAGCAACTGTGTTTTTTCCTCACGTTCCCATCTCATGGCTCTCTCAGCTCCAAATACCATCTAGGTAACTATTTCCCAAATGTGAACCTACCACTGATGCTGTTCGTCAAAATCATCTGGGGAGGTATTTTTTTTTAAATATGGGTCAGGTCACTGCAGCACCAAGCCATCTCCGATTAACAAAGTCTGGTGCAGAATGCAGGAATCCGTATTTATTCCCAAAGCTCTCTGGTAACTGTGATGTGCAATCAGATTCCTCTGATGATTAGCAGTTATATAAATGCTTTCTTTACAAGAGAACAGACTAAGAACTAGTATCAGATCTTAGAAACACGGATACATCTTTATAGTCCACACCCAAGAACAAATGGTCTTCTCATGGGGCTGGGGAGGCAGCTATTAGGAGGGCAATGTGAGCAGTGCAGTTAGCAAAATACATCTTGACAGAAAGGTCGCTGCCCCAGTATCTTGTTCAAGGCCCTCTAGAGCAGCTTTGGTCTTGAAGTCGCAGATGTGGGCGAGTTAAGCTGTCACTATTCTACTCTTCTAAAAGGAGAGGTTCTCAGGAACAGTAATAGAATTACTACTTAATCAGAAAGGCATCTGCTTCACCCTTTCCAACTCCAAATTCTCAGCCTCCACAATCATGACAGCCGATACCTCACAATAAATCATACACCCATGCCCACACAACCCACACAACCCAGAATAGATTTGTTATATTCCACTGGTTCTGTTTCTTTGGAGAACCCTAATATACTAAAAAATTATTGTCGATTGTAATGGTATGGTGGCTATAGTTTTTAAAAATCCTCATCTGTTACAGATACATACTGAAGTATTTAAGGGGAAAATGACATATGATTTTTTTTAAGATTTTATTTATTTGAGAGACACAGAGAGAGAGCATGAGCACGAGCAGGGGGAGGAGCAGAGGGAGAAGGAGACGCAGACTCCCTGCTGAGCAGGGAGCCCAACACAGGGACGGAGGAGTCCAGGACCATGACCTGAGCCAAAGGCAGACGCTTAACTGACTGAGCCACCCAGGTGCCCCGTGACATATGATATTTGATTAGAAATATTCCCCAGGGGAAGAAAGGAAGGAAAGGCAATCAGTGAGAGATCAACAAAATGTTTTCAATTTTTGAAGCTTTCTACTCATGTAGATGTTTCCATTTTGCACTTTAAAGTCTTTTAAAAAATCACTCTATGACCCAACAAATCCATTCCTAGATATATGCCCTGCCAACAAACATGTGCCTATGAACGCTAGGACACATAGATGATATGAGGGAAAAAACAGCTGGACAACAGAGTGTGCCCAAGATTATAAAATGCTTACATATTTCATAAGAGCCCCAAACTGGAAACAAGCCAAATGCCCATCTTCAGTAGGATAAACAATTGCAGTCTAATCCTAAAATGAATTACTATACAATAAAAATGGTTGAAGGAGCCTGCATGACATGGATCAATCTTAAGATCATCATGTTAAGTGAAAAAGCCACATATATCAGAATAGATTTGTTATATTCCATTTACGTACAGCTTTCCAAAAAGTAGTTAAACTATACTACTTAGGTACACATACTTAGGTTTAATTTTAAAAGGCAAGGGATTTGGGTGTCTGTGTGGCTCAGTTGGTTAAGTGTCTGACTTTGGCTCCGGTCGTGATCTTGGGGTCCTGAAATTGAGCCCCACATTGGGCTCGGGGAGTTTGCTTGTCCCTCTCCCTCTGTCCCTCCACCCACCTGTGCTCTGTCTCTCTCTCAGATAAATAAAATCTTTAAAAAAAATAATAAAAAGCAAAGGGTTTATTACATAAAAGCCAAGAGGGTGATCATAGCTAGGAGGAGAGAGCAGGTTTGATCTGAAAAGTATACAAGGTTGGCTGGCAGGCTTCTGGGGTTCTTTTAAGTTTCTAGATCTTGACTTATGTAGGAGGCACATAGGTGTTTGTTTTATAAGAACGGGACAAATTGTACATGTGTTTTATTCACTTTTCTGCACCTTTGGTATCCTTCACAATAAGGTTATTTTTATTTTTAAGATTTTATTTATTTATTTGACAGAGAGATAGAGAGCACAAGTAAGCAGAGAGGCAGGCAGAGGGGGAGGGAGAAGCAGGCTCTCCAATAAGCAGGGAGCCCGATGTAGGACTTGATCCCAGGACCCTGGGATCATGACCTGAGCCGAAGGCAGCCACTTAACCAACTGAGCCACCCAGGTGCCCCAATAAGGTTATTTAAAAAAAAAATCAATTCCTCTCGTGTCCATTCCTGTTTACACTAAAGAAGCCTCTTGGCTTCTGGAACCCAGGCAGCCTGAAGTAGAGCATCCTATTCATATCAGAGCTATGTTACCTAAAACTGGGCTTATTAGAAGAGAGAAATCTGGGGGATCAAAGGTCAGCAAAAGCAGAACAACTCAGGTTTGACCTGGGTTGATGCCCCTTGTGTTACTTTATTTGTTCAAGAGCTAATGAAAACCCCGAGTTAGAACATAACTCCCACCTAGTGGTTGCTTGCAGTTAAGACACAATAAAGGAAGCGGAAGTTTTGCTGAATCTCACTTCTTCATCCCCACTGGGAGAGGCTCTGGAGTAAGTTTTCTGGGGCTCCCTGAACAATCTTCCAGGAAATCCAGGATATCCTCATCCATCCGAATGTATATTCCAGAGACTGGCCTTCACCTCACCCCTCACTGTTACTAGACTGAACAAAATAGGTTATAAATGTTTTACACTGTCTGTTTGTCCTCGTATTCTCAGCCTCACCTCCCCCAAATACTGTCTATGGTGGTATTTCCATGTTGATCTCCACTGTGGCCACAAGAGAACCAGCAGGGAAGTAGTTAAAACTACAGATGAGCAAACTATGTATTCTGTTATTTAGCCATAAAAAATGAGGAAATCTTGCCATTTGCGACAACATGGATGGGCCTTGAAGGGATTATGCTAAGTGAAATAAATCAGAGGAAGACAAGACTTGATCCCAGGACCCTAGACCTGAGCCTAAAGCAGACGCTTAACTGACTGAGCCACTCAGGCCCCCCGTACCTATTGCTTTAAAACAAAAACCTCGTTTCTAATGATTTGTCATGTGGAAATTTGCAGTGAAGCAAAAATGAAGCCAAAATTTATTTCTTACTGTTCCAAAATCTCAGTATGCAATTCTCTGAAATATTTAGCTAATATAAGGAAGTTCTGACTTTATTGTCAGACACTTCATGAAATTCCTACAATGATAAAAACAATGGAAAGACACTATGAAATCTTATTGTTCAAATATAGTAAGTACTGATTACCAAGTACTTGGATTAGACACCTTTCCTCAATTAGGTATCACAGTCAGAACAAAGGAAAGTGATGCTGATGTTTATTCACATATTATAGTACTTTCTGAAATTGTAATATTTCATACATATTGTATGTATGTAAGATAGATAACAAAATAAGTGAAGACTCCCATCCACCACTAGGCTTCAGAGAGATAATACTATTGACGCTGTGAAAGCCTTTTCTTTGCCTTTTCTGACCAAATTCCCCTTTCACACCAAGTAACTACTATCCTAAAATTTTGTGTTTAGCATTCCCCTACTATTTTTTATAGTTTTACTATATATGTATCTCTAAGAAACTTATTTGATTATACCATTTATTTATTTCTTTTTTCAAGTAATCTCTACTTGCCCAAGGTGGAGCTTGAACTCATGACCCCAAGATCAAGAGTTGCATGTGCATGCTCTTCCTACTGAGCCAGCCAGATGCTCCTTTTTATACCATTTAATTTTTACACTGTATTCTGTGACCAGACTTCTCAACCAACATTATGCTTGTGAGATTCAATCATACTGATAAACATAGCTCCAGCTCATTTCTTTTCCCTGTGGTATAGTGTCCCATTGATGAACATGTGGTTTTTGCCTCAGCATATGTAAAACATAAAATAATTAGCTCTCTCTCTCTATTTTGTAAAAGGAACTACCCTTGTTTTTTCTCTTTTTTCTTTTTTAAGTAAGTTCTATGCTCAATGTGGGGCTTAAACTCATGACCCCAAGATCAAGAATCACACGCTTTACTGACTGAGCCAGCTAGGTGCTCCAAACTGTCCTTATTCTTATTCCACAGTCATAAATAAGCATAAGTAAATAGGAGTTTCAACCCTTTCAGAAATATTGGGAAAGAGTCATATATTTCCCTCTATACCCTCATTCCTCCTCATCCAAAAAAATAGGTTGCAGAGAGTATAGTGATTCATACTACTCCAGTTGTAAGGATACTGCACTGTTGTGATGCAAAATACAAATGCTGGAATTTTTTATGGGAAGTCTACGTACTAAAAATCATATAAATTACTTTGCTGAGTATACCTTTGGGTATAGTTTTGACTTCTGGAGCCATGCTAATGTTTTGCATATAAAAAAATAATACCAACATCAACAAGGATAGGTACAAAAATTCTAAGAATACAAACAGAAAATAATTTAATTTTATTTTCATAATCACTCCAATGTAATTTTTAAAACTGTCCCAAGTAACTTTTTTTAAGTTTATTTATTTTTTAGTAATCTCTACACCCCATGTAAGGCTTGAACTCATGACCTCAAGATCAAGAGTTGCACGATCTACCAATTGAGCCAGCCAGATGTAAATTAGATAATAGTACTGAATCAATGTTCCTGATTTTAATAGTTATACTGTGATTATGTTGGAGAATGTCCTTGTTCTTAGTATTTACACACTGAAGAGGTATCTATCTGAAACTCACTCTCAAATGGCTCAGAAAAACAAAATAATATGTATGTGTGTATACATGCAGAGAGAGAATATAATAAAGCAAATGAAGTAAAACGTTAACACCTGGGTAATCTGGATGAGAAGTCCACTGTATGGCGTACCTGGGTGGCTCAGTCGGTGAAGCATCTGACTCTTGATTTTGGCTCAGGTCATGATCTTAGGGCTGTAAGACCGAGCCCCAAGCCCCATTTCGGGCTCTGCACTGGGCATGGAACCTGCTTAAGATTTTCTCTCCCTCTCCCTCTGCCCCTCCCCCAATCGCTTGCGCACTCTCTCTCTAAAAAAAAAATTTTTTAAGTTCTTTGTAACTATTCTTGCAACTTTTCTGTAATTTTGAAATCAGTTCAAAATATAGTTACAAAACATATATTCACCTCTTACCTATAAATATACTTACACATATAGCTCAAAAAGTCACAATTTTCAAAGCTCAAAAAGCATGTTCCATGATATTATCAGAAAATAAACACCTAGATATATAGCTGAAATTATTGGTAAACTTCTCTTATTCTGAATGTTCCATTTATACACATACTTAAAAAGGCTCATACTCCACAGTGAACACTGATGTCTTCTTCATACTGAAAGCCTTTTGAAATATTTTCTTTATCAACATGGTATTCACAGCAAGAACATGACTTACTTTCTAAAATTATTTCTAGAGAAAATGATCTCAATTTATTGACCTGGTTTAATTTTTCCTAAATATAAGTTCTTATACACAATTAGAGTTGCATTTCATGGTGTAGTCCCCACGCTTTTAAAAACTTTTTTAATTTTTATTTTTTAAATATTTGAGAGAGAGAGCGTGCACGAGCAAGCGCACGAGTCAGGGGGAGGGGCAGAGAGGGAGGGAGAAGCAGACTCCTGCTGAGCAGGGAACCTGACGCAGGGCTCGTCCCTGGACCCTGGGATCATGACCTGAGCCAAAGGCAGATGCTTAACTGACTAAGCCACCCAGATGCCCCACTTTTTTTTTTTTTTTTTAAGATTTATTTATTTGAGAGAAAGAGAGAAAGAGCATGAATGGGGAGAGGGGCAGAGGGAAAGAATCTCAAGCAGACTCCCCACCTAGCATGGAACCTGACACAGGACTCCATCTCACGACCCTGAGATCATGACCTGAGCCAAAACCAAGTATGATGCTCAACCGACTGAACCACTCAGGCACCCCCTTTTTAAAAAAATTAATTTAGTTTAGAAAGAGAGAAGAGGAGGAGGGGGAGAGGGAGAGAGAATCCCAAGCAGACTCCCCGCTGAGCACGGAGCCCAAGGCAGGACTTGATCTCATGAACCTGAGATCATGACCCGAGCAGAAATCAAGAGTAGGATACTTAAGCAACTGAGCCACCCAGGTGCCCCCACAGGTTTGCATTCTTACATGTATTATCTGTGGACATTTTTTTCATAATCAGAAAAGGTTTTCAAAAAAGAAAAGGTTTTCAAGTATTTTATGGCAATCAGAGTTATTCCTTAGTGTAAATTCTCTAATATCACATGCTTCTGACTTTCAGTAAAAGACTTTTCTCACATTCATTACTCTTCTATGATTCACTCTGGCGTAAACTCTCCGGTGCATCTGAAATTTGGTTTCTCAATGAAAATATTGCAACATTCCTCCCCTGTGTACAGTTTCTTTCCTCTATGGGTTTCTGTGCGAAAACTTCTGCACATTTGCTAAATTCAGTTTCTCTCGTGTATGCCTTCTGAAGAACGACTGCACTGCAGGTTATTACTGAAGATTTTTGCCATATTTATCTACGGCACTAGATTTCTCTCTCATTTTAATTCTCAATGAAAGTAAACATCTGACTGGAAGCTTTTCTTTAGTCACCATAAAAACTGTCTCCCATACGCCTGCTATCTCATGTTGGAATGGCCTCCTTAAATGCTTTTTCATTTTCACCATATCCATCTTATCCATCTGATTTCTCTACTATATGACACTGGGCATGGAACCTGACTACTATGTGACTTGACACCAAAGGATTTCACACATTCACTGCATTGTAGGGTCTCTCTCCTGTATGTGTTCTTTGATTAGGCCAGGTTTCCAGGTGAAAGCTTTCCCACATTCACTACATACATAGGGCTTTTCTCCTGTATGGTGCATAATGAGTGGGGACTTATGGCTAAAGGCTTTTTTTTTTTTTTTTTTTAAAGATTTTATTTATTTATTTGACAGAGAGAGACATAGCGAGAGCAGGAACACAAGCAGGGGGAGTGGGAGAGGGAGAAGCAGGCCTCCCGCAGAGCAGGGAGCCCGATGTGGGACTCGATCCCAGGACCCTGGGATCATGACCTGAGCCGAAGGCAGACGCTTAACGACTGAGCCACCCAGGCGCCCGGCTAAAGGCTTTCTGACAATCACTGCGTTCATATGGTTTTTCTCCTGTGTGGGTTCTTTAATGTACAGGGAGTTGTGACTTCTGTGAGAAAACTTTCCCACAACCACTGCATCCGTAGGGTTTCTCTCCTGTGCGTGTTCTCTGGTATGTAATGAGTGGTGATTTGGTGCCGAAGGCTTTCCAATTCACATTGGAAAGGCTTCCCCCCCAACCCCCGGTATGAACTCTCTGAGGTAAAATGCATTCTGACTGCCGCACGAAAGCCTTCTGACATCGACTGCATTTATAAGGTTTCTCCCCAGTATGAATTCTCTGATGTAAAGTGAGCTCTGACTTCTGGATGAAAGCCTTCGGACATTCTTTACATGAAAAGGGTTTTTCTCCAGTGTGAGTTCTTTGGTCTTCAAGGAGCTGTGACCTGCAGATGAAAGCTTTTGACACTGACTGCATTCATTGGGCTTTTTTTTCTTGTATGCGTTTTATGATGTAAAGTGAAACTAAACTTAAGAGAGAAAGTTCTTCCACATTCCTTACATCCATAGGGTCTCTCACCTGTATGAGTTCTCTCACACTTAGTGAGATGTGGCTTACTAATGAAGGTTTTCCAACATTCATTACATTCATAGGGTTTCTCTCTGGTGTGAGTTCTCTGATGCAGAATCAGGGTAGATTTGTGGGGGAAGGCTTTCCCACACTCACTCACTGCATTCATAGGGTTTCTCTCCTGTGTGACACCGCTGGTGTAGAGTGAGCTGAGACTTACTACTAAAAGCCTTTGGACATTCTCTGCACTCATAAGGCTTCTCTCCTATGTGAGTTCTTTGATGTAAAATAAGCTCTGTCTTCCGAATAAAAGCTTTCAGACACTCATCGCATTCATGTATTTTCTCTCCTGTGTGAATTCTCTGGTGTACCATGAACTGTGATTTCTGTGAGAAAAATTTTTTGCATTCACTGCATCCATAGAGTTTCTCTCCTTTGTTACTTCTCAGTGTAGAAGGAGTTGTGACATATGGTTAAAAGATCTTTGACATTCACTACATTTATAAAATCTCATTTCTATACGACTCATTGAGGCACAATGTCTTACTGACGGCTTCTCCACAATCATATTCATAGCAATTCCAGAATGAGTGTTTTTGTGCATAGTGTGGAAAAATAACTTTTCAGGTTTTTTACTTATATAATTTCTGTTCTGGAAAGTCAGTCTAAATTATGTTTCAAAGTTTTTCCATTTGAGTCAAATTGATCAAAGTCTTTTCTCAGGTGAAATATTTTGCTGAATGCATCACATTCCTGGTACCTCTCCCATGGGATCCAGCCTGTCAGAGTTTTCCCAAATCCCAATCTACACCATCATCAGCTTGCCAGGTGTCTTCTAGGAAGGAGACCAATGAATGTGAATATGATTAGGTACTGGAAGGGGCCAACTCTCATAACAAGGATCAAGGGATCAAGGAAAGAAATGATGTTCTGGAAATAGAATACAAGTTAGAGGCATCCATTAGAAGGTGAAGAGAAAATAGAAGGGAAGCAGAGCAACATAAAAGTCATGGTTATGCGGAAAAATCCATGTGTATGTGAAAGCTTAATTCTGACCATAGGTGAGACGTTGAGCAGGAGGAAGGCAACGTGAGCAGTGTTGGTGATAAAGAGTGAAGACGCTAGAAAGAGAGAATAACCAAGAAAGCCGGGTCCTAGCTAAGTTGCAGATCTGACACAGAGGGCAAAGACTTCAAAAAAGTTTATTTTTTTTAATAATCTCTACCTGCAAAGTGGGGCCTGAACTCACGACCCCGAGATCAAGAGACACATGCTCTACTTACTGAGCCAGCCAGGTGTCTCAAGGGTTTAAAGGTTTTTAAGCAGTATTCTCAAAATAACCTATCAAAGGTTCTAGTTCCTTAGGCTTTCACTCATGGACCTGGCTTTTATCCACTCACCTAGATGGCCCTTACTGCTGATTTCTCCCTCTATAACCCATGACTCCCTGTTCCAGATGGAGGACTGCTGCTAGTCTGGAAGTCTAACAATCTGCATATGGATAAACATGGTGCCAAGAGCTTGGTCTTTGGAACCTCTGAAGAAATAGGAAGGGACTGTTTCAGAGTTAGCACCTCAGCAAAGTGAAAAACTTTCATTTGGGAGGTGAGAGCAAGATCCTCTCTCCAGGTTCAGACAGACACAAAAGTTCTACCATCCATAAATCATAAGTTCAAAGACGTTAAACATTTCAGAAAACTTAAAAATTCCAGCAGTTAAGAAAAGAATGGCAATAGGCTGAGGGTTCACCAAGGGTCCTTACCCACAGACACGAGGTTGCTATAATTTTCCAACATTACATCCCAGTATAGGTTCTTCTGAACAGCATCCAGTAGCTGCCACTCCTCTGATGTGAAGTCCACAACCACATCCTTAAATGACAATGTTACCTGTAAAAGCATACTTGTTTCAAGTGATTTTTCACACGGTGACATGGAAAAAATGCATATGAATTTATTATGATCATTTTCACATTACATTATATATCCAAGGATTGATGAATCTAGTTTTACCCTTACGGAAGAAACTTAAAACTCATTAAACATATCCTGCCATTCAAAAATCAACTAATGTAACTCACCAGATTGACAGAATCAAGGCTCAGGTCATGATCTCCTGGGTCATGGGATAAAGGCCTGTGTTGGGCTCTGCGCTCAGCAGGGAGTCTGCTTGAGATTCTCTCCCTCTGTCCCTCTCCCCACTTGCGCTCACGTGCTCACTCTCTCTTCCTCACCCCCTCTTTCTAAATAAATAAATTTTAAAAATCTTAAAGAGATAATTCCACAGTATAAAAATATTGATTATCCTCCAAATTGATAGAGCCAAGCAACTGGAGAAAACCAATATCTTAGGAGGTGTTTTGTGGAAACTGACAAGCTGCTTCTAAAATTTTTAAGAAAATACTAAGGGCCAAAGCAACAAAGCCATCTGGAGAAGGGCCTGTAAGACAGCAAGAATGTTAGCAAGAAGAACAGTGAGGAGGCAGCTGCAGCGGTCCAAGTGACTGATGATGGCGGCTCTGGCTACAGTGGTGCTGTGGCAACGAAGAGGGGCGCATGTGAGGTCTACTTTGTAAACAGAACCAACAGGATTTGCCCACGGGTGATGGGAAAGACAGAGATTGATAAAAGTGTGAGAAATGGAGACATGCCCATTGGCTCCTGTATTGTCTACGGCTGCTGTTGTGCTGTGTGGCAGAGTGGAGGAGTTGTAACAGAGACTATCTGGCCCACAAAGGCTAATCATCTTGCCCTTTACGGAAGTTTGCTGACCCCTCATCTGGGAAGCTAGGAGAAGCTATTAACTGAAAGAAGGAAACTATGGAAGGAACAGGTTTCAGGTGAGATTAGGAACTTGGTTTGGGAAATGATTAGCTGGACACACCTGTAGAGATGTGTACCTTAGAGATGTCAGGGAGACAGTACGATATAGGAGGAGATGCTTAAGGAAGAAGCGCAGGCTGGAGATAACAAAGAGGAAGCCATCACCATACCAGTGCTGCTTAAACTGTGACGCTGGATGAGAACACTGAGGAGTGAGTACAAATACAAAAGATGCAAGGAATGAGCCCTGAGACACTCTGGGGATTAAGATAAGAGAATGGGAGACAAGACAAATTACAAAAAGAAGTTGAACCCTACAAGTGGCCAATAAGGCAGAAAAATCCAGAGAGCATGGCATTCTGAACACCAAATGACAAGAGTGTTTTAAGGAAAAAGGAAGTACTACCAATGTTGGATGCTGCTGGAAGGTCAAGTAAAAACTGAGTGTGGTATTTAACAACATGAAGTCATTGGTGATCCTGATAAAAACCACTTGTGGAGGAAGGAGGAGATAAAAAGCAACTGGAGCGGGTTCAAATAAGAAAGGGAGGAGGAATGGTGATACTGATTTGGGGCAACTCTTTTGGTTTTTGATGAAGACCTTGTGCCTAAGCGCCAGAAAGCATTTACTGGCTGTGAGGAACTGTCTTAATGGAAAATGTACTTCAAAAAAAAAAAATGTACTTCATAAAAATGCCTGTTTCTCTTTTGATTACGGCTCCCATTGGCACCAGAGGAAAACTGGCAACTCCACTTTGAACCTAATGGTTTACATAGCAATGTTTTGACGTTAAGCACTTTGAATGACCCACCATTTGTAAATGCACCCATGCTCCACCTGGCTGTGTCTTAATCTTCTTTCTATGCCTTTTTCCCACCTGACTTTTATCATTTGTGTAGTGTTGCTCTCAATTATGTACATTCTAGAAATGTCCTCAAATCTTCTGGAAAGACAGCTCACCTGGGATTTGGTCATTTTCAGCTGCTCTTGGAAAATGACCAGTGACTCCAGCATCTGCTCAAATGACTTTTCTAGCTCTTTTCTGAGTCTTGATAAGAGTTCTCTGGTCAAGAGAACCACCAGTGCCATGACACTGCTTGTTCAGGAACCTCTACCTCCTCACATCATGGAATCTGTCTTTTCCCAGAGGGTGAGACCTGTGGATTTAAGAGGAACATTTACTTTAGATGGCATATCAACTAGAGACCCTGAATCTCTGCTTTTATTGCAGAGGACCTACCCTCACAGAGAACCCCAGGCTGGGCCTTCTGTTGACTCTGATCAGGCTTCCGGGAACAAAAGTAACACTGAGTTTGACACCTTAAATAGTTAGTTTAATCCAAAGGTTCTAGAAATACAATGTCCAAGGCTGAGATGCTCTTAATATTCATAAATACATCCTACACATACTTATGGATTGATAACTTCCCTAGTTATTGTTACTGGACTTGAGTGCTTGGACCCAGCAATGGTGGAAATGAGGCTGGACCCAAAATTTATTCATTTATTTTTTTAAAAAGATTTTATTTATTTGTCAGAGAGAGAGAGAGAGCACAAGCAGGGAGAGTGGCACGTAGTGTCTCTGCTGAGCAGAGAGCCCAATTCGGGACTCAATCTCAGGACCCTGGGATCATGACCTGAGCCAAAGGCAGCCGCTTAACTGACTGAGCCACCCAGGCGCCCCTGGACCCAAAATTTAAAAGCACATGCAAGGCTTTATTGGGGCTTATGGTCAAGCACAAGGGAGGCAGCACAAAGGAAGGAATTCCTTAGGCTGACTCCCTGAGGAGAGGTCAGGGAAAGGTTTTAAAGAAACTTCGGTGGGAAAAGGGTGACACGTCATCATGGACAGGCAGAGATTTATTTATATCTGCACACTTAAAGGTCATGCTTCCTCATGTGTTGCATATCTAACACGTTAAATCTCCACCCCCTCCCCCCATGGTTTTTAGTATATAATGAGGGTAAAAGTCAGTGAAAGGTCAAATTTGGTAACCATTGTGTCTCAGACTAGTTTGAACTGATCTGGGCTTGCTATTTGGCTGGTGCTTTGCTCTGCAAGAAAAGTGGTAACAGTCAGCAAGGACTTTCCCAGGTGCATAGGGACTTATTTTTGAGTTTTTGACTATGTATTAAAATCTGCAACTTCAAAAGTATAGTCTATTGGGAAACATAGTAACTGGTAGAAACTGAGTTTTGAGAACAGTCCAAGAAAAAAAAAAATTACAGGCAAATCTCATACATGAACACCAATGATACCATGCAAAGGAATAGTAAGTCACATCCAGCAATGCAAAGAAAAGCTAATTTAGGATGTCATCACAGGTTTTATACCAAGAGTAGAAAGTTGATTTATTCTTATTTTTTTTAAGATTTATTTATTTATTTGAGAGAGAGAAAGAGAGCAGGGGGAGGGGAAGAAGGAGAGGGAGAGAGAATCTCAAGCAGACTCAGCACTGGGCCTGACGTGGGGCCTGATCTCACAATCCTGAGATCAAGACCTGAGCCGAAACCAAGAGTCAGATGTTTAACCAACTGCACCAGCCAGATGCCCCAGGAGTACAAAGCTGATTTAGAATCCTAGAGTCAATAAACATAATTCACAACAATTAAATAAGAAAAATCATGATAACAAAAAACATTTGACAAAATTCACCTTACAATGATGACTAAAACAACAAAAAGAACAAAAATCTTAGCAAAGTGGGAACTAGAAGGAAACTTTCTTAGTCCAAAAAAAACAGTATTTATGAAAAAACCTACCTCAAACATCATACTTAAGAGTAAAACACTGAAAATTTTCCCAAACTGAGGTCAACAAGAAAAGGATACCTACTAGCAGTACTTCCATTCTTCATTATACTGATTGTCCTGGCCAGGAAAAAACAAGGAAAAGGAAAACAAACAAACAAACAAACCCTGTAAGGATAGAAAAGATGAAACAGAAATGCAATAAGTTGCTTTTGTTAGGGTTGTTTACAAAGAAAAATTCAAAGACTCCTCAAATATATTAGTAAAACTAACAAAGTCATATAACATAGCTAGATACAAAATCAATATATAAAGTTTAATGCATTTCTATGTAGTAACAAGAGCAATTAAAAATAGTTACTAAAAAAAATTTAACCATTTTTTAAAAAGTGTGAAAAATAAGCCCACAGAATGTGAGAACATCTGCAACATGTATCACCAACCAGGACTCATATGTAGAAAATATAAAGAACTAACAAATCAATTTTTAAACAATGGGAAGATATGGGGCATCTGGCTGGCTCAGTTGGTAGGGCATGCAACTTGACCTCAGGGTTGTAAGTTCAAGCCCCACGTTGGGTGTAGAGACTACTTACAAATAAAATCTTAAAAAAATAAGGGGTACCTGGGTGGCTCAGTCGGTTGAGCGTCTGCCTTTGGCTCAGGTCATGATCTCAGGGTCCTGGGATCGAGCCCCGTTCCCGGCTCCTTGCTCAGTGGGGAGTCTGCTTCTCCCTCTCCTTCTGCCCCTCTCTCTGCTCATGCCCTCTCTCTCTCTCTCAAATAAATGACATCTTTAAAAAATATATTAAAATTAAAAATGGGCAGATAACCCAAGAAAAATTGGGCAAAAAATTTGAAGAGGCATGTTATACAAATGAAATCCAATGTCCTTGAAACATAATAAAAGGGGCCCAGTCCTACTGATAATAAAGAAGATGTAAATTAAAACTACAGTGAGATACTACCACAATCCCAGTAGATGGACCAAAAGCAAAAGATCTGAAAATACAGGGGGCTGGCAAGGATTTAGAGCAAAAGGAGCTTCCACACGCTGTTGATAGGGGTGCAAATTAGAAGAGCTCCTTCAGGGAAAACATGGTGTTAGCTAGTGAAGTTATTGTTATGATCAAGCAACAAGTAAACATCTCAGAAAAACTTATGGAGACTTGTAAACCAGGATATGTATACCAGAATGTTCACAACAGCACAGTGTATAATAACCAAACATGAGAAACAATTCCAATGTCCATCCATAGTAAAATGGAAAAAAATAAACTGTGCCATATTAATAATATGAATGAATGAAATAATAAGAAAATAAAGATACATGTAACATAGATGAAGCTCATAAACATAATGTTGAAGGAAAGAGGCAAGACACACAAAAATATAGCATGTAACTGTATAAACTGAAAGAAAATAAGAGAAACAGGTAAAAGTGCAACCGTCACCCACTGTTCTAGCTACTCTACATAGATTTTACTTAATGTTCACAACCCTCAGAGTCACTATGAATTTAGTTTACACAAATGAGAAATTGGACACTCAGAGAATTTAGGTAACTTTCCCAATGTTCTAGCTAGTGGTATAATTGAGATACAAACCAAGACTTTAAAAATCCACATTCTTTCCACTAAAATAATTTGAAGATTTTGTGACTGCTTTCCTAAAAAATCTCGAGAGAAAAAAAACAAAAACAAAAACAGAAAACTATGCATAATAATGAAAATTCAGCAATGGGCCCAGATAGATTTTTTAAAAAGATTTATTTATTTATTTTTGAGAGAGAGAGAGAGAGAGTGTAAGTGTGAGTGGGAGAGGGGCACAGGGAGAGAATCCTCAAGCAGACTCCCCACTGAGGGTGGAGGCAGATGAGGAGCTCAATCCCAGGACCCTGGGATCATGACCTGAGCTGAAGGCAGATGTTTAACGGACTGAGCCACCCAGGCACCCCAATATATGTATTTTAATTGCTTTTCTTTACATCAAAATTTGAAACAAAAGTTTAAATGGCAAAAAAGAAACACTTGCAATAGCAGTAAAAATTACTAAAGACAAGATAAATATCCAGAACCTATATAATAAAACCCGAAAATTTTCTTGAGGAGCTGTAGAGACCAATTTGTATTAAGATAAAAGTATAGATTGTTCTTCCTAAATTTATGTATAGTTTTAATATGACACCAGGCAAAATTCCATAGTATATTCACTTGATGAAATACTAAAAGTATTTTTTTAACTTTTAAAAAAGTATTTTAGGGGTGCCTGGGTGGCTCAGTCGTTAAGCATCTGCCTTCGGCTCAGGTCATGATCCCAGGGTCCTGGGATCGAGCCCCGCATCGGGCTCCCTGCTCAGTGGGAAGCCTGCTTCTGCCTCTCCCTCTGCTGTTCCCCCCGTTTGTGTGCTTTCTCTCTCTCTCTGTCAAATAAATAAATAAAATCTTAAAAAAATCTATTAAAAGCATTTTAAAAAGAATATGGGAATGTATATATGATAAAGTCAGTTTTAAGAAATTATTCAATTAATAACTTTAAAAGGCATAAAAAGCCTAAAATAAAGGGGCTTCTGGTTGGCTCAGTCGTTTAGCATCTGACTCTTGATTTTGCTCAGGTCATGACCTCATGGGTCCTGAAATCGAGCCCCAAGTCCCGCTGGCACTCAGTGGGGAGTCTGCTTGAGAGTCTCTCTCTACTTCTCCCTCTGCCCCTCCCCCCACTTGAGCGGTCTCTCTCTCTCTCTCAAATCTTTTCTAAAAGCCTAAAATAAAAAACAAGGAAAAGTTACCAATTGTTATCTGTAGGTAGCATATTTTGGGGAAACTGGCTTGTTTCTCACTACCTGTTTCATGATCAACCAGAAAAGAAACACGCAAATGAGATTTAAAAAAACCAAGGACAAAAGGCAGAAGCCACACCTTTCATAACACATCTTTTGCAGATTAATTTAATCTAGTCACTTAAAAGTATTTTCATTTTTCACTGAACGAATAAGAGAGTATGAGTTGGGGTCAAAGGAGAGTCGAAACAGGCCTTGCGTAGGCGATTGGGTATGATGGACCAAACTGTGCGTCAGCCATGAGAATCGTACCCCAGAAAGCCTTTTCCCATTTTCCGAGGCGGTGGAGTCAAATTACCGAAAACCCCCTGCCCATCAAGACCTCCCCCAATTCACCACACTTCTCAGACCTGTGCACAACCCCGACAAGCTACTCAATCACAAACACAGATGAGGATATCCAACCGCTCACGCCCACACACTGCTATCTTATCCTGAAGCAAGTCACCCCATCCAGGGACCCACATTAAGGTTATCGGACTCACACAGCCAACCAAACACTGACCACCAGAAGTCCCTAAGGAGTGAATCCCTGGCCTCGCTGACCCACTCCCGCGACCCTGCTCTCACGCCCAAGCCACCTCTCCAGGCACTCATCACAGATCCCCCAGCCCACCGCCGAACGCCAGACGCCTCCAGGCTGCCTTCATCAGTTAGGGATCCCACCACCCTCCCCGAGCACTCACCAGACGCCGCACCTCTAGGCGAACAGCTGCCGAGTCCTCAGCCGGCCACAGGAAGTTGAAAAGCACGGCACACACCACTTCCGCTTCCCGTCCAGCCCAGCGCCGACCGCTTCTCTCGCTCACTCCTAAACAGGTGGAAGGGCCGCATCCTTCCGAAGACTCGAATTCTGCACCCTTGACACTTGGCGAGTAATAACGGCCCCTCGCACTGATCGGCTTCACAGTGGGAGTGGTCGTCTTGAAATAATGCGCGGGGCAGAAGCCTCCGCCGGCTTCTCCCGCTCTCACACTCACTTCCTCCCGAGAGCCTTTCCGGCCCGCGCCTCTGCAGCACGCCGGGGCCGCTACGCATGCTCAGGAGCGCGTGCGTCGCGCTGCCCCTCCGGGGGCCGGTACGCATGCTCAGTAGCGCGGCCCACCCGGCGCGCCTCCCCGGCAGCCGAGGGGTGACCTGCAGCCGGAGAGATGGTTGCTCTTGCACCAGATAGCAGAATCCAGGGAGACCTCTGATGAAGGGCATCGTGCTCTGCACGGGGCACAGTAGACACGTGCATTGAAGAGAAGTAACTCTAGGGTATTTGGAAGTGGAGGTCGTGGAAGAGGAGGCACCAGGGCCGGTAGAACCGGGAAGCCAACCGTGAAGACAGGTTGCGTGCCTGACGGTGAGGAAGAGGGACGGATGGCGGCCAGGGGGAGCTTTCCCCCCGGGGGCGCCGGCCAGAGCTCAGCGGCGCGGGGCTTTCCAGGTGCCCGAGGGCCGGGCCACAGCCGGAGGAGGGTCGGACGGGGTACACTGTTGCCAATCCTAAACCTAGAAAAAGCGCAGAGGAGAGCTTCTGCATTTCTGGAAGCATCTGGTGGGCTCTGCAGATCAAACGAACCGGCCCTACTCCAAACTCCAATCTGTTACACATCCTGGGAAATCAAAAGGCTAAAGTTATATCATCAAAAAAAAAGCAGCATACTTCACCTGAACGCCTCCAAACTATCTGCGGGTTGGAGATGTCACATAAAGACCTTGCTTTTGAGTTCCTCTTCACACAGCAGAAGAGGACTTTTGTGATATCCCAAGGACAAAGTGGAGACCCAGACTCAAACGGGACGAGTCATGTTAATGTGACCTGTTGTCAGGCTGCAGCAAAGTGTCCTGGTGTACACTTTTTTTAATTTTAAGATTTTATTTATTTGAGAGAGACAGAGATAACGACAGAGATAGTGAGAGAGCAGGAGTAGGGAAGAGAGGGAGAAGCAGGCTCCCTGCAGGGAGCCCGACCGGGTGCTCGATCCCAGGACCCTGAGATCCTGACCTGAGCCAAATGCAGACGTTTAAGGCCTGAGCCACCCAGCCGCCCCTTGTGTACACTTTTATGGCTCTTATCACTTAGGAAACCCCCAGTGTTTTAATTTCCACTATTTAATTTCTTAGGTTTGGTAATAATGTCATGATTATGCAGGGGATGCATGATAATATACAAGTAAGGTGTCATGGTATCTTTAATTTCAGATGATTTTGAAAAAATAAATAGGTAGATAACTAAATGGAAAATAGGTACATAACAAAATGGTTAATTTGTTGAATCTATTTTGTAGGTACATAGGGACCATTATTATTTAGATTTTCAACCTTTTTATACTTAATGTTTAGATGGCAAAGTTGGAAAAATAATTATTTCTAAATAAAATATTTAGAATTGTTTCCTAATTTCCAAAGTTATAGATTTCTAGCTAATTTTTGTCATTGACTTCTAAGTGTTTGTGAGCTTAACAGAACCCGATTGCACATTATTTAGTTCAAACTTTGATATTTGTTGAAATCTGCTTTATAGCTCAGAACATGGCAAACATGGTAAACTTTGAAAAGAAGTGCTTGAAAATTCTGTGCATTTTGAGGATGTTTTATATAATACCTCCATTATACTTATTTTTATGTGGTATGTTCAAAACTTACTTTTACAAACATTTTATCAGTTTATTCTGTAATATACTGGTAGAAAAGGATTAAAATCTCTATGATTGTAAATTTGTCTCTATAAATCTTACATTTTTACTTTAGATACTTTGAGTCCCTGTTTGATGTATGAATTTAGCATTTCTTCCCATGAGTAGTGACTGTCCCCTTAGAGATTATTTTTTTCTGATATTTAGTTGTACTAGTTTTGTCATGTTTAGTATTTGCATGAGATGCTTTTTCATAAAATCCATGTTTTATGTGGTTATTTCATTTTTAAAAAAACAGTATTTTAATTTTATTTATCAAGTCTGACAATAACAAGTCTATATTAACCAGAGCATTTAATTCATTCACATTTAACTTACTAACAAATTTTTGTTTGATCCTACCTCTTTCTATTTGGGCACTTATTCTGTTTCTTTATTAAACTCTACTTTTTAGCCTTCTTTGGGTTCGTGATGATTTTGGGTTTTTAATCATTCTAGTTTTGCTCTTTACCTTTGCCTTTGACTAGTTTGGAAGATACATACCCTGCTCCTATTCCCTTAATGATTATTTTCCTTAATGATTGAACGTGCATCCTTAACCATAACGTGCATTCTTAACTACAAAGTTAACAACTTTATACTTCTTTAGGAAAATAGAAAGTACTTTAGAACACTTTAATACAGGAGACTTCTTGCAATTTACATGCTGCTGTTGTCACGTAGTTCAAGTCTATGTAATTCTTAAAATAACATGATAGGATTATTTTTGCCTATCATCTTTATTGAAGTTTACTACACTTTGACTATAATTACCTCACAGCAACAGAGTAAATTAATGTCAATATAGAGTGAATTAACTTTTATTAATATGTATTTTAATTACTATTAATTATAGTTATTAGTTGCTGTGCTGCCTTACCAAAGGATTATGAGGTCCCTCAAACAGATATAGTCTGTGCTCACTTCCTTTTTCTGTTTGGGTTAGCCATCTGCTGTTTTCATTTCTTTGAAAATAGCAGCTGCTTCCAGTTTTTCAGAACTTAGGGACAGAAGACATGTGATTACTCATCACTCTTAAATCTCAATAGTTTTTAAAGAGATTTTTAAGTAATCTCTACATCCAATGTGGGACTCACACAACCCCAAGATCAAGAGTCACATGCTCAGGGCGCCTGGGTGGCTCAGTTGGTTAAGCATCTGCCTTCGGCTCAGGTCATGTTCCAAGAGTCCTGGGATCGAGCCCCACGTTGGGCTCCCTGCTCAGTGAGGACCCTGCTTCTCTCTCTGCTCCTTCCCTGGCTCATGCTCTCTCTCTCAAATAAATAAATAAAATCTTAAAAAAAAAAAAAAAAAGTCACATGTTCCACTGACTGAGCCAGCCAGGTGCCCCAAATCTCACTATTTTTAATGCATTTATTTTTTCTGAGTGACAACCAGAAGACAATTTGTTTCAAAAATTTATTATCCCAAAGGGCTAAAACTATTACCAGACCCACTATGTATACCAGTAAAGAATTTTTAAAAAGGTCTTAATCTTAAGCCTAATTACTTCCCTTGCAATTTATATATTAAAAAATGTACAATTTTGGCATTTCTTGATGGATACTACACATTACAAACAATTTTGTGGTATACAACTTTCTTCCATGATCTTATGAAACCTGAAAATTACTATATACATGTGCTACAAAAATACTCAGACACAAAACAAATACATTCATCTTGGACCATTCTTAACTTACTGTTTTGACTATCCAATATATTCAAATATGAAACAAAGTGTCCTTTGGCATACAGAAGTTATTTGCTCTTTCTGACTACTTCATGTTATATTCTCCATAAATAAATGGCAATGTGACAGGAACGAAATTTCTGTTATAAAGTTTATATGTAAGCAACCTTTCCCAGCATCATTACACCACACTAATTCTCCTTAAGTGTTATCTGATGCATAGTAAGTTTAGACTTCATGCCAGAGGCATTCCTCATCACAAGTCTTCAGTCTTCTATTTTCTTGGTGTGATCATTTGTTTGGAAAGTATTCCAGATTTCACAACATTTGTGAGTTTTTTTTTTTTCCCTCGGTGAAAACTATTAGAGGATGACCCATCGAAAACATTTGTTACACTCAGGTTTCACTTCTGTGTGATGTATAACGGGATTTCACGTGTTGAGAAAAGATTTTGACTTTTCACCTCATTCATATGCCTTTCCCCAATGAAATGAGGCTACACTAGTGGTAGATAATTTTCTTATATTCACTGCACTTAAAAGATCTCTCTCCTGGATAAGTTTTCTGAAACTGACACCGACCAAAAGTATCCTAACTTTCACAGCATTCATAGGGTGTGTCTTGTGTGATTTCTCTTGTATTCAGTGAGATCTGACATCTCACTAAAGTCTTTACAGTGCTCACTGTGTTCCTGAGATTTCTTTCCTGTATGAATTTCCTCATGTGAGGTGAGAAAGAACTTAACAGAGAATGTTTTCCCACACTCATTACACTGATAAGGTTTCTGTCCTGCGTGACTTCTCTGATGGACACTGAGGTATGATTTCTCAAAAAAGGCTTTTCCACACTGAGTGCACTGATACGGTTTCTCTCCTGTGTGGCGTCTCTGATGTCTAATGAGCTGGGACTTCTGGTTGAAGATCTGACCACATGGAACACATCCATAGGGTTTCTCTCCAGTATGGCACCGTTGATGGATAATAAGATGGCTTTTTTGGCGGAAAGCTTTTCCACATTCATTGCATCCATGGGGTTTCTCTCCTGTATGAATCAGCTGATGTCTACTGAGCATTGCCATACTGCTAAAGGCTTTTTGGCATTCCAAACATACAAAGGGTTTTTCTCCTGTATGTGTTCTCTGATGGACAATGAGCATTGCCTTTCGTATGAAAGCTTTTCCACATTCACAGCATTCATAGGGTTTCTCTCCCGTATGAGTTCGCTGATGGACAATGAGATGTGACTTGTCTATAAAAGATTTTCCACATTCACTGCATTCATAAGGCTTCTCTCCTGTATGAATTCTCTGATGTGTTATGAGGGATGACTTTTTATTAAAGGCTTTCCCACATTCCTTGCATTCATAAGGTTTCTCTCCTGTGTGAGTTCTTCGATGAACAATAAGCTGTGAATTGTCTATAAAAGCTTTTCCACATTCGCTGCATTCATAAGGCTTCTCTCCCGTATGGATTCTCTGATGTGTTATGAAGTGTGACTTTTTATTGAAGGCTTTCCCACATTCCTTGCATTCATAAGGTTTTCTTCCTGTATGATTTCTCTGATGTACAATAAGCTGTGATGTGTATACAAAAGCTTTTCCACACTCACTGCATTCATAAGGTTTCTCTCCTCTATGAATTCTCTGATGTGTCAGGAGATGCGAGTTTTTATTGAAGGCTTTCCCACATTCCTTGCATTCGTACGATTTTTCTCCTGTATGAGTTCGCTGGTGAACAACAAGCTGAGACTTACTACAGAAGGTCTTCTCACATTCTCTACATCCATAGGGTCTATCTCCTGTATGAGTTCTTTGATGGATAATCAGGTTTGACTTCTGCATAAAACTTTTCCCACAGTCACTACACTCAAAAGGTTTCTCTCCTGTATGCGTTCTGCAATGCAATCTGAGCTTTGTCTTCTCCCTGTAAGCTTTTCCACACTCTTTGCACTCATAGGGTTTCTCTCCTGTGTGAGTCCTGTGGTGTAGAATGAGATGATACTTTGTTCTGAAAGATTTCGGACACTCAATACATCCATAAGGTTTCTCTCCTGTATGAGTTCTCTGGTGTAGAGTGAGATGACATTTTGTACTGAAAGCTTTCTGACATTCAGGGCATCTGTATGGCTTCTCTCCTGTATGAGTTCTCTGGTGTATTATGAGCTTTGACTTATACCTGAAGGATTTTGGACACTCACTACATTCATAAGGTTTCCCTTCTGTGTGAATTCTATGATGTCTTTTAAGATTTTTCACCATGCTGAAAGTCTTCACACAGAAATTATGTTCACCGTACTGGGCCTGAGTATGGCAGGTTTCATGTAGAGTATGGAAAAATGGTTTCCCATGGCTGTTTAATTCAACAGAATTCATTTCTGCATAGTTTTTACTCTGAAATTTTGAATCTGACTTTTGTTTCAAATGTATTCCTTTTGAGAAACATTGAAGGGGTCTTTCTACAAAAGAAACAAAGTTTTTGCTCAGAGAAAATATTTTTCCCAATGCATTATTTTCATTATTCCCCTCCACAGATTCATCCTTCTCAATATTTTCCTGATACTAACCCTAAACTTGCCACATTACTTCTAGGGGAAAAAAATCAATGAATCCTACCATTATGAAAAAGGGGGGGGGGGGAAGGATGGAATCTCAAGTCAATATCCAAAGAGAATGGAGAAAGTGATACAGCAGGGGCACAATGTAAGTCAGAGGTATTCAATAAGAGAAACAGACAATAACTAATGAACTGAAGACATGGTATCTTCAAACTCTGGAGGGAATCAATGACTATCTGAAAGCATAATAGAAAAGCTGTGTGAATATGGATAAGATGTGGGGAAGGCAGGCTGTGTCTCATGACCTGCAAAAGAACAACTAAGCCAAAAAGGAAAGACCAAATGAAACAGACCAAGATCTGACCCAGAGTAGATAAAAGGAGGTACATCTTCTGCTAGGTGGCTAGCATATGAATCATATATGGTGAGAGAAGGAAGCACCATTCACACTGATGACCTCTTTTCACTTGCTCTAAGTCACCTCTTAAGGTTCAGACACTATGAGAAAAAATATTAAAATAACAAGGGCCCCAACACACCGATGATCAACTGTCACTTGGCTTCCACTAACTCCCACTGGACTGGTGTACTCACCGGGACTACACCGACTTGGGAATTCTCTCTCTAGCATTCCTTGTTCTCCTTTCTCCAAGGGGACCGTTGCTTCTGGCCTAGTGGCTTGATAACCTGTCAAGAGGCAATCCCAGAGAACTGAGCAGTGTTAGGGCCTATGATGAAAAATTCCGTTTCAGGGAATCTCAGCAAAATGGAAACTTTTCATTCAGAAAATGAAAGTAAGTACCATCACTATTTGGTCATAAAATAAGTTCTACCACCTATACAACTCCAAAATCAGTAAGGATATCAGATTACCCATAAATTATGTCAATGGGGAAAAAAAACCAGGCAATTAATGGGCTCATGCTGAGATATTTAGGAAAGTTGTCTTTACCCAAAGACATTAGGTTGCTATAATTTTCCAACATCACATCCCGGTAGAGGTTCCTCTGAACAGTATCTAGTAGCTGCCATTCTTCCCAGGTGAAATCCACAGCCACATCACTGAATGACAACAAGCCCTGTAATAACATAATCCTTTTTAATCTAGAGTTAATATAATGGAATAAAATGTAGAAGATATATAGGATATTATTCTGATTATTTTTACTACAGAAATTTATAAACAAGTTATTTCTTTATATCTAGTTTTGATTTATACTTTGTGCACTAATAAATCCATTAAAACAATCCTTTCTGCATTTTTAAAAAAAAAGATTTATTTGAGAGAGAGAATCAAAGGAGGGGCAGAGGGAGAGGGAGAGAGAGAATTTCAAGCAGACTCGCCACTGAGCACAGAGTCTGATGCGGGACTCTATCTCATAACCCTGAGATCATGACCTGAGCTGAAACCAAGAGTTGGATGCTTAACTGACTGAGCCACCCAGGCACCCCTCCTTTCTGCACTCTTCATTCACTTCGTCACTCGTTCATTCACCCAATGTAAAATGTTGTTAAAACTTTACCTAGGGGCGCCTGGGCGGCTCAGTCATTAAGCGTCTGCCTTCGGCTCAGGTCATGATCCCAGAGTCCTGGGATCGAGTCCCGCATCGGGCTCCCTTCTCAGCAGGAAGCCTGATTCTCCCTCTCCCACTCCCCCTGCTTGTGTTCCCTCTCTCGCTGTCTCTCTGTCAAATAAATAAATTTTAAAAATCTTAAAAAAAAAAAACACTTTACCTAAAAACCATCTGCAACCGACCTTAGGAGCATTTGATGTTTTTTGGGGGTTTTTTCTCCCTAAGATTTTATTTATTTATTTATGAAAGAGAGAGCACGAGCTGTGGGAGGGGCAGAGGGAGAGGGAGAAGCAGACTCCCCGCTGAGCAGGGAGCCCGACGTGGGGTTCAATCCCAGGACCCAGATCATGACCTGAGCCGAAGTCAGCCGCTTAACCAACTAGGCCACCCAGGCGCCCCAGGAGCATTTAATGTTACCTACTATACATTGCAATAAAAAAGGAAATAAAGCATAGTCCTGACTTCAGGGAGCTTCTGATCTTGCAGAGTGGCAAGTACACTCCTTTACAGAGTTCATATACGGCAAGACATTATGGTTTAACAAGGGTTACAACAGATGTATACTCAAGTTAAAATATGGGCACAAGTAGGTGAGGAACTAATAGTTCTGAAGAAGAGGTCAAGCTGGAAGAGGTGCAGCACGTTTAGTGGTGTGTTCCACAGTAAGTGCTGGAAGACATGGGAGCCGTGGGTCTTCCAGAGGAAGCATGTGTTAAAAATGTTAAATACCATGCTGGGTTCAAGGAACTGCAAGAAGTTCAATAGGGTACAGGCAGCAACAGAACTTGGAGTAAGTGTACACATTTCCTGCAGACACTTGGTAGACGCTACAGTGTTTTTCGTATACAAAAGTATGTTATGCTCAGAACTGCCTTTTAAAAATTGACTGTGCTACATATTAAATCATGATAGTCATAAAAGCAAAAACAGAGCTCTTACTATGTGCTGTATATTGTTCTAAACACTTTACATATATTCACACAATGATCTACACAAAGACCCTTAGGTAAAAATTACTCTTCTCTTTGTAGCTAAGAAGAGATTTTTAGGGGCGCCTGGGTGGCTCAGTCGTTAAGCGTCTGCCTTCGGCTCAGGTCATGATCCCAGGGTCCTGGGATCGAGCCCCGCATCGGGCTCCCTGCTCCGCGGGAAGCCTGCTTCTCCCTCTCCCACTCCCCCTGCTTGTGTTCCCTCTCTCGCTGTGTCTCTCTCTGTCAAATAAATAAAAAAATCCTTAAAAAAAAAAAAAAGAAGAGATTTTTAAAGTTTTCTAGCTATGCCTTTTATATCTCCCACATTTCCTTAGGAAGATGACCATTCACTGGGTCCATACTCTGGAGAAAAACAGAAGAGGAAGACCCATCAAAGACACTTCTTCACATTTAATGTCTGGGAAATATTTACTCAGAAAGGCCATGTGCTTCCTCCTTATATACAAAGTAAATCTTATAACATGTTTTTATTCTTCTGTGATGGTTTCCAGTATTACCACAGAAATGTCTGCATTGTTCCAACTGTTAGCACCTGGCAACAGGAGACATACAGGTGAGACAGTACTCCCTTCCTGACTGGCTACTCCAGATCATTATTCCGCTTCCCAGTCGAAGCACATTTCTCCCAGCTGCAACAGATTTACATACATCATTCACTTTGATTGTATACATTTGTTAAATTGTTAACTCTAGTTGCCACACGATGTTACATTAGTTTCAGGTGCACAATATAGTGACTCAACAAGTCTATAGTCCTGCCGACCACAAGGGTAGCTACCATCTGTCACCATACAACACTATTACAATATCTTTGATTATATTTCCTATGTTGTATCTTTTATTTATTTATTTTTTTAAAGATTTTATTTGAGAGAGAGAATGAGAGAGAGAGAGCATGAGATGCGGGAGGGTCAAAGGGAGAAGCAGACTCCCCGCTGAGCAGGGAGCCCGATGTGGGACTCGATCCCGGGACTCCAGGATCATGACCTGAGCCGAAGGCAGTCGCTTAACCAACTGAGCCACCCAGGTACCCCCTATGTTGTATCTTTTAGTCCCATGGTTTATTCATTCCATAATTGGAAGCCTGTATCTTCCACTCCCCTTCACCCATTTTGCCCATCCCCCCACCGCCTTACCAACTCTGGCATCCATCAGATTGTATACATTTTTATAAACATCTAGAGATCTGGGAAATAAACAGCTCACCTGGGACTTGGTCATTTTCAGCATTCAGGTGTCTCATCAAGGGTATCCTCAGCAAGGATGACCTTCTAGACTTGAGATCTACTTTGTCCTTTATAGGAAGTGCCTCATTCTAGGAAGCCAGCATCTAAGGATTCAAGGAAAGATTTGTTTGGCATGGAAATAATAACAAAAGCAGGTTCCTATACATGCAAGGAACTGTTTTAAGCATTTCTTTTCTCATTTAACCCTCACAATCCTATCGGGTAGACTGTAATTATTCCATTTTAGAGAAAACCAAGAAAGGAAAGGTCAGGCACCTAGCTAAAAGCCACACAGTAACGGGTGGACCAAGGATTAAAACACAAACCCTCGGAATTGATAGAATCTCTGATTCCAGGGAAAATTACCAAATTATGAACTATCCTTTCATCTTAACCAACTTAAAAAAAAAAAGGAAACATGTCTAAAACAACAATTTTCTCACACAGAAGTCAGAGGAGAAGGGAAACAAGGTGAGACCCTTATGTGCCGTAGCTCACTGCCTGGAGACTTTCTAGGCCACAGCACAGGGAGAAGGAACCCAAAGAATCTAGCAGTGTTGCTGAGTTAATGATACAGAATTCAGAGTCTGAGAAAGAAAAGATGACTAACACTTGCCAGGCAGTAAAACCAGAGAAGAGAGGGAAAACTCACTCTAGGTTCCTTTGAGTCTCTGGCTCAGCACTAATGAGCTGTTCGGAAACTACCAAGGCCACTGGAAAGGAGCAGGTGGAACAATTCCTAGTGCTCACACAAGATCAGGAACAGTTAAGCGTTCCCACTAACCTGGGTGGAAAGACCTTCTAATATGCCTGGTCTCAAGAAATGCAGAGGTCTCAGGAGAATATTACCTCAGAAATGGGGACAAAACAAACCTAGACAAATGACTCTTTTGGCACCACCTAATAAAGCTTAAAAGAAAGCCTCCAATGAATCAAACTGTTTCAAAGTAACTTGGTTACATCCCAGAACCAACCTCAAAAGTAGTTAAAGGAATTAAAAGAAAATCCTTCAAACAATATGAAACTCACAATATATGACATCCAATCAAAAATTACCAGACATGCACAGAAGCAAGGAAATATGACCCATAGCTAGGGGGAAAAAATCAAGCAAGAGAAACAGACAAAAATGGCCAAAGGGAGAGACCTGGTGGACCAGTACACCAAAAATGCTATTCCATATACTCCATATATTCAACAAGTTAGAGACAAGCATGAGCATGATAAAAAATAATAAAATGTTTAACAAACACTATTGAAACAATAGGATACTCGTGTTTACCCCATACCAAAATTAACTCAATAGATTATAGATTTAAGATTGAAACTGTTGGGTGCCTGGTGGGCTCAGTCAGTAGAGCATGTGATTGTTGATCTTGGGGTTGTGAGTTCAAGCCCCACGTTAGATGTAGAGATTACTTAAAAAAAGAAACAGTGAAACTTCTAGAAGAAAGCACAGAAAAACTTTAAGGGACCTTGGATTAGGCAAAGATTTCTTGAAAGGGCACAAAACGCACAATAAAAGAAAAAAAACCTGATAAATTAGGCATCAAAATTTTTGATATTCAAAAGACACTTGCAGGGGCGCCTGGGTGGCTCTGTCCTTAAGTGTCTGCCTTCGGCTCAGGTCGTGGTCCCAGGGTCCTGGGATCGAGCCCCACGTCAGGCTTCCTGCTCGGCGGGAAGCCTGCTTCTCCCTCCCCCGCTCCCCCTGCTTGTGTTCCCTCTCTCACCGTCTCTCTCTCTCTCTCTCTGTTAAATAAATAAATAAAATCTTTAAAAAAAAAAAAAGACTTGTAAAATGAAGGATCAAGCTAGAGGCTAGAGTAAAATATTAACAAAATGCATACCTGATGGGGCGCCTGGGTGGCTCAGTCCTTAAGCATCTGCCTTCAGCTCAGGTCATGATCCCAGGGTCCTGGGATTGAGCCCCGCATCGGGCTCCCTGCTCAGCGGGAAGCCTGCTTCTCCCTCCCCCACTCCCCTTGCTTGTATTCCCTTTCTCACTGTGTCTCTCTCTGTCAAATAAATAAATAAAATCTTTAAAAAAAAAATGCATACCTGACTAAAAGACTTCTATCTAAAAAATAAAAAGAACTTTTCCAACTTCACAAAAGAGACAATCTAGTAAAAAAGAAATAAAAGTTTAAACAGACACTTCCCTCTCCAAAAGTAGAGAGATGGCTAATAAAAACACAAAAAGCTGCTTTAGGTTACACAACAAAAGCAAATTAAAACCTAAATAAAATATTGCTACAAACCCATTAGAATGGCAGTAATTTAATCTATCTATCTATCTATCTACTCTAGGCCCAACTTGGGGCTCAAACTGACAACCCTAAGATCAAGAGTCCCGTGCTCCACCAATGGAGCCAGCCAGGTGCCCCAGAATGGCTATAACTTAAAAGACCGAAATTACTAAGTACTGACTAGGATGTGAAGAAAAAGAACTCTCCTGCACTGCTGGTAAAAATACAACATGGTACAGCCACTTGGACTTGTACATGAATGCATACTGCAGCTTTATTCAGAATATCCAAAACCGACCCCCCAAATCCAAAACATCCATCACCTGGGGAATGAACATGTTGCAGCATATCTGTGCCACCGATTATTACTCAGCAGCAGAGAGGAATACACTCATGATAAATGCAAAATCATGGATGAAGATGAAAAGCATTATTCTAAGCGAAAGAGGCCAAACACCAGCGACTGACAGAGTAGGCTGTTAGCTAGATATAAGCATGGAACAAGTGATTTCCGATTGTAAAAGGGAGGAGGCCAAGCTCCAAACACCTGGGAAAGACCCCATGGGATATGCCTGCATTCTTCCCTATGACCACTGCCCTACAGTAACCTGGAGCTTTATTATAATACATTTACACTGTGGTTTTAACCCCCTCCCCAGAGAATGGCTGCCATGACAGTTCCGACAAGGACCATATAAGGCCAAAAATTCCTCCAGTAGATGGAGACCCTTAGATGACTGGCTGCAACCTCAGTCAGAAACCACCCTACCTATGACCCATAACCTATCCAAACACAAAAAGAAAAAACAACCCTGACCCAGGGTGCAGCTGCAACCTCTGGGCCTGCTCGCTCTCCCATCTCAAGAATGTACTTTTGCTTAAACTGCTATTAAACCTTTGCTTGCTTAAGAGTTTGGCTCTGAATTCTTTCTTGGCGGAGCTCAAGAACTGAGGCCAGGAAATGGGACTCCCGTTGACACAACTACTTACTGTATAACTCAGTTTATATGAGGTATTAGAATACATGTAACTATAGAAAGCACATAAATGATCACGAGGTAACAGAGGATGGAAATATGGTCTCAAATGGAAAGGGGACACCAGGGAACTTTTGGTGTTGACGCAAAACCAGGGAACTTTTGGGGTTGACGCAAAAGTTCTATGCATTGATTCAAGAAGAGGTTACACGTTGGTATACCTTTGACAAACTCATCAAATTTGTACATGAAGAACTGGTAAGAGTTACTGTAGGTAAATTATACCTCAATTAAGCTAAACTTGCCTACAAAAAGCAAAACAAATACAGGCTATCTGCCTCTGACACACACTTTGTGTGTCCTTAAACTCTGCAATGAAGTCTCAACTGAAATCTCAAATACATATCTCTTGTTGAGACTTCATCTTCACAAAAAACTCAGCTGGTCTCTTACATACTCTAAACAGTTCTGACTGTTAAAGAATGAACTCTGGCTATGAAAAATCAATTTAACAGAGAGTAATCTAGAGATGCCAGGACACCCTAGAAATATATTAACACAGCTTAATATTCTCAATATCACACTGCTGAGAACTCTGAAGGAAAATGCAACTCTGTGTCTTAGGCTATAGGACAACTGAAGGAAACAGTACCGGATTTCAAGGATAATATGAGAAAGACATTTATAGGCCAATTGCATTTATTAAATTAGCTATAAAAAGCCTAAATAAAATACTGAGAAACCACATCCACTGATATATAGGAAGATCACTAAGAAAACGAAATACAGGAAGAATCATACTAGACACAGCTGACTTTATTCCAGGAATGCAAGGATAGTGAGTAGAGGAAGAGGAGGAGAGAGTCCTTGAACAGACGTCCTGCTGAGTGCAGAGCCCAATATGGGGCTCAATCCCAGGACCCTGAGATCATGACCTGAACTGACATTAAAAGTCTACTGCTCGGGCGCCTGGGTGGCTCAGTTGGTTAAGCGACTGCCTTCGGCTCAGGTCATGATCCTGGAGTCCCGGGATCGAGTCCCACATCGGGCTCCCAGCTCAGCGGCGAGCCTGCTTCTCCCTCTGACCTTCTCCCCTCTCATGCTGTTTCTCTCTCGCTCGCTCTCTAATACATAAATAAATAAAATCTTTAAAAAAAAAAAAAAAGTCTACTGCTCAACTGACTGAGCCACCCAGGTGCCCCACCACTGACAATTTAAAAAAAATATATTACTAAACTAGAAATAGACAAGGAAGAGTATCTACAAAATAATCCGTGGCATTTCTTTAAACTGAGGGACAGGGATAACCTCTCTCTCAACATTTAGTCAAAAATGTACCACAAATAAAAACCTAAGCAATAAAATGGGAAAAATAAAGGAATGAAGACTGGAAAGGAAGAAACAAAACTGTCATTATGCAATTGTTTTAGTATCAATATAAACATTAATTGCAATTTCATATTCAAACAAACAATAAGATTTAAAAGGGGGAGAAAAAACAGTATTTACAAGGTACCTGGGGGGAAAGTGTGCAAGACAGAAGTTTTATTATAGCAAAAGGAAGGACACCTGGGTTGTTCAGTGGGTTAAGCATCTGACTCTTGATTTCGGCTCAGGTCATGATCTCAGGGTCATGAGATGGAACCCCCACTCAGGCTCCGTCATGAGCGGGGAGTCTGCTTCTCCCTCTCCTCCCTCTGCCCTTCCCCCAACTCATGTGCTCTGACGTATGCTCTCTTCTCTCTCAAATGAATAAATACAATTCTTTAAATAAATAAATAATTTTAAAAATATATCATTATAGCAAAAGGATACAAATCATAACCAGTCAAATGGAGAGAGACAATAGGGTAAGTGAGATTTGGGATCCTCCCAAACCAGAAGCTTCCATTGTCCTATCCCTTTGGAGTCAGGGACACATTACTCATCCAGCATATCTACGAGTGACAATATGTAGGGTCCTGCCAACCACAGATGCTCACCTGAGCTTCAGTGTCTATAGTTTTTATTAGAATTTCTTTAAGTAAGCATGATTGAGCTAATCACTGGCCATGTGACTCAACCTCCAGCACCCTTACCATCTCGGAGGTTGGGCTGGTATCACCAGGCTCAAAGCCTCAACCCTCTAATCACAGGGTTGGTCTTTCTGGCATAAACAGCCCCATCCTGAGTCACCCCACTGGCACAGCTATCTATAGACCCACCATGAGTAACAAAGACACTCCTGTCACTCAGGACATTCCAACAATTTAGAGGCTATTTCCCAGGAGCTGGGGACAAAGGCCAGACAAATTGTTTATTACAAAATAACTAGCAAAAGACGAGCATTCCAAATATGTGGAGTAAAGACAAACTTCTCAGTTTTAAAATTGGCCTATGTAATATATAAAGGTGGTGGATCACTATGTTGTACACCTGAAGCTAACGTAACATTGTGCATCAACTATACTGAAATTTAAAAATTAAAATAAGTCAATAAAAAAATAAAATTGGCCAATAAACATATAAAAAGATGATCAACCCTGTTAGTAATGAGAACAGTGCATATGGAGACCACAATGAGATGATGTTTATACCCAAAAGACGGTCAAAAAGCAAGAATGAAAATACTAAGTGTTGGAAAGCTTACGGATCAACAGGCACTTTTATACACTGCTTATGACAGAGTAAGGTGGTACAAAAGCAATCTGGCTTTTCCTTCTAGATAAAAATTCATCTACTTTGCGTCAGAAATTATACTTTTATTTTTATTTTTTATTTTTTAAGATTTTATTTATTTGTTAGAGAGAGAAAGACAGCACAAGCAGGGGGAACGGCAGAGGCAGAGGGAGCAGCAGACTCTTTGTTGAGCACGGAGCCCGATGTGGGACTCGATCCCAGGACCCTGGGATCATGACCTGAGCCGAAGGCAGACCCTTAACCGACTGAGCCACCCAGGCATCCCAGAAATTATACTTTTAGGTATATAGCCTAGACTACACAAATTCTCACAATGACTATGAGACATACAAGACTTTTCAGAACTTCACTACTTTTAACAGCCAAAACCCAGAAACAATACAAATGTCTGACAGCAGGAAAATGGATGCATGAACTACATTGTATTTATGCAATGAAATTCATATTAATGAAACAAGCTGACATGCAAGATGAATGAACCACAGACTTGTACTGAATCAAGAAAAGCACGGAAGACCACATTATAATATCCTTATTATAAAACTTATAAACTAGAAAAACTAAGGAGTGTACTCTCACTACCGTTAAGAGTATATTCATATACATGTGATAAAATTATACAAGTCAAAGGAATAATACATACTAATTTGTGAATAGTAGTTCCAAAGTTTGGGAGGGTTAGAAGGAGAGACCAGGAAGATGGAACAAGGATGAAGACTTTTCCATTTTCAGATAATCAAATATGACCTTTTTAAACAAAACTATAAAGAAAAGCTGAGGCTAATCACTTTTTTCTAAATATGAAAGGATGATTTACCCACTGTTGCTAAAGATGTAGAAAAACCTGGCACACTGTGTGGAAGCATTAGATAATGGAACATTACTGGGGAGTCTGGTAAAACTAAATCAGAAGCCTTTGAAATATGCATTTAATCCAGTCTACTTTACCCATTAAAAAAGGAAAAATAGGGGCGCCTGGGTGGCTCAGTTGGTTAAGCGACTGCCTTCAACTCAGGTCATAATCCTGGAGTCCCGGGATCGAGTCCCGCATCGGGCTCCAGTCCCGCATCGGGCTCCCTGCTCGGCAGGGAGTCTGCTTCTCCCTCTGACTCTCCCCCCTCTCATGTGCTCTCTCTCTCCTCTCATCCTCTCTCTCAAATAAATAAATAAAAATCTTTTAAAAAAAAGGAAAAATATCCATAAAATATAACTCAGTTTAAAAATACATTTCAAAACATTACAGATAGTTTAAGGTGATTTTTATCTGCTTTTATTGATGATAAGTATATAATGATATTGTGATACAAAAACTGAAGAGAACTCCATTTAATATGAAACATAAATACATATAGTTAGAAAATATGTATGTGTATGTTTATATATAAATCTAATTTAAAAAGTTAACAGAATTGTTTGAAATATAAAAACTCCCATTAAGAAAGTATACATTTAAATAATAATAGCTACCTTCTGTCAAGTACCTACCTGTTATGGACTTAATATTTATATCCTCCAGGGGTGCCTGGGTGGCTCAGTCGGTAGAGGATGTGACTCTTAATCTCAGAGTTGTGAGTTCAAGCCCCACCTTGGGCGTGGAGCCTACTTTAAAAAAAAAAAAAAAAAAAATTTCAGCCCCCAAACTCATGTGTATTTGGGAACAGAGGCTTCCGGAGGTAATTAGGTTTAGATGAGGTCATGAAGTTAGGGCCCTCAGAAGTTCCTGTGAGACAGACACCAATGTGTTTGAATGGGAAAACTGAGAATTAAAGAATTTAGCACCTTACGCCAAATCACACAAACATGAAGCAGAACGGACATAAAAAGCTAGTACTAGCTTCGCGCGGTGGCAGCAGCGTAGCCAATGCGGTTTATCCGAGGAGCGATTACGGCTAACCGAAAAAGCTAGGGCTAACATGATTTCATGCGCGTGCAAACGCACGTGTACACTCGCTGATACGCACACACATTCTAAGTGTTCACTGCACGGTTTTAACTCGTTGATCTATTCATGGCGGGTGAACCATTTTGCTATTCTTTCGACTTTTCTGTACGCTTAAGTTCAGCATAAAAAGCTGGGAAATGGAACACGCCAATACACACACCCAAGCGTCTCCCTGCGGCTCCTCGCGTTCCAATCCCACACGCCTCTCCCACGAACACCCTGCACTCTGCGCTCGCACCCATTCACAGCCCCCGCAGGGATCACGGGCCCCTCGGATGCTCACACTCGGACCCTAGGAACCTCAGGTGACCCCCAATCCTTCCCTCACCGACCAGACCCCGACGGGCTCCTCGGTCAGTGGCTCGCCCAACGCCTCCATCTACGGCCCGGGGCACGACCCGGAGCCCACCTGTCGCTGTCAGTAGGAATTGTCTTTCGTTCTGAACACTAATGCCAGCCCAACGCCCTGACAACCCCGAAGCCCCCTGAAACAGTAACCCCCCACGAGTACCCACCACCAACCGCATCTCAGGTCGCAAAATTCCCACAGTGCGGGGCTCTGAAAGCGTCTAGCAGAAAGCCAACTAACCGCGACCGCGAATCTGTGACCTTACGCCGTGGGAACCCAAGCTTCGGTACGCCACTTCCGCTTCCGCTCACCTGGTTTGGGGCCCGTGTCTCGGAATCAGTGGCACTTTGGAGTCAACAATCAATCCACAAACCCTCATTCTGGCCCTGGTTAGTATTTTATCGCTGGGCAACATCGCCGCGTCGATTTCGTTGCGATGCGGTGGTAGCGGCCATTGTGGACCGTGCGCCGCCATCTTGGATCGTGCGCCGTACGGAGCGAGATGGCCACCCTAGGCGACCGGAGCTGGCCGGCCAGACCAGAAGGGTGCAAATGCTACCCATCCTTTCTCTTCTTTTCAAGACTTATCTCCGGTTCTTCCACCTTGGCAGCGCCTGTCAGTGCCGTCGCGCATGCTTAGTAGGACTTCATCGCTCTCGCCTAGTCTTCGACCTGAACGGAGCGCTAAGCCAATCACAGACCAGGCCTGAGCCGGAAATGGTTGCGCCCGCTCGGTCTCGTCGCCCTGTGGAAGCCGCTCGGTGGGCGCAGCCATATTGGGAAGGTCTGGATCCGTACAGCGAAGAGCGGACCTGGGGGCAGGGAACTGGGGGCGGCGAGGACGCTGGAGGCACATTTGAAGAAAACGGGGATTAGGAGAGTAGAAGTGGATCTAAAGAAGCAGAGGCGACGTGAGGATGTGTGCGTCCTGACCGGAAACGGTTGTGGACCAGATACTGGCAACCGCGATCCACGCCAAAAGAACATTACTTGCTTGGATCTCGCGTCCCAAGATAGACTGGGTACTTTAAAGAAGGATCCTGTATGTCCTCGTTAGTCACAGCCCGCCCGGTCATCTGTTTTTCTGAACACTGTGTAGATAATGATCCCAGCTGCATTATTTAGTCGATTTCCCCACTGCTAGGTCGAACCGTCTCTATCCTAAGTCAAGTGTCCCCATCTGCATGGCTCAGATTTCGGACGTTCTGTTCCATTGTTCTCGTTTATCCCTGCGCCGGCACCATGTTTTAGCCACGGGAGCTTTCTGAGTCTTACAGTCTGATAAGGCAAGGCCTCCTGCCATAGTCTTTTTCTACAAGCCTCTGTTCTTTAGGCCCTTTATATTTTCAAATAAAATTTTAACTCACCTTATCAGCTTCCACCAAAAGAAAAAAAGTGTTCGGGATTTGTATTGGTACTGCATTGAATCTATAAATCCTTTAAGTGACATCTCTACAATAATAAGTCTTAAAATTCATGAACACTGTGTATCACTCCACTTAGTTAAATCTTTAATGTCTCTGAATAAAGTTCTGAATAATGTTTCTTACAGTAGTCTTATACGTTTTTATTAGGGTCATTTCATGATACCTGAAATTTTTAATGCTCTTGTAAATGATATTGTACAATTTCATTGTCTCTCTGTTGGTATATAGAAATACAATCGATTTGTATATTGATATTATACCAAGCAAAATTGATAAACTGTCTTATTCTAATCGTTTTTGTGACTATTGTGTTGTAAATTTTTGAAACTTCATATTTTCCCACTGCCTCAACATCCCCATAAACAGGCCTAGAGTACACCAATCAGGCAACCAGGTGTATCCCTGTAATAGGGTTCGCCCCTGCACAAGTTCCTTTTCCTACCCTTCCATGTGACCTAGTTTCATACGGAAATATTCTCCAGTCTTTTCTTGTGTACTCCCCCAATAGGGCACTTCTAATAGGGGGTACTTCCTGACCCTCAATAAGGGCATTTACTCATGGATCCTTGCTCTCACTTCATTTCCTTGGTTGAGACTGATCCCCTGGCACTCCTTCCTGAGCAACCTCCTCTCAGCAAGCAATGACTCTGTGTCTCAGGACGTGTGAGTATAATAAACTTTTTTTCCTACAACTCTCCTGTGTCCCCTCTCCTGGCTGCAGCTGGCTGACAATCACCTAAAGGAACGTAAAGCAGTTATTCTAGATTTTTACAAAAAGTCATATTCTCTTTTTTTTTTTAATTTGACAGAGAGAGAGAGAGCCAGAGGGCACAAGCTGGGGGGAATGGCAGAGGGAGAGGGAGAGAAGCAGGCTTCCCACCAAGCAGGGAGCCAGATCATGACCTGAGTCGAGGCAGACGCCCAACCGACTAAGCCACCCAGGTGCCCCCATATTTTCTTTAAATAGTGAGTTTCCCCCATTCTTTTCCATTTTTATTTATTTATTTTTAAAAATATTTTATTTATTTGACAGAGAGAGACAGCGAGAGAGGGAACACAAGCAGGGGGAGTGGGAGAGGGAGAAGCAGGCTCCCCACTGATCAGGGAGCCCGACACAGGGATTCCATCCCAGGACCCTGGGATCACGATCTGAGCCAGAGGCACATGGTTAACAACTGAGCCACCCAGGCGCCCCCCTTTTTTTTCCCTTTTGCACTGGATGAGACCTCCAGTCCGATGTTGAAAGGGAGTGATGAAGCAGCATTGTCTTCTTCCTGATCTCAAAGTTTCTCCTTTAAGTATGATGTTTACCAAAGATTTTTGTAAACTCCCTTTATCAAATTAAGCCTTGCACATGTGATTAAATCTCCATAAAAATAAATCCATAAACAGGGTGCCTCAGTCAGTAGAGCATACAACTCTTGATTTCAGGGTAGTGAGTTCAAGCCCTACATTGGGTGTAGAGCTTACTTTAAAAAAAAATCCATAAACTACAGAGAGCTTCCAGGTTGGTGAACATCTATCCATGTGCCAGAGGATGGTGCACTCCAACTCCACAGGGACAGAGCTCCTGCAACTGGGGACCTTTCTGGACCTCACCCTTAGGCTACACCTAAAAGGATGATGATGTATTCACTTAGCCCCATTGCCTTAAGGGTTCAGGGACATCTTGGCTGTTTTGGGAGAGTTTTGAGGTCCTTACAGAAAGAAAATCTTCCCTGGGCAAGGAAAAGGGGATCCAGCAGAAGGGGCTCCAAGGATGTCTCTAGCAAAGGAGAAATCTAGAGAAGTGAAATTGACTCAAGAAAGCACTCCAGGGTTGTCTCTGTGAAGAGATCTAGACCATAGAAAATGAGGGGAGGGGTGTTTTCTGGGATAAATAGGGCTTCTGGGATGTTCTATTGCTTGATCTGAGTGGTAGTAGATAGTTGTTCACACATAGCTGTTGCCATTTTATGTTAAATTGATACCTGCATGTGTGACTATTTAATATACTTTTCTGTACGGTATATTTTACAATACAAATGTTTTAATAATTGCAGATACTCCACTTTACACAGCTGGAAATCAGAATGAATAGCTTTTTAGTTCTTCTGTCTCAACGATGACTGCTTATCACTACGTAATACTGCATCCAATTTAATAATCGTCCTAATACACCACTAAAAATTCTGATGTCCCAAAATTATTTCTGTCCAACTTTATTTCCATGCTTCCATCAAGTATTTCAAAGAAAAAAAATAACAAAGCATCAAGATACTATTAACATTTATGCAGTATTGTATTTATTTGATTGCCTTCTATATGAAGCTGAAAGCCTCTACATGACTAGGTCAATATCATATAAATATTTCCATCATCAGTATCTTGGGTATGTGTCTGTCATGTTCTAGGCATCCATATATCTTTGCTCGAGTAAGTGAATAACTAGATTCTTTGAAGAAAAGAGAAATTGTGAATGCATCATTAGTAATTTGAGATTTTTTGTTCACCATTTAAGAGTAGAATCTTGGTGCTTGGGGATCTCGAAGTAACAATATCAGAGGGCTGAGGGTGGGATAACATGCCACCAGAAAGGTGATAGTGTGCTGCAGCCAAAGGTGAGATTTGAAAAAACAAAAAACATTATAAACTGTAAGGATAGAATTGGTGAAGTAAAGAAAAAATGAAGATGCTTGCTAGAAGCAGGATTGTTTCAGTGGCTTTTGCCTCTGGAGAGAATTTGTGGGCATTTCTGAGGGTGTGAATATCCCTCACTCTATGGTGGTGTCCATGTAGGAGAAGTACCAGATAAACATTGGCCCCAGTCATGATCCCATGAATACAACATCTGGGAAAGTCTCTCCAGCTCAGGAGAGAAGTTGCAGCAGACCTCACTGCCAAACAACTAGGGAACATCTCTCAAGTTTTATCATTCAATGTGCAGTTAGCTGTCAAGCTTTGGTAGCTAATATCTATTAAGTTGAAGAAGATACATTTACATCTGTTTTGCTAAGCAGTTATTTTTTCATTAATTATCATTAATATTTTTATCATTTAATCTTGCATTATCATTGCAAGAACCCTGGCACTCAAAATACAGATAAAAATCAACAATTTTTGCAATAGTACTTTTTTCAAGTATATTTTTTATTGATGTAAAAATACACATAATATAAAATTAGCATTTCAAAGTATACAGTCCAGTGACATTTACTACATTCACAATGTTATGCAACTACCACCTCTACCTAGTTCCCATTTTCATCATTTTATAAAAACAAATAAATCCATAACCATTAATCAGTCAGTCTCCATGCTCTCTTCTCCTCAGGCCCTAGAATCCACCAATTTGCCGTCTGTCTCTATAGATTTACCTATTCTGCACATTTCACACAATATATGGTCCTTTGTGTCTGACTTCTTTCACTTACCATGTTTTTGAGGCTTATGTTATAACATTCAACAACACTTCCCTTGTATGGGTAATCAATATTCCATTATGTATACGTATGTGTATACATGTATATACATACACATACCACATTTTGTTTATCCATTCATCCACTGGTGGACACTTGGATTATTTCCACCTTTTGGTTATTGTGAACAGTGCTGCTGTGAACATTCATGTAGAAGTACTGAAGTACCTGCTTTCAGTTTTGTTGAATATTTAGCTGGGAGTGGGATTCCGGGGTCATTTAGTAATTCTATAGTTAACTTTTTAAAGGAACTGCCAAATTGTTTTCCACAGCAACTGAACCAATTTCCATTCCAGCTATGTTCAAGAATTCCAATTTCTGCGATGTTGTCCTTAATATTAGTAAATACTGGGCATTTTAGGAAATGCTAAGAGAGAAAATGTTTCTAGTGCCCAAGGACATGTTTTCATAATAAATCCAAAGTTCCTGCATTATACAGCACTTGCAATAACTATACATGAACACAAGTTTTTTCAACCCCCTTCATCTCCTACGTTGCTTATTTTTTAATATTCCATGTAAATCTTTTATCACTTTTGCATATCTAAGAAATAAGGCTCTAGAATACTGGAGGTTTCAAGTAGTGATAGTTCATCACACTTGGCAGAAACACTACGAAAGACAGCAAAAATAAGGAGAGCAAACTTACAGTCTAATTCTTTAGAATTCTTATTGAGTTAAATTATATATTACAAGATATTCTGATTTATAAGGAAATAGAACATTCCTATTTACATGAGATTTTATTACATAATGTTCTATGTCTATGCTGAGAATTTATTAAACCCTAAAAATTATGTTCCTTCATGTAATTCCAAAAAATAATAAAGTCAAATACATAAAGTCCATGTTATATAGTATAGTCCACAATATAACCCCTACAAACCTTTGTCACTATTCAACTTAATTATTTTTTTGTATATTCAAACGGCATCATATTTGCAGTGAAAATGTCTAATATTTTTGGTAGAATATTCTCTGGAATCCTTTCTAAAACAATTATGTTAAGCCCTTACAAAATAATTTCATTCTATACATGGTTTCCAAGTTTAGCTAATTGCCCAGATCTAAAATGCCATCAAATGTAGAAAAGCTGTAACAACTAAATGAGGACATTCCATTGACTATAACATGCATCACAATTGAAGATATGGTCAGATGTGAAGAAATAAATCCAGAAATACAAAAATAAAACATAATCACTGATGCTTTTGCCACATTCACTGCTCTGTGTAGAGCAATTTCTATTTTTTTTAAGAGCTTATGATGTTTAATGACATCAAATCCTCCATAGAAAGCATTTTTAGTGACTATAATCACAGTATTTCTATAATATATGATATGATTCCTTAAGGATTTTATAACTTTACTGAACCTAGAAATTGTTCCCTTGCCTGAGAATAGGATCTCTCTGCTACGTGAATTAGAGAGCAATTAAAAGCTCCGAATTGTACCTTGTTTGAGGAAAGCATCAGCATCGTAGAAACTCTGACTGGAAAGCAAGGGCTTTGGGTGAGTGCACTAACCTCTGCCTCTGGACTTCTTCCCAGCCTGCTCCTACCTACAGGTCCTGGACGTGAGCCGCGTCCTCCCTCCACATCCCTGTTGCAGACTAGCTGCCCCCACAGCCCACATCCTTTTACCCTGGCCATTTCTCCTGCCTAATGGGGTTTTATGCAATTCGGAGTTTTTTTCATAAACTGACATTTTTATTTGTATGGCCTTTAGTCAATGGGAGATTTTTGTAATAAGAAACCAAGGACCTCCCTTCAGTCCTGAACAGGTTTTCCCTCTGATTCCAACTCAGAGTATTATATACCTTTCTAGTTTACAACTCACTAAATGTGTGATTATACTTCACGCCCTTTACTATTCTGCATTCTTAAAGTCCTATTTTTGTTTTACATTTCAGAAAACGTGAAACAATCTGTTCAATAAAATATGAAATTACTTTAAAAGGCTCTGAATTGTAAATAAAGCATTGTAGATAATCACTGCAATTAATGACATTTCTTTCCTGATATGCGATGAGTTTTGTGGCCAAAGGATTTATCTATTATATGATTTTGCAGATAATTAGTGGCTTTGACATGTAGATGAAGGCTTTACTACGTTTACTACACTAAATAGGGGTTTCCTCCTACTTGAGTTTGCTGATGTAAGGAAGATATGCATTAATTGGGAAGACTGTACCACATTCATAGCATCTGTAGGATCTCTCTCCTGTACAAATGGTCAAAGAGTTTTGACTTTCTAGAGAATGCTATCATTATCACAAAATTCATGAAATTTTTATGTACAATGAGATGTGATTTTTCTTGGCTTTTCTGCACTAACTGCAACGGCAGGGTCCCTCCCCTTAATGAATACCCTAATGTATAACAAATGTGATTTGAAAAGAATGATTTCCCACTTTCACTGCATTCACAGGTGTTGCCTCCTAAACACATAGCCTGTGACTTTCAAATGAAATTTTTGACAATCACTGCATTTACAATGTTGCTCTCTTCTGGCAAGATCCCTGTGGTATACTGGGAGGAGTCTTCAGATGAAAGGCTTACAACTTTCATTGCATCTATAAGGTTTATTTCCTATAGAAGTTCCAGAAAGGTCTACTATAATCACAGCATTCATGGCATTTCTATTTTACATGAGTTCTCTGAACAGATAGGACTATTCAAAAACTATTTCTCACATTTCTACACTCATTGCATAGAGAATTTTCCTCTATGATGAGTTTGCTGATGATTAGTAAGTGCTGACTTCCGAAAGAAGGCTTTTTGACATTCATTGCATCCATAGGGCCTCTCTCCTGTGTGAGTTCTCCGGTGACCAATGAGAGTTGACAAAGTAGCAAATGCTTTCTTACAATCACAGCATTCATATGGTTTCTCTCCTGTATGAATTCTCTGATGTACAGTGAGATAGGATTTAGCCGTAAAGGCTTTATTACATACACCACATTTGAAAGGCTTCTCACCTGTATGGGTTCTCTGATGTATAATGAGAGTTGACTTACAGGACAAAACCTTTCCACATTCACTGCATCCATGAGATTTCACTCTCGCATGACAATTTTGCAAATGGTTAGTGAGACCTGACTTCTGGATGAAAGCCTGTTGACATTCATCGCATCCATATGGTCTCTCTCCTGTGTGAATTCGCTGATGAATCATAAGATGTGCCTTAGTGGAGAAGGCTTTCTCACAATCTGAACATTCATATGGTTTCTCTCCTGTATGAATTCTCTGATGGACAATAAGATGTGCCTTTGATGTGAAAGCTTTATCACATACACTGCATTTGAAGGGCTTCTCACCTGTATGGGTTCTCTGATGTATAATGAGAGTTGACTGAGACGACAAAACCTTCCCACATTCACTGCATCCATGAGATTTCCCAACTGCATGCTGAGTTTTCTTATGATTAGTAAGATCTGACTTCTGGATGAAGGCTTGCTGACATTGACTACATCCATACGGTCTCTCTCCTGTGTGAATTAGCTGATGAATCATGAGTTGAGCCTTTTTTGAGAAAGCTTTCTCACAATCCGAGCATTCATATGGTTTCTCTCCTGTGTGAGTTCTCTGATGCACAGTGAGATGCGTCCGAACCATGAAGGCTTTATCACATACTTTGCATCTGAAAGGTCTCTCTCCTGAATGAGTTCTCTGATGTAAAGTGAGTTTTGACTTCCAAGGAAAAGCCTTCCCGCATTTACTGCATGTATAGGATTTCCCTTCTCTATGACGAGTTTTCTGATGATAGATGAGTGCTGACTTTGTAATGAATGCTTTTTGACATTGACTACATCCATATGGTCTCTCTCCTGTGTGAATTCGCTGATGGATTATGAGCTGAGCCTTTTTTGAGAAGGCTTTCTCACAATCCGAGCATTCATATGGTTTCTCTCCTGTGTGGGTTCTCTGATGTACCGTCAGATGTGTCCGAACCATGAAGGCTTTATCACATACTCTGCATCTGAAAGGTCTCTCTCCTGAATGAGTTCTCTGATGTAAAGTGAGTTTTGACTTCCAAGGAAAAGCTTTCCCACATTTACTGCATGTATAGGATTTCCCTTCTCTATAATGAGTTTTCTGATGACAGATGAGTGCTGACTTTGTAATGAAGGCTTTTTGACATTGACTGCACCCAAATGGTCTGTCCCCTGTGTGAGTCTGTTGATGAGTAATTAGCTTTAACTTACTGGGAAAGGCTTTCCTACAATCACAGCATTCATGGGATTTCTTTCCTGCATGAGTTCTCTGAAGCACGGTCATGAGTGGTTCATAAGCATTCACTGCACATTTATTGCATCCATATGGTTTCTTACCTAAAGGATTTGGGTCATAATTAGTGAGCTCTGACTTTTTTTTTTTTTTAAAGATTTTTATTTCTTTATTTGACAGAGAGAGACACAGCGAAAGAGGGAACACAAGCAGGGGGAGAGGGAGAGGGAGAAGCAGACTCCCCGCTGAGCAGGGAGCCCGATGTGGGGCTCGATCCCAGCACCCTGGGATCATGACCTGAGCCGAAGGCAGACGCTTAACGGCTGAGCCACCCAGGCGCCCCTGAGCTCTGACTTTTGAGTGAAAGCCAGTGTACCCACAATAGAATAAGCAAGATAATAAGGAAAGGTCCAGAAAAATATTTTTTTCCATTTACTATAAAAAATATTAATGAGACAATCAGTAAAATTTGAGTAAGCTCTGTAGATTGGGTAATAGTTCTGTATCGATATCAATATTCTGATTTTGATTTTTTTTTTTTTTGAGTATTTTGGTCACTTGAAAAAATTAACTTGTTTCTAGGAAATACACACTTAAGTATTTAGGGATAAAGAGCTCAGAAAAACAGGATGTGTGTATGTGTATGAATGGAATAATAGGTGGATAGACTGTGATAACGCAAATGTGGTAAAATATTACCACTTAGGGAAATCCACAAAAAGAATATGTAAGGGGTGCCTGGGTGGCTCAGTCGGTTAAGCATCTGTCTTTGGCTCAGGTGATGATCTCAGGATCCTGGGATTGAGCCCTGAGTCAGGTGCTGTGCTCTGCAGGGAGTCTGTTTCTCCCTCTGCCCCTCACCCCACTCATTCTCCCTCTCTCTCAAATAAATGAATAAAACCTTTAAAAAAAAAAAGAATATGTAAGAAATTTGTGTTTAATTTTGGGATTTCTCACTAAGTCTAAACTATTCAGAAATAACATTTTCAAAGGGAGAAGAATATAAAGAACCTTTATGTAAAGATATGTAGGAGTATTACTTATAATAGCCTGAATGCGGAAGGGATAATTTGTTTCATATTCACACAATGGCATCCTGCACAGTACTCTGGTACTATTGATCTAGTGCTGGTTACACAGCATACTGACTGTAAAAATTAACTGAGCTGTACCCTTATATCTATATATTTTTGTGTGTGTATGTTATACTTCAAAAAATTTTTACATAAAAAGGTAGGGAAAAAAAAATTAGGCAGGAGTCAGGAAATGCTCACATGTAGGAGGAATTTGGATATTATACTAATAGTAACAGGATGCCATTCAAGGTAATAGTGGGAGAGAGATGACATGTCCTGATTTTCACTTTAAGAAGTTAATCCTGTGTGCATATATATCAGTTATCACACTAACAAGGTCTTAAGTATTGTGACATAAATACTATTTTTAGGATTGTGGACTGTGCTTGGGAAAATTGGTAAAGACCTGCTATGGCAAACAGCATTTTTTTGGATTATACTTTAGATCTTCCCTCTTTTCTCCAACTCAGAAAACTGTTTTTTCCATATGATGGTTTAATTATCTTCCATACCCAGATAATTGTCAGTACCTGATATCTTTATAAATCTGCATGTTTCAAAAAAATATATATATATATAAATCTGCATGTTTCTAAAGTTTGTTTTAGTCTTCATGAATTTGGGGGGTGAGAGGATGGAAAAACTGACTTCTATTACTTTTTAAAAATAAATAATAAAAAAAGACCAAGAAATCTGGCTATTATGTAGAGAATAGAGAGAAGCAGGAGTAAAGAAGTGAGAGCATTCTCAAGAAAACTATGATAACTTTGGCAAGAGACAATGGATGTTGGGGCTTGGGTGAAACAATAGTTATAGAAAGGAGTGGAGGACCCCCAGATATAATATGGAGAAAGTACAGACTATACTTGCTAATGGACTGGATTTGTGGTGTAAGTGAGAAGAGGAACCAAGAGTGACATGACGTTTGAAGTAGTTATTAGATTTCCAAGTGCAGAAATGAAATATCTAGGCGAATGTGTGTGGATAAAAGAAGGTCTGGGCTGGAGACAGAAATTTGGGGCTCATCAGCGTATAAATAGTATTCTTAAGGCCATGAAAATGAATGAAACCACACTGATAGAAATAGGCAAGGATGAAGCTTCATGCTCTGTGACTCTGGAGACTTTTGAAGATGCCCAGAGAATGGAGAAAGTCCATCCATCAGGTGCAAACAATGACCAAAAAAAAGATGCCAACATGTCTTGAACAAGTATCTGGGAGAGGCAGGTTAGAATGAAGCATCCTTGGCTTCTCACTCAAAGATAAGCATAGTTAAGCTCTCTTACTGATTCTTCTCTAATTCTTCATGTAACAGACAACAAGCTGTAATATATTTAGACACCACACTATGGTCAACATTCCCACCTTTTAGCTTGTTTTGATACATTTTCAGATGGCCCACAGAAGTCCAAAAACCTGATCCCAGGATAAAAGGCTTCTGTGTTAACTAGAAGAATTGTTACATCACTTGATCAGGTAAAAGGGGTGAAAACAAGAGCTGTAGAGAAAATAGGAAGGGGCACTGCCAGTGAGGAAGTAGAAGAGGAGGAGGAGGTCTGGAAGCTGCACAGGAAACATTATACTGAACATGAATCAATCCAAAGAGAGAAAAAGAGGTGCACATCTCCCTTGAAACACCAGGCAAATGAGAGCCTCATTAATGATTTCTGTAATTACCTTGATTTACATTAATGATTCTGTAATTACCAATTATCTGTAACGACCTTTAAAGTTTTAGCCTTGTTAAAACACATTTGGAAGGGGTCATCCCCTCATGGCCAACTATGTTACTTTCAAAGTCTCACATCTTCTTGTTCTCAGTTGCTCACTTACCTGAAAAGCACTGACATTGCATTTCATCTTCTAGGCTCCATGACTCTTCTCCATGCTCGAAATTAAGGATCATATCTGGCTTGGTAGCTGGATAGCCTGTTCATGGGAAATGACAAAGACTTGGACACTTATAATTGGACTTGGTGGGGGATATCTAGGAAAAGCACAAAAGTCTCAGGAATTGACATAGTTTCACCTTGACAGATCAAATATCTATCGAAGGTGAGAGCACATAAGTTCTATATGGAAACAGAAGACAAAGAATCTATTGCCTATAAACTAAAGTCCAGTATCTTAAAGCTCTTTGGAAGCCAGGGCAACTGAAAAAGAAAAGGCTATTGTCTGTGACACTTTGAATGACACACAGCAATCATCTTTAACTATTGTCACAGGTTGCTGTAATTCTCCAACATCATACCCAGATATAGATTGTTCTGAGCAGAACCTAGTAGCTGCCACTCTTCCCAGGTAAAGTCCACAGATACATCCTCAAATGACATTAATCCCTATAATAACACATTGTTCTTCAATTTGTAGTGACCATTACTGATGTGAAAAAGACCTCTAGGTATATGTTCTGGTTGTTTTTACCATAACTTACAAAGGCTATGTCTTTGTGTAATAGTTTTCATTATTCATTATGGAAAGAAGTAAAATGCCATTAAATCTATCTTCCCATATCATAATATATAGATGTGTTAAATCAACATGTTGTACATCTTAAATTTATATGTTATATGTCAAATATATTTCAATTAAAAACTCTATTGCAATTGTACACTTAATTATCAACTAATCCGACAAATTAGAAGTTTTTGAAAGGTATATCCATTAAATCCTACAGGTAAAATATCCCTGAAATAGAAATCTCTGAAAAATATTTTTTTAAATTTTTATTTATTTTTAAAAACATTTTTAACATCTACTTAAAGATAAAGAACTAAGTGCTAACATAAAAACACAGCAAATATTGGCCCTCAAGGAGCTTTTATATATTTTTTCCCAACAAAATACTACCTTTTATTTATTTTTATTGACGTATAATTGACATAAAACATTAGTTTCAGGTTGTGCAAAATAATGATTTGCAATATCACAAATATTGCAATTGTCACAGACATTTGTGAGATGACTGCCACAGTAAGTCTAGTTAGCATTTACCACCATATATAGTTACAGGGAAACATGTATCAACAGAAAGAACATAGAATCAGACTTGAAATGACTGCACATGAGTAATTATAACCCAGGATATTAATATGTTTTTAATATATTGAGAAATAAAACATCCAAAATATGGGGAAAGAATGAAATATTAAAATGACCATTCAGGGGCACCTGGCTGGCTCAGTCGGTAGAGCATGTGACTCTTGATTTTGGGGTTGTGAGCACAAGCCCCACACTGTGTGTAGAAATTACTTAAAAATAAAATCTTTTAAAAAATGACCATTCAGATGTATCTCTGATGTTCAGATGCGTATGAACCATCAGAAAATTGAGCAATTGAAACTTGAACAATGTGGAGGTTAGGGGCACCAACCCCCATGCTGTTGAAAATCCACGTATAACCTTTGACTCCCCCAAAACTTAACTACTAATAGCCTACTGTTGACCAGAAGCCTTGTTGATAACATAAAGTTAATTGACACAAATTTTATGTTTTCTATACTGTAGTCTTACAATAAAGTAAGCTAGAGAAAAGAAATGTTATTGAGAAGAGATGGGGAGCCTGGGTGGCTCAGTTGGCTAAGCGTCTGCCTTCGGCTCAGGTCATGATTTCAGGGATCTGAGATGGAGCCCAGCATCAGGCTCCCTGCTCAGCAGGGAGTCTACTTCTCCCTCTCCCTTTGCCCCTCCCCTCTGCTTGTGCTCTCTCTCTCTCAAATAAATAAAATCTTTTAAAATAAATAAATAAATGAAAATAAAAAATAAAAATTAGTGTGAAATAAGGTATTTTTCGTCACTAGAAGTCCAATGCGCTACACATTACACAGAGCCACTTGAAATAAACACATTTTTTGAAATGAACACAATCTTATTTATTTTTTACTTTTATTTTTTTAAGTTTATTTATTTATTATTAATCTCTACACCCAAAATGGGGCTCAAACTCACCACCCTGAGATCACAAGTCACACGCTCTTCTGACTGAGCCAGCCAGGCACCCCAAGGACATTTTTAAATAAACAAAATGTGAGAGAATTCACTGCTGAAAGATCTGCACAGAAAAATCTTAAAGGATATTTTCAGGCTGAAAGAAAATTATGCTAGTTGAAAATTCAGATCAACAGAAAAGTAGTGAACACCAGAAATGGTAAATAATGGGATATTTGTAAGGTTCTTATTCTTCTCATTTTCTTTAAAGGGTAAATTGTTTAGGAGAGGTCATGGGCCAAATCCAGCTCCCTGCCTACTTTTCTTTTTTTTTTTTTTAAAGATTTTATTTATTTATTTGTCAGAAAGAGAGCACAAGCAGGAGGAACGGCAGCAGAGGGAGAAGCAGGCTCCCTGCTGAGCAAGGAGCCCGATGCAGGACTCGATCCCAGGACCCTGGGATCATGACTTGAGCTGAAGGCAGACGCTCAACCAACTGAGCCACCCAGGCATCCTCCCTGCCTACTTTTTTTTTTTTTTTTAAGATTTTACTTATTTATTTGACAGAGAGAGACACAGCGAGAGAGGGAACACAAGCAGGGGGAGTGGGAGAGGGAGAAGCAGGCTTCCCACTGAGCAGGGAGCCCGATGCAGGGCTTGACCCCAGGACCCTGGGATCATGACCTGAGCCGAAGGCAGACGCTTAACAACTGAGCCACCCAGGCACCCCACCTGCCTACTTTTCTAAGTTAAGTTTTATTTGACCATAACCACATCCATTTGTTTACCTATCTATGAATGCTTTCACTATAGAACAGATGATTGAACAGATTTGATAGAGACTGTATGGCCAGCCAAGCTGAAAATATTTACTATCTGGCCCTCTGTTGCCTAAGAATGAAATTAGTAACAACGTAAGGTGGGTTTGTAACAATAAAAAACTAAAAGGTGGGGCAATGGTAGCTCAAAAGACAGAGAATGGACTTAAAAGGAATTATACTGCCATTAGGTTATTAAATTTTTGGAAGTGTGAAATAGAATGTGTGAATTACAAGTGTGAAGTAGGCAAGGTAAGGTGTGTGAAATGAACAGTGTAAAATGTCATGATATCAATCCTAGGTCAACCGTGATGAATGAAAGATGTCACACTGTGAGCTCTATAGTAACCACTAAAATAACAATAAAATCAATAATAATAAAACAAGAAATACTACTTAACCCAGCACAGTCTGCCCTTGAGGCACCAAAATTCACCATTCCATGTGCAAAATGCACTTTTCCCTTAGGACTGAGAATGAGACAAACTGTCCACCCATCATACTAGAGAACCTCACAGTGCAATAAGACAAGAAAAATAATAGGCTTAAAGATCAGAAAAGAATACTGTTGCTATTTGCAGACAACAGGATTGTGTATAAAGAAAACCCAAGAAAGCCTACAGAAAACTACTAAAACTTATGAGTGAATCTACCAAATTCACAAGACAAAAGATCAAAATATTAAAAAATCAGCTGTATTTCTGTACTAGCAAACAATTGAAAAATAAAATTAAGACAAAAAAATCCTTATACCCAAGAGTAAATCAAAGATATACAAGACTGCTATGATGAAAAGCACAAAACATTACTGAAACAAAGAATGCCCAAACAAAAGAAAAGCTGTATCATGTTCATGGATGGCGAGGCTCCCCACTAATCTTTTTTCACTAAGGTAGATTTAATATAATCTCTACCAAAATTACCAAAGGCATTTTTAAAACAAGTAAACAAGCTAATTTTCACATTTATATGGATAAGCAAAGGATGTAGAAAAGCCAAAACAATAGTGAAATAGAAGAACAAAGTTGGAGAAGTTAATTATCTGATTTCAAGACGTAAGCTCCAGGAAATAATTATTTCCTCTAAGGAGCTGGTCTGATTTCTCCTTAGGAATAATACATATCATATAACTTTCAGTGTTTCTCATCTATTATTTCTTTAGGTAGAATTCTAAAGATGTCCCTTCAAGATTCCTGCTCCTTAGTTGTCCAATCAAATGAATTTAGGTACTGTGTTTGGAGATGTAATTAAGGCTACTACTCAGTTGACTGTACACAGGGAGATGAACCTGGATAATCAGGGTACAATGTAATCACATAAGCAGCTAGAAGCAGAAGAGGAAGATGTTTCAGGAAGGAAGCTGGAGAAACTGGAAGCATAAGAGGAACTCAACTGATTGCTGGAAAAGGACCATATGTAAAGCACCAGAAAGAATATAAGCAGCCTCTAGGAACAAAGATCAACCTGCAGCTGATAGCCAGTGAGGAAACAGGGGGCTCAGTCATATGGTCACAGGGAATGGATTCTATCAAAACCTGAATAATCTTGGAAGCAGCTTCTTCCCAGAGCCTTCTAATAAAACTCTGTGAGCCCACATTTATTTCAGTCTTAATGAAATCCAGGGCAGAGAAATTAGCCAAGCCAATCCCAGCTTCTGACTTAAAGAACGTGAGATAATAAATTTGCATTGTTTTAAGTTGCTAAAAGTTTGTGAGAATTTGTTTTTGACACCAAGAGGAAACTAACACATTATCGATACTGGAAACATTAGAAAGTATTTGTAATTCAATTTAAATACATCATACATTCTTACATATCTGTTTACCTGTATTCCTTTAAGCAAACTCAGTGGTCTACATTTCGTTATTCTACCTTTGTCCTAATGTTGATTTTATGGCTTATTTTTCCTTCAATTCTGAATTTAGGAATGTTTGTATGTTTCCATTTGTTAATTATTTTTATAAGCCTCTGCAAATCCATGACAATGAAGGGCAAAACACAGAAAAAAACCCACCAGGGTCTTGGTCATTTTCTTCTGTTCTTAGGAAATTGCCAGCATTTTTAGTCTACTGTCTTTTCTGGTCCTGAACATCTGACAATAGAGCTCTGATGAAGAATAAAGGAGACATTTCAATGACAGGCTAGCTTTTAGAGATTTGACAATTACTCAACACCCTTCTTTTCATGAAGGATGAATTTTTTTTTTTTTTTTAGAGCATGTGAGTGCAGGGGGTGGGGGGCAATGGGAGAGACAGAGGGAGAGAATCCCAAGCAGACTCAATGCTCAGTGTGGAGCCCGATACGGGACTCGGTCCCACGACCCTGAGATCATGATCTGAGCCAAAATCAAGAGTTGGATTCTCAACTGACTGAGCCACCCAGGTGCCCCACGAAGGATGAATTCTTAAAATCACAAAGCTGGGGTTAGAAAATGGAGTCCTCAGAGAGCAGACTAATCAGTCCACACACCAACTAGGAATTTCTAGTCTTCTACCTTCACCCCTAATACACAGATACAAATACAGAGAAAGCCAAACCTGGAGTGACTGCTCTGTACAGAACCAGCACTAGGCAACTTGTTGTGGGGTAGCTGATTCTAGACTTCTTCTCTGAGGCCTGGCAGGTTCTAAAATCTAGAGACCCAAATTCTAGACTGGAAAGCAAGATGAAGTAGGTGGAATCTGTAAATCTGTAGAGATTGTGTTGTAGGTTCTAAAGTATGCAAATCGAATTTCTTTCTGCTGAAATCATCTTCCCATTCATAACAGTATTATTTCAAAGTTGCCTGCTTAGTCTTCAAGGCACTGCATGGCAGACATTGTTCTAGAAGTTCTCTGTTCGTGACGACAGAAAGAGGAGGCCAGGACAAGACACCCCATAGAACACATGAACACCCAAAGTTTTTCCTGGGGACCAGGAGGGGAAGGGACGGGATAAGGGGCAAAGTAAGGTTCAGTAGGACCCACAATCAAATTCCCCTCCCAAGCTCCCAACACAGGGTCCATCTAGCCTCCTAGAGCAGGAGGAATGAGGACAAATGCCTCCCACACAACAAAGGAGCTCTGTAGAGCCATCTCCTGCCCCAGCCATACAGCAGGACAGACCTACCAAGATCTGACTTTGTCCAAGCTGAGTCACAGGATGAGCTTGGAATTGACCCGTGGAAAGCCAATTCCCTCACATGCTGCATATAGAAGTCCCAGACATCTTTGATAGGGTCTGACAGGCACCCTCTTCAATAGCCACTTGAATCCAGGCAGAATTCTCACGTGAAGAAAAAGAGACAAAGGCAGAGGGACTGCATGTTCCAGAACCCCTGTGGCAGCCAAATGGCCAAGAAGCACTAGCCACTAACTAGGAAGACAATGTATCCCAAACTGTACCTCCCAGAAATCTGTGGCTCAGCACAGGTGCCTCAGTTCCCAGAAAAACCAAAGAGGGATTAGACAGAGACCAAACTACACTCCCCAACTTCAGCTGGGCTTGGGTCTCCTCCTCATGGGACCTGGTCCTCACTGATGGAATTTACCTCCTTCTGACCTCTTCCTGGGAGGCTGAACAACCTGGGGGTGGGGGCTCTAGTGACTAGACTGGCCTCATCTACCCCTTTGCTCACGTGGAGAGAAACCCCACAGTAATTTTTATAATCCATTTGATACAACCTTCTTAAGTACACAGAATATTTATAATAGCTGTTTTTAACATCATTTTCTGTTAATTCTGTCACCCATGTCAATTTTGGGTCTCTACTGACTTTTCTTCATGTTTATAGATCCTAATTTCCTGTTTTGCTTTTGCATACCTGGGTAGGTTTTGACTAGATGCCAGACATTGTGATTTTGACACTGTTGGTTTTCTTGGTTGATGGATGGCTTTCTGTTCTTTAAATACTACTGGGCTTAAAGTTAAACTACTTGGGAAGCAGTTAAACTACTTGGAAACAGTTTGGTTTTATAATAGCTTTGAGGCACCAAAATTCACCATTCCATGTGCAAAATGCACTTTTCCCTTAGGACTGAGAATGAGACAAACTGTCCACCCATCATACCAGAGAACCTCACAGTGCAATAAGACAAGAAAAATAATAGGCTTAAAGATCAGAAAAGAATACTGTTCCTATTTGCAGACAACAGGATCGTGTATAAAGAAAACCCAAGAAAGCCTACAGAAAACTACTAAAACTTATGAGTTAATCTACCAAATTCACATTTATGCTTTGTCAGGAAGGTTCAGAGTAGCTGTTACTCTAGAGTCAATTTGAGCGACACCCCCCCACCCACTGAAGATCCACTTTGATTTTCCAAATGTTGGGAGGGGTTTCCATTCCAACTGGTGGAAACAAATTATTCCCAACCTGTGCAAATTCCAAGGATGGTTCTGCCTGTTCCTTTCCAGTGGTTCTTTCTCCAGCCCAGGGAGCTTCTTCACATATATGTGCTGATCACTTCAAATCATGTGGAGGAATGTGCTCATTCTGGGTGCAGCTCTCTCCTCTCCTGTAACCTGCCCCATAAATTTGAGCCACCTTGAATTCTCCAAACCCTAAACTCTGCCTCAGTTTGGAGAGACTGCCAGGATTTGATTGGATTCCCTCTCCCTATGCTACAGAATGGAAACTCTCTCCAGGCTGTAAGCTGGAGGTAGTCATAAGGCTCCCTTCATTTGTTTCCTTTCTCTCGAGTTAGCTGTGCTCATCTCCCTATTACCCAATGTCTGAAAACAGGCCATTCATATATTTTGTCTGGTTTTTTTTTGTTATTTAATGAGAGTATATACATTAAACATTTACTGTTAAAGAAAAAAGGTTGTTGGAATTGGCTGTGAAGAATTCTGTTACTTAGGTGCATTATGGAATATGCATTCTATACTCAGAATAGGATATGTTCATTTATACAATTTCAGAATAGATACAAATACATTTGGCAGCATTTGCAGCACATAAAGCTCATGTTCCTTTAGGGCATTTATGAGTTCTTTTCCAGTGTTCATCATTTGATTTACATATTTCAAAAGTATTCCATGCTGGTCACATCTAATGACACAGGTGTTAAGATTCCCTGATTGTAGAAAAAAAGTTACTGTATTTGGACCATAATTATCAAAGATAATTACTACTCTGTGAACACGCTTCTCTACATTTATTTAAAAGCTAGGTAGGAATTTACTGTAGTATGAATTCTCCGAAATCTAATGTTTTTGTGATAGACAGAATTGCCTCCCAAAGATGTTCATGTCCTAATCCCCAGAACCTGTAAATATATTACATTACGTGGCAAAAGGCATTTAAAGTAAGAGATGCAATTAGGTATTTTAGGCCCATATGAATTGCTTCTAGAGTTTCACAGCTTCACAGAGGAGAACTGTGCCTCAGGACAAATCATACCCAGAGCCTCACCCAATACTTGATTTAGAGCTTTTGAGCCAAGAAGATTTAGATGGAATTTTAGACTTTGAGTTGGTACTGTAATAGGTTGAGACATTTGGTGGTGCTAAGAGAGAGTGAATGTATTTTCCATGTAGTATGGACAAATAATTGGGTGCCAGAGGGTGTTCTGAAGGAGGCAGAATAAGGGCCCCCCAAAGATGCCCACATTCTAATCTCCAGGACCTGTGATTATTTCACAGTATAAGGCAAGGGGGAATCAAGGTAGTAGGTGGAGTTAAGGTTGCTAATTAGCTGATTTTAAGATAGGGAGGTTATCCGGGATTATCTGGGTGGGCCCACTATATTCACAGAGGTCCTTAAATGTAGGAGAGGGAGGCAGGAGTTCAGTGTCAGAGTGATGGAAGAGTTGACTGGCCATTGCTGGCTTTGAAGGTGGAAGGGGTCTGCAAACCACAAATTCAGGCAACTTCTAGCAGCTGGAAGGACAAAGAAAAACAGGTTCTCCCTGCAGCCTCCAAAAAGAAAAGCAGCCCTGTGACCCCCTTGTCTAGCAAGATGCATTTCAGACTTCAGACCTCCAGAGCTATAATACTGTGTTGTTTTAAGCCACCAAATGTATGGTAATTTGTTACAGCAGCCATAAGAGACTAATAAAGTTGTATCTCCGTATTCATTATATTCATAGGTTTTTGCTACATAATTCAATTCCTAGTGCCCAAGATTTCATTTATTAGAAAAGTCTTTCCCAGATTCCCAAGGTATAAAATTGTGACACATTAGTTTGGCAATAGAATTCCTATTTTAGAATTTCCATCTTTTACTGTGTTCAGGGGTTTCTCCTATGAGTTCTTCCACATTTTACTGAAAATGTTGTCCATATTCAGTGTCTCTAGAGGTATCTTTCTACACTTCTCTGATGTGATGAGGTAGAACTTATCACTGAAAACATCATCACATTCTTTCCTAATGTTCTGGTCCTGTGGGAATTCTTGGTAACAATGGAGATATCACCTCCAGGAAAAGGCTTCCCCACAATAGCTGCATTTCTGCCCAGTGGGATTTCATAGAAATTTAGTAAGTCTGAATTCTCACAGACTTATCCTCCACCACCACTGCATCCATAGCATTTATGTGCAAAATGAGCTCTGATATATAATGTGTGGAGGATTCTTGCTAAAGGCTTTTCTGGTATCAGATACATTCTGGTACCAGAGACTTTCTTTCCTACACAATGTCTGTAACATATAAGACATAATTTATTACCGAAGGTGTTGCCACATTCACTGCATTTGCAAGACTTATTCCCTGTGCAAATTCCCTATTATCTACTGAGGCCTGACTTCTTAGAAAAGGCTGTTCCACAAACACTACATTTCTACCCCCGAGGAACTCACTGAGGTTTAACAAGGGTTGAGTTCCCAAAGAAGGTATTTCCACAGGCACTGTGTTCATCTCGCTTTGCTCTTGTGCAAGTTCACTCATGTATAAAGAGCTATGACTCCCTGAGGAAGGTTTCTCCACCTTCAGTGAATTTATAGCTTTCTCTCTTGTATGAGTTTTCTTATGTTTAATGAGAACTGACATGTGGGCAAAGGCTTTGCCACATTCACTGCATGCATATGGTCTCTCTCCGGTATGAGTTCGCTGATGCTGAATGAGCTTTGACTTGCTCCTGAAGGCTTTTTCGCAGTCACTGCATTCGTAAGGTTTCTCTCCCGTATGAATTCTCTGATGCTTGGTCAGGTCCGACTTAAAAAAGAAAGTTCTTCCACATTCACTGCATTTATAAGGCTTCTCTCCTGTGTGAAGTCTCTGATGCGCAATGAGGTATGCCTTCTGGGAGAAGGCTTTCCCACACACACTGCATCCATAGAGTTTTTCTCCTGTGTGAGATCGCTGATGTCTATTGAGCCGGCACTTCCGGCTGAAGGCTTTGCCACACTCACTGCATCCATAGGGTTTCTCTCCTGTATGAGTTCTCTGATGTACCATAAGCTGTGACTTTCTGGAGAAGGCTTTTCCACATTCATTACATTCATGGGGCTTCTCTCCAGTATGAGTTCTCTGGTGTTCAGTGAGCTGAATCTTCCTCATGAATGTTTTCCCACATTCACTGCATCCGTGCGGCTTCTCTCCTCTTTCAGTTCTCTGATGCCTAATGAGTTGTGCCTTCCTGGAGAAGGCTTTCCCACACTCACTGCATTCATGTGGCTTCTCTTCTGTGTAAGTTTTTTGATGTTCATTGAGCTGTGATTTAGTGCTACTGGGTTTAATGCATCCAAGGCATTTAAGTCCAGTAAGAGTTGTATCCTGCTGGATGCAGACTGATGATTTCCCGCATCCACTAACCTCATCAGAATCCTCTCCTGCATATCTTCTATTCTGGATAACAAAACCTAAATGTGATTTCAAACTTTTACAATGTGAGCCAAACTTATTGTGTCTTTGTGTTAAAGGAACAAGACTTTTGCATAAATCGAAATTGTTTCCAAGTGCATAACTTTGCTGATATCTTTCCAAAGTTTTACTCCTGTTTTGGTTTTCTGGGTGCCACTGCATATGGTCAATCTCCCATATTTCTTCTAGGAAAAAGAACAATGAAAACATCCATGATAATTTTAGGGGGAAAAATGTAAAAAAAAAAATTTGCCATGGTTTGGGCTAGCTCTTTATAAGATCCCTAAGAGAAATATATCCTATGCTCTGTGAAAAAAGACAATATTATAAAACAGCAAAGGGAAAAACACCTACTTTAGAAACAACACTGAATAGCCTACAATGAATAAATATAACTTGGGATTCTTTCCAAATAGGACCTTGCAAAATGGAGATAGAAGTAAAAATAGAACCACACAGTGACTGGAATAGAACAAAACAAGATGGAGGGGATGGATCCATTCATCCAACAAATATTGAATGTGCTGGTGTTTAGGAATATATTACTTTATGATATTTGAACGTTAGAATAATATATTAGAATATTAGAATTAGAATATATCAGTCACACTAAGGCAACTTATATAATCTGTCTCCATGGAGCTGTCATTCTAGTAACAAGACAGAGAGCAAGATGGGGGGACGAGGGGATCAACAAGTAACCAAAGAAATAAAAAAATACAGATTGTGCAAAATAGTATGTATGAAGGAGATGACAGAGTAGTGGTAGGTTAATCTTAGATAAAATAGTCATCCATGACACAAGGCAAGTTAAGGTGACATCATAGGATAAGAATGAGCAATGTTATGCAGATAACTTGATGAAGAACATTCCAAGAAGGAACAGCCAATGCAAAAACACAGAGGCAGAAAAATTTAGGCATATTCAAGAAACATAAAAAAAAGGCTGGTGTACCTGGACTATCCTGAGCTTGAGTGAAGTGGAAATTGCTAAGTTTGAAAAGGGAGGAAGAATTGAGAAGATATAGATGATGTAGGAAGACTTTGTTAGAAATTAGGTTTTATGCTAAGAGCAATGGCCATAAGCCACTGAACATTTTTCGGAAGGAATACAACCCATTCTGAATTAGTATTTCCCAAAATACCAATAATCACACAGCTGTTGTATGAAAAATGAGCTGGAGAGATGAAGTTGTTGAGAGAATACACAACAGGATACAGCAGAGTTCAGCAAGGGGTAACAGCAGCACCAGCTGACCACCATGGAGATGGAGAAATGTACGAGAACAAGGACATAGTAGAGAAAGGAAAGACAATGACAGAAGGAAAAGATAAGGCTCATTGTAAGAATGAATGCCACAGGAAGAAAAGGGAATCATCAAGGATAGCTTCTCAATATGTGGCTTACATATCTGTGTAGCTGCTGGTGCCATTTAATAAGATGAGGAAGATTAGGGAGAGAGGTTTGACATTTGTGGGGACTCAAGTGCTCCATTTTGAGGGACACATCAGGCTTGAGATAATATATACATTCACGAACAAATATGAAGTATCCAGTTAGATCTATGAGTGTGGAGAAAGTTCTAGACTTCAGATAACTTTTTTTAAGTGGGCATGGAGCCCAATGCAGGGCTTGACCTCACAATCCTGAGATCAAGACCTGAGCTGAGATCAAGAGTCAGATGCTTAATGAACTTAATCACCCAGGCGCCCCTTCAGATAACAATTTTAAGTCATGAGTATATAAACAGTACTTAAATATTTTGACTACACAGAACCAGGTGAGATAATGTAGGAAGAATGGACAGAGAAAGAGGAAGGCCCAGGACAAGAATTTCATAGATTCCAAGTCTTAAGAGTTTTGGGAGAGGGGCGCCTGGGTGGCTCAGTTATTAAGTGGCTGCCTTCGGCTCAGGTCATAATCTCAGGGTCCTGGGATCGAGCCCCGCATCGGGCTCCTTGCTCAACGGGAAGCCTGCTTCTCCCTCTCCCACTCCCCCTGCCTGTGTTCTCTCTCTCACTGTCCCTCTCTCTCTCTGTCAAATAAATAAATAAAATCTTTAAAAAAAAAAAAAAAGAGTTTTGGGAGAGGAATATGCAAAGAGAATTTGAAAATCCCATCCAGAGACATCAAACAAATGCTGATCAAACATAAACAATGTGGGTTTTCATAACAAAGGGTTGGAATCAGAAAATCAGAAAGTAGGACCTATAGCACCTCATCCCAAGATTACTGACGTAAAATAGTCAACAACTGCCTTGTTACTAAACCTTTCCCCTTTCATTCTACCTGCACACCAAAACTAACTTACATAAAACACCAATCACGTATTTAGACTAATACTGTAGTCAACACTTCAATTTTCTATGTAAAAATGATACAACCTCACCCAGTCCAATATACCCAGACACATATATGTCCATCTAGAATTTAAAAATAGGTCCTTAGGGGCACCTGAGTGGCTCAGTCAGTTAAGTGTCCAACTCTTGATTTCAGCTCAGGTCATGATCTCAGGGTTGTGAGATCCAGCCCCATGTTGGGCTCCATGCTGAGTGTGGAGCTGCTTAAGATTCTCCTTCTCTCTCCCTCTCCCTCTGCCCACCCTGCTCATGCATGTGCACATTCTCTCTCTAATAAAAAAAAAAAGAAAAGGTCCTCAGGCCATCTGCCCTTGTCCCAGAGAAGAGTACAGTTGTACTGACTGGTGGAAACATCACCTTCTCCAATGAGTTTAATCATACTATAACTGTGTACTATGCTGTTCAATAAAATTTTCTGCAACGATGGGAATGTTCTGTATCTGTGTTTCCTAATATGGTACCCACTAGCCACGTGTGGCTACTGAGCACTTGAATGTGGGTGACCAGAGCGACAGTGGAACTGAATTTGTAATTTTACTTAATGTTAATTAAACTTAGGTAGCCACATGTGGCCAGTGGCCAATACAATGGACAGCACAGATACAGGTCATCTGTATCCATATAAACCATATCCGTACTTGCCATTATAATCTACTTGATATACTCATCCCCAAATTTTCTTCTTTGAACTAATGCCACATTCTTCCTTAATCTCTGTTCCTACATCATCTGTCACCACCAATTAAGAGATTCATTCCCCATCCAGGAACAAAACATCGACCTGCCTTATCTTCCATTTATCCTAGAATTCCAAGCTGTAACTTCCTGTTTCAATGCTACTCCCTAGCTATCAAGCAAGACTATCTACAAATAGCACAAAAAGTTAAAACAGAACCAAATTCACACTTTCTAAGCCAATTATTAACATAAAGTCCACAATAATCAGCCATTTCCTTTCATATAGTCTCCTACAGGCCAATGTACTAAGGATCTCCCACATTGCTTTCCTCAACTCTCTCTCTAAAATCTTTTTACTAACCCATATCATTTTGACTTGAAATTCAACTATCTTTCTTGCAGAAATTATTTTATCATTCTTCCAAAAAGTACTTTCATTCTTTCTGTAACACTTCACCAAAGCTCAATTTTCTCTAATTTTGCAAAAACAGCCCGTCTATGCCTCATAATCAAATCCTAAAAATTTTAATGGGACTTTGACACTTGGAAGGTATTCTGTCCTTCATTAGATCCAGCTCTTTCAGAGTGCAGTAGGGTGGCAGTTCTTCAACTACACGGATCAAAGCACAGCTGGCCTAGTTAAGTTTTTCCAAGCTCATATGCTCAGGGCACTCCCCATATCTAGTAGATTAGAAACCAAATCTCCAGAGACAAAGCCTGTGGTTTGAAAAAGTTCCCATGTAGTTTACACACATCCCTGATTTAAAAAGAAAACAAAACAAAACAAGACCTACTTTCAAGATGTGGGGAACAAACAGATGCAAGTGATGCTGTCAGTGAATGATTATCTAGTCTACACGCAGTAAGGAAGACTAACATAGAGGCCTTTTCTCCATATGGAAAAAGAAGCCTCATACCCACCATAAAACAATACGATAAAACATGTGATCATGACTGAGTCAGTGCAGTGTAGACACAAAGTACAGAAAAATTAGAAAAGAGGGAGTTCCAAGTGTGCACTGGAACTTGTGGAGATAAAAAGAGATCAAGGTGAAGGAAGGCGGTATCTGGCCGTAAAAATGCAACACAATCAAATGCACAGATGCCAATCCTCAGCTTATTGGACACTATATGACCTGTGGCTTTCAATAAAATCTATCACTTCCTCCTCTTTGGAATAAGTTTGTCACTTGTTTCTGGGACATTTTCTGACCCTCCTCCCACCATAGCCCCAATACTTCTCACTCTACCCAGCTGGGTTCTTATCTTTTCAACCTCTAAATATATGTGGACCTCTTGTTTTTTTAACCAGTTCTCACGCCTCCTGTTTTCTCATCAAGTTCCACCATTTTAATGCCCCCTGCCCACAGAGGAATGCAGCCATACCATTAAAAGGGACTAACTGAACAACCGAAGACAGCCGATGTGTGTAGCAACAGGTGCAATGCAAGACTAAATGATCACAGCCTACTCCGAGGTGGGAATTGAGAGTGTGCAATTCCCTAAGGCCTTTTCAAAACAATAAAATCTAACAGAAGTAGCAGAGACTGTCAGAAATAATACAGAAAATTCAAGGCAACTCACAGGTAACTAAGCACCTAACGTGTACAGCACAGCAGAACCTGAGTAAAACGCACTAGGAGTAAAAGGATTCACCAGGAGGAAAAATGATCTCAGGCTGCAACACAAAAGCTGAAGGAAAGAGGACTTCCCAGGATAATTATCCTTGGTGCCGGCAAAATATAGAATTAGAGGTCTGATCAGACTACAGAAGGGGAGATGTCAACCTGGGAATAACTGTCAGAGTACAGAGAGCTTAACTCTTCAAATATATCTGAATACACTCTATGACGGTGAAGACATTATCTGGGAGAAAGGAGGACCTCTGCTTTTGCATACAGGAAGGAGGACATCAAAGGGCAGCTGCCCTGGTAGCTGGCAACATACGGGGATTACACTGCTGATCAGACGTTAGTAGAAGAGGTCAACTTGGGACTCTCCAGCAGAGAACAGAGAGCTTAGGCCTTGAGAATGAATGAAACTTTTAATATGAGAATGAAGCAGAAGATTAAAAAAAGAAAGCAAAACCCACAAAAACCCAGAACCTGGAAGTTGGGGAAGCAGAGGCTGAATAGTACATTGACGTGCCCTAAGCGACAAGGTACGTGCAGTTTTTAGATGACCTCAGGTGAGGTGGGCTGTCAGGGAGGGATTTCAGCCCTTTTGAAAGGGGCAAGGATGTGCAGAAGACGAGAACTGTGCCAAGGGCAAAGCCATCTGTATGGGAGCAAGTCGGTGAGGAACAGGAGGTGGGAACGCTGCAGAAAGGGAAGGTAGAAGACAGGCAGAAGCTGGGCAGGAGGGAACCAGGTAAGAAATCTGGATCCTACATGAGCCAAGACTGTAATCAGATCTAGAAATGAGAAAAAAAGGAAGACCTCAACCTTTAATAGCAGGCAAAGAACAGCCCGAATAAAGAAGAGCGATACAGAAAGGAGTTGCTCAGATTTTTGTGTCACCAACTGGCATAAGAAAAGTTCTCCAGGGACGCCTGGGTGGCTCAGTTGGTTGAGAGTCTGCCTTCGGCTCGGGTCATTAACCCGGGGTCCTGGGATCAAGTCCCACATCGGGTTCCCTGCTCACTGGGGATCCTGCTAGTCCCTCTGCCTGCCGCTCGCCCTGCTTGTGAGCGCTCTCTTTCTCTCTCTCTGACAAATAAATAAAATAAAATCATTTAAAAAAAAAAAAAAAGAAAAGTTCTCCACACAACACTTCCAAAGTGTTAACCTTTCACTGGCCCACTGGAGTTTTAGTGTCCTTTCTCCCCATTTTCTTGGTTTTCACTCACTCACCTTGACAGGTTTGACTCTGAGCTGCTCCCTCTACCGTCCATAGTGGTTCTCCTTGCTCCAACTGGAAGAGTGAATCTGGTTTGCTAGCTCGATAACCTGTAAAATGGGAAATCATTGAAAACTTGGCACCAAGTATTTAAGCTTGGGGAATCTAAGAAAGCTGGAGAAAGTCTGTACATCATTTATACTTCAGTAAAGCAAAATCCTTTTCCTGGGGGAGGGAGAGCATATACACTCTAGCGCCAAAGAGGAGAATAAAAGTCTGTTCTCTACAATGTGTTAGTGCAAACCAGGAGATATTTCAGGGACACTACCGATTTTATTGAATGAGGAAGAAAAGGCAACGGATTGTGCTGCTGTCCTCACCCACTGACACCAGGTTCCTATAGTTCTCCAACATCACGTCCCGGTACAGGTCCTTCTGAGATGGAGCCAGTAACTGCCATTCCTCCCAGGAGAAGCCCACAGCCACGTCCTCAAATGATAACGATGCCTGTAACAACAGAGGCCGATGCAATCTAAGGTGGAACAGATGATGTGGAAAAGAGGGACAGGAACACGTTCTCATCATTTTCCCTTGATAAGTTATGCACACTGTGAGTATTTCACATACCACAGGACCATGTGTCTTAGTCCACTCAGGTTCCTATAACAAAATACCAGAGACTGTGTAGCTTATAAAAGCAGAAATTTATTTCTCACAGTTGTGGAAGCTGGGAAGTCCCAGATCAAGGAGCCAGCAAGGTTGCATTCTGGTGAGGGCCCACTTCCCGGTCCAAAGGCCCCACCTCCTAATACATCATCTTTGGGGGTTAAGATTCTACCATATGAATTTTGTGGGGACACAAACATTCAGACAACACCACCACGGAATTCTATTAATTAGTTCTTCTTAGCCTAAAAGAGTACTAAAGTAATATTTGAAGAAAAAAAAATACTTGCAGAGACAAAACAACGTGGAGGAAGAATGTTCATTATGTGTTTATAACAGTGAAAAACTATCCATATCTACACGTCCATCAGAAACAGACAAGGGGGCGCCTGGGTGGCTCAGTTGGTTAAGTGTCCGACTCTCGATTTCAGCTCAGGTCATGATCTCAGGGTCGTGAGATGGAGCCCTGAGTTGGGCTCCGCACTGGGCACGGATCCTGCTTGAGATTCTCTCTCCCTCTGCCTCTGCCCCTCCCCACTGCCTGTGTACGTGCGCGCGCGAGCTCTCTCTCTGAAAAATAAAATGGAAAACCTTAAAAAAAAAAAAAGCAGCTGAGGATATACTGCAGTACCTCCATGCTGTAATATATTGTGCAAACGTTAAAATCAATTTGGTAGGGGCACCTGGGTGGCTCAGTCGGTTAAGCGTCTGCCTTCGGCTCAGGTCATGATCCTGGGATCCTAGGATCAAGCCCCACATCGGGCTCCCTGCTCAGCGGGAAAAGCCTGCTTCTCCCTCCCCCACTCCCCCTGCTTGTGTTCCCTCTCTCGCTGTGTCTTCCTCTGTCGAGTAAATAAATAAAATCTTAAAAAAAAAAAAAATCAATTTGGTAGTGGGGCCCCTGGCTGGCTCAGTCGGTAGAGCATGACTCTTGATCTCGCAGTCATAAATTCAAGCCCCACGTTATGTGTAGAGATTACTTAAAAATAAAACCTTAAAAAAAAAAAACAATTTGGTAGATGTAAACCTATTAATGCCAATGATCTTCAAGGTACTCTCTTAAATAAAAAAAAAATCAAGTCCCCAAGTTGTATATATAGTATGATCCCAGATACATGAAAAAATCTTAATAATATACACAATTATATATGTATAAGTATACATATTGATGCATATAAAAATGTGTATAAATATATTCTACCACATGTCAATTATACAAAGAGATTGACTGGAGACCCAAACTATTAACATCTGTTACCTCTTGGGTTGGAGGCTGGGCAGGAAGAGGTGAAAGGGGATATTCTCTTTTGGTGTAAATACTTCTTTTTGTTTGAATCTTTTACATGCAAATGTAGCCACACATCATTTAAGTAATTAATAATACAAACGCCAGACCAGGAATAATTGACTCTGCCTTCATTTCTGAACGTGCAGTTGAAAAGGTATAAAGGGAGCATTACCACCGTCTGTACTCCAAGCTGTTATCAAAGAGTGGAACTTTCAGCTGTCTTCTGCCAAATGGCAGAATTCTTCTTCATGGAGGACCACTCAAAGGTCAAGCAGTCCATTCATTCTATTAAATAATTCAGGCTTTATTCTGGGGTAAAGTGTGGACTGCCAGAAGATTCTATTGTCCAGGTGCACTGCTTTTGAAGAATTTTGTCCAATCAAGTTCTGCTTTGGCATTATCCCCTTAGCTTACTCTGACGAACATAATGAGCAAAAGCCAAAGGAAACATCTTATGCCTTTATTACATGACTGATATTGAGGACACTGTCTACCACAAAATCTCTGTGAAGAGCTAGGAAAAGAAATTTCTTAAGCACTAAGAGCAATGAAATTACTTTCCCTGAAGAACTGGTTTGCTTTCTCCTCACGGACACTACAAATCACGTAACTTTTCATGTTTTTCTTGTTATTACAGCTGCCAAGAAATGAGACACAAATTCAAAGCTAAGCCAGCCCATAAGATCTTACGCATTTACCTCGGTTCCATCCTTAAGGGCTTTGTATGAATCTTACGACCCATGTATCTTGCCTCCTAACTTGCCCAGATTTTAAGATTATGGCCTGAACTTATTTTCCACAGATCCTGATTTTTGTCAACATATACTGTTTCATTTTATCAGACTGTTTATTTTTTAACTTTTTTAAAAGATTTTATTTATTTGACAGAGAGAGAGAGTACAAGCAAGGGGAGAAGCAGGCAGAGGGAGAAGCAGGCTCCCCACTGAGCAAGGAGCCTTATGCAGGGCTCGATCCCAGGACTCTGGGATCATGACCCAAGCCGAATGCAGATGCTTAACAGACTGAGCCACCCAGGCACCCCCAGACTGTGTTTTAGAAGCTTCCACAAATCCACTGGGAAACAAAGGACAAAAATAGGTAAAATACGCCTTACCCGGGCTTTGGTCATGTTCTTCTGTTCTGAAGAAAGGGCTAGCAACTGCAGGGTATGCTCTGTCTTCTGTCTGCTCCCAGCCTGCCTGGAAGTTATGGTCAGATATCTCAGGTCAGGCTGCTGCCAGAAATGATGATCTCCTAAGCCTGAGACCTCCTCCTTCTTCCAGTACTGATAATGTCTTATTCCTGTAGACTAGAACCTGTGGATTCAAGAGCAAATTCAACTGTAAGAGGATATGTACCTGGGACCCCAGCTTTCTCTTGCCATGCAGACTTACTCTAACAAAAGGACCCAACATTTCCTCTGTCTCTTTAACACCAAGAAAGCTTTTACATCATGGGGCCATGCTCCATAAGAAGACATGGGATGGGCAAGAGGAATGCCCCCCCTTTTTTTGGTAAAGTTAGATTAGAATGGATGTGAAAGAGATGGGAAAAAAACCCAACTCATGATCTTGTCTGTAGCCAAGTTCTTACACAAATCAATTTTAGGAAAGATAATGGATACAAGTGGTGGCTCTGGAAACTGCCTTAAAACCACCTGTGCCCACACATTCCTAAAATTTCTGTTTATTGCACTGGAGCAATTATCCTATTTGAAGACCAAGGGACTATAAAAATCATGAGCATCGTCTTATTTAATCCTCAATACTACTCTATAAGGTAAGCATGATCTCCATTTTAAACATAAGTAAGCTGAGGCTTGATCAGGTAAAGTGTGTTGTCCATGTTAATATCCTCCCTAAGTAGCAATATGGGAATCTGAATCCACATCTGCCTCTCTCCATTATGGCATATTCCTTTTCCAATAGCCTTACAATACAATTTGTTTTCTTTCTCATGCAGTTTAATAATTTTACTCCCTGGGGCGCCTGGGTGGCTCAGTCGGTTAAGCGTCCGACTCTTGATTTCAGCTCAGGTCATGATCTCAGGGTCCTGGGATTGAGCCCAGCATCGTTGGGCATCCTGCTCAGTGGGGAGTCTGCTTCTCTCTCTCTCTGCTCCTCCCCCGCTTGTGTTCTTGCTCCCAAATAAATAAACCAAATCTTAAAAAAAAAAAGAACTTTACTCCCTAGCATATCATACTATGGAGTGGCCACACGGTCATAGTTGCAAAAACAGAACCCCTGGAACCAGTTCTTGTAATATTTGCTATGCACACCCAGCCAGCTCCTCCCACACAAGGCAGAATGCAAAGGCAGAGCCATCCTTGCCTCAGCAGCTGCAGGTCAGAGATCAGTCTCCCCAAGGGCCAAGCCCTGGAGCCATGCTAGAAACTTACACTCTGAGGACACCAACACCATGAAGTCAATTTGAATTTTGCTTCACCCTGCAAGGCAGCAAATTATTCTCAAAGACTCTCTTGCTCTCTTGAATCCTCCATACCCAGAGAGCTCATCTCTGACTCATTCTCTGGCCAACTGGTAAACACAGTAAACAAGGATACCTACCAGCCCCATGTCTAATCCTGACAATGCTTTATCCCAGTGTTGGCCCTTCAGTCTAGTCTACCCGCAGTGCCAGCCTAAAAAGAATGGTATACAACTCCACACGGGTAGGAGAAAGGTAGGCAGAGGGGGTTAGACATGAATGAGTTTACAACTGAGACCTCCAGGATTGGAGATCAAGGACTCAACCGTTTCCCAGAAGCTGCTTGGCAGACTTTCCCTCACCCTTAACAGAGCAGAGGTGCATCAAATGTTCATGCCTGGAACATAGCAATGAAACCGAAAATGGCAATGGAACTACGCTGATTGGTAGGACTAATCTGCATCTCCTACTGAGCTAAGGTTAAGGTCAAGTTCCTAGATGGATGACTGTCTAAATAAAATAGGGATTTTCTTAACAAAAGGGGCATGGATGTCAGGATGGCAGCCAACAGTAGCCAATAAAATAAATTAATAGGTTAGAAGAGAAAAGCCTAAATTGATATTGAAAAAGTAGCTCATAAAATTCAGTATTCCTTTTGTTAACAAACCTATAATAGCCTAGGAATGGAGTGGCTACTTCCTTAGACTCATTATGGTACAATGGGAAACAGTTGGTTTTTGTTCCAGGTTTATGGCACACAGCTCCTAAAATCCTTGGAGTGACAAGAGTAGCTTTGATATGCCAATGAGATTATTGGTGGCTGGGGGTCCACAGACAGCTTCAGGATAGGGGGTGGTCCCCAGAAAGACCAAGGCATGATTAGAGGGTTGGAACTTTCAGCCTCATCCCCTGGGAAGTGGAGAGGGGCTGGAGATTGAGTTTAATCATCAGTGGGCTATATAATCAACAAAATCTCCTAAATTACACGGTTTGGAGAGCTTCTGAGTTGAACACTCAGGTGGTGCCAAGAGGGTGGTGTACCCCAACTCCATATGGACAGAAGCTCCTGTGCTCAGGACCCTTCCAGATCTCACTCTATGTACCTCTTCATCTGGCTGTTCATTTGTATCTCTTGTAATAAATTGGTGATAGTAAGTAAAGTATCTTCCTGAGTTCTGTGAGCTGTTCTAACAAATTATTGAACTTGGGGGGGCGGGGTGTAGAAACCTCTGATTTATTTTTTAAAAAGATTTATTTATTTGAGAGAGAGAACAGGGGGAGGGGCAAAGGAAGAGGAAGAGAGAGAATCTCAAGCAGACTCCCTAAATTAGGGAGTCTAAATTCATGTCTAAATTCCCTCCACTGATGGCAGAGCCCAGTGCGGGGTGATCTCACAACACTGAGATCATGACCTGAGCCAAAATCAAGAGTCAAACACCCAACCGACTGAGCCACCCAGGTGCTCCCGAAACCCCTGATTTATAGCCAGCTGGTCAGAAATACAAGGGGCAACCTGGGAATAGTGACATGTATCTGAAGTGTGGTCAACCTTGTGAAACTGAGCCCTTAATCTGTGGGATCTGCATGAATTCCTGGTAGTTAGCATCAAAACTGAGTTGAATTTTAGGACACCCAGTTGTTGTCCAGGGAGTTGGGAGAATTGGCTGGTGTGGGGACAAACTCCCACACATGTGATGTCAATAGTGTTGGGAGAAAAAAACAGCTTGCTGATAAAACAAGAACAAAATAAAATCCTATAAATCTCTTGTAAAAGGATACATCAAGTGTAACACCATTTGCATAAACTTCTTAAATGCACATAGAAATAGAATATATAGTTTGGAGATACACACTTAAAGTCCAAAAATTATTATAATGTAAAATTTCAAGTTAGAGGTTACTTCTAGGGATGAAGAGGAAGGAATGGAGTTGGGACTTGTAGTTGACATGTTAGTTGGAAGTCACACTGTCTTTCTTTCCAAAAGATAAGAGGAAAAAAGGAAAAACATCTAAAGCAAAACAAAAGCAAAGCAAGTAAAATCACTTTACATGCCCAATGGAGAGCCAGTGAGATGCTGGAAGCATTCCTATGAAGCATGGAAAGGCGTAAATACCACCATTCTCATTCATCACTGGTCTTATCATGTCGTTAGAGAGAAGAATCAAATAGCAGTGATCAATATGAAAGAAAAGAAATTAACAACATTTGCACAGTATTACTGTACACCCAGAAAACTCAAGTAATTGAAATGGACAAGACTCAAAAATAAGAGTTAGTCATGATGAACATAGTTAATGTACAAAACTGCTCAAGTCACCAAGTTGCACAACTGAAACTAATGTAACACTGTGTGTCAACTGTACTAAAAAAATTTAGTCAGTGGTTGAAACTGACATGAAAATGACACATGAAAAATGATAACATTCCTTTACATATATAAATACTATCTGTTGGTGTTATTATTTTTGGTATAACTGACATATATTAGTTTCAGGTGTACAATGTAACAATTCAGTATCTGTATACATTATGAAATGGTCACCGTAATAAGTCTAGTTAACATTTGCCACCAGTTATAAAATTTCAAATATGCAATATGGTATTATTATAGTCACCATTCTGTACATTACATCCCTATGACTTATTTATTCTATAACTGAAAGTTTATGTCTTTTGACCCCTTTCACCCATTTCACCTACTCCCAAACCTCAGCCTCTAGTAACCACCAAACTGTTCACTGTATCTATGAACTCGGTTTTTTCGTTTCGTTTCATTTTTTAAGATACCCTATACATAAGTGAGATCATACAGTATTTGTCTTTCTCTGATTTATTTCACTTGGTATAATGCCCTCAAGGTCCATCCATGTTGGTGCAAATGGCAAGGTTTCCTTCTTTCTTATGGCTGAATAATATTCCATTGTGTGTGTATCAATGACTGAGCCACCCAGGTGCCCCTCCAATATATGCATTTCTAATACATGTCTAAATTCCCTCCACTGATTGCTTTAGTTGAATTAAACAAAAGTTGAGATGTAGGATTATTAAAATGCAATTCAAAACATTTCCACTGTAATTTTTTCTGAATCATGGATTATTTAGACGTGTATGGTATGCTTACCAAAAATGGGAGATTTTCTAGTTATCATTTTGATATTGCTTTATAAGTTTAATTCCACTATAGCCAGAGAAAGTATTCTGTATGATTTCAATCCTTTGAAATTTGTTTAGACTGGCTTTATGGCCCACCATATGCTAATTTTTTTCCCATATGCTAAATTTTTATAATTGTTCTATGTGCATTTGAGAAAAATCATTGGGGGGAGTGTTTTACACTGGTCAAGTTTGTTAATTATGTTATTCTAATTGTCAGGGGTTGGCAGTATAGTGGGTTGGTGAACTGTTTTTGTAAATAATGTTTTCCTGGAACACAGCCATACCCATTTGTTTATGTATTCTCTAGGCTACTTTCATCTTACAATGGCAGAGGTCAGCAGGAACAGGACTATCTGGCCTGCAGAGCCTAAAATATTTACTCTCTTATTGCTCTTTACAGAAACTTTGCTGACCACTGTTAAACTATAGCCTTCTAGCTTTTCGTCTCCTTGTTCTCTGTTACTGAGTGACGTATGCTAAGAATCTCCCATTAGGACTGGGCATTTGTCATTTCTCCTTGTATCTAGCATACCCTACAATTCAGGAATTCTACTAAGTATATCATGCATCAAAATGCATGTACAAAAATGTTCGTATCAGCATTCTTTATAATAGACACAAGCCAGTAACAACCAAAATGTGTATTAATAGTGGAATGCATAAATAAATTGGGGTATAATCACACCAAAGAATACCATACAGCAATGAAAAAAAAAATGAACTATTGCTAAATGCAACAAATTAGATGAATTTCACAACAAAATATTCAGCAAAAGAAACCAGATACAAAAGGACATGTACCCTATGATCCCATTTGTATAAAGTTGGTTTTTTTTAAGATTTTATTTATTTGAGAGAGACAGAGAGTGAGCACAAGCAGGGGGAGCAGCAGAAGGAGAGGGAGAAGCAGGCAGGGAGCCCAACAATGCTGGGCTCAATCCCACGACCCTGAGATCATGACCTAGGCTGAAATCAAGACTTGGATGCTTAACCGACTGAAGCCACCCAGGTGCCCCTCCATCTGTATAAAGTTAACAGCAGCCAGGCAAATTTGATGTTTTTAGGGTAATAATTACCTCTGGAGAGAAGGGAGGAGATTAGGATGAGATGGGGCTCCTAGGGTGCTATAATATCCTATTTTTTCATTTTTAGTGTTATACTTGAAAAATACTCTTAAAGTACAGATCAGTTTCACTTATAAATGTAGAAGCAGGGCGCCTGGGTGGCTCAGTTGGTTAAGCAACTGCCTTCAGCTCAGGTCATGATCCTGGAGTCCTGGGATCGAGTCCCGCATCGGGCTCCCTGCTCAGCGGGGAGTCTGCTTCTCCCTCTGACCCTCCCCCCTCTCATGCTCTATCTCATTCTCTCTCTCAAATAAATAAATAAAATCTTTAAAAGAAAAAAAAAAATGTAGAAGCAAAAATTTTTAAATTTTATTATGAAAAGGTTCAAGCCAAAGAAGAAGAAACAGTATAAGAAAACCCTATGTACAAAGAAAGAGGAGGGGCACCTGAGTGGCTCAGTCGGTTAAGCATCCAACTCTTGATTTTGGCTCAGGTCATGATCTCAGGGTCATGGGACTGAGCCCCGCATCAGGCTCCTTACTGGGTGTGGAGCCTGTTTGAGATTCTCTCTCCCTCTGTCCCTACCCACGTGTGGAGAGAAGAGAAGAGGGGAGGAGAAGTGAGGAGAGGAGAGGAGAGGAGAGAAAAGAAAGAGAAGTATAATCAAACTCCTCATATCCATTATGTGCCTTCAATAATTATCAGCTCAAACCTAATTTTGTATTATCTACATCACCACTCATCTCTCTTCACCACAGGATTATTCTGAAGCAAATCCAAGACATCTTTTTATTTCTAGATGCAAAAATATTAAATAAAATATTAGCAAATGGAACCCAGCCACATATTTATTTATTTTTTTTTTTTTTAAAGATTTTTTATTTATTTATTTGACAGAGAGAGACACAGCGAGAGAGGGAACACAAGCAGAGGGAGTGGGAAAGGGAGAAGCAGACTTCCTGCCGAGCAGGGAGCCCGATGCGGGGCTCGATCCCAGGACCCTGGGATCATGAGCTGAGCCGAAGGCAGACGCTTAACGACTGAGCCACCCAGGCGCCCCCCAGCCACATATTTAAAGAACAAATCACTATGGACAAGTATGGTTTCTTCCAGGAATATAAGACACTGGGAAATCTAGTAATCTATAAATCAAATATTAAATAAAGAGAGAGAAGAAAAATATAAATGAAAGTAATTTTAAAGTTATTTGAGGGGCTGCATTGTACAGCATGGTGATTACTGTTAAGACTGTATTATATAACTGAAACCTAAGAGAGTAGATCTTAAATGTTTTCACCACATAAAAGAAATGGTAATTATGTGACATGATGCACATGTTAGCTAACCTACGGTAGTAATTATTTTCAATATATAAGTGTATTATATCAACACATTGTACACGTTAAACTTACACAATGTTATATGTCAATTATATCTCAATAAAGCTGGGGGGAAAATCTTTGAGAATGAGGAATAAAAACTTGATAAACCATAGTTACCATTTATTCCGACTATACTAGGTGCCAGGCACTACACTTCGTACTTAAAGAATATTTGCTAATTTAATCTTCATAACTATGAAGTAGGAATTATGACAGCTTTTTTCACCAATAAAGAAACTCAGACATTAACCTACCCAAGTCAGAGGCAGAAGCAGGTTCTTCTTACTCCACAGTTCATACACTTGCCACCTGGCCAAAATTATTTGCAGATAACGAAAACACTCAACTAGAAAATATAAAAGAATCAATGTATAAGCTAGTGGCAGTAATATTAGTAGACTGAGAGGACAAAATCAATTTAAATTTTTGTTTTTGTGCATTACATAAAATTAGAAGAAACAAAAAGTGGGGTCATGCTGAAAAAACCCACACCATTTACGATTACAACAGTATAAACTATTTAGGAATAAACATAAACAGATATGTCTAAAACACATGTGGAAAATCACCACCACAGCTGGTCAAGTTAACAAAACACTTGTGTTAAAGGAAACCCATCAAATGTTCCTGAAAGTGTTGGACCTATACCCACATCAGTTTTACCCAAATTAAAGCACCTGCGCAACAGAACATAACTGCAATAGTTTTAAAAAAAGAAAAGAAAGATGAAAACTTCCAAAGAGTTAGTAACAGGATATCAGATTCAAAATGTGTAAAATTACACCAGTACCTACACAACTGATCCCAACATCAAAATTGGAATACACTAAAATTTAACAAGAGTTATTTTCTGGACTATTTAGGAGTTTGAGCATGTCATTACATGGGTCGGAAATAAAAATGAAAACATATTTTCTGCAAGAATATCCAGTAAACAGGGCGCCTGGGTGGCTCAGTTGGTTAAGCGACTGCCTTCAGCTCAGCTCATGATCCCGCAGTCGTGGGATCGAGTCCCGCATAAGGCTCCTTGCTCCGCAGGGAGTCTGCTTCTTCCTCTGACCCTACCCCCTCTTGTGCTCTCTCTCTCAAATAAATAAAAATAAATAAATAAATATCTTTAAAAAAAAAAAAAAGAATATACAGTAAACATGGGCGCAAGAGGCCAGAAACCCCATCTTTAAAAGGATGTGATAAGCATCAACAACGGAACTCCCCAAATTCTGTCCCCAACACCGACAATGCCGACACGACCCCTGCTTCCCCCAACCAGACGCCCCATACCGCTACTCTCCCCAAGTTCTCGTTCCAGCACGAAACCTCACAAGCTCCCCCTCCACAGGGAACTCCCAAGTGATCCTTCAACACACCCCCCTAGCGAGATTTCCCATTCGCTTCCCCCAACACCTACCCCCACGCGCTCCAGGACAAAACAAAAACACCGCAAAACCCAAGGCGCTCTCCGTGGGCCCCAAACACTCCCAGAACCGACAATGACCTGGCGATAACGTCGATCTTCACCTCTGGAGACAAATCATCGTTCCACTTCCCCAAGCACTTTGCTTCAGCGTCTACCGCCCCCGAGCCCCACCTCAGCGGCTGACAGACCCTCAGAAGCGCCGAGGACGGCGGCCGACGAGGGCCAACGTGCGTTGTTACAGAGACCCGGAATCTGGCGCGAGGCTCGGCCTCTGTGACGTCATATCGCAGCGCCGGCTCCAGGCTGTTCGCCAGGAGCAGCGGTTTCCCTCACTTCCTGCCCTGCGGCGAGCGTCCTCTTTCATTGCGCATTTCGCGGGAAGGCGCTAGACGGTGAGAAGCTATTGAAAACGCTTTATTTCACTTTATTTCCAGGCCACTTTAGCCATTGGGCCCCGAATTTGTAACATTCACCAGGGGCGGTGCATATACAGCTTAGCGTCTCAGAAACTCAGGCCTGCCCAGATCTCTCCTCAGGACCGGCCGAGATGGTCTGGTTTAAAGCGCTTTCACTTAAAGAATAGGGAGAAGCTAAGTGGGCGCGGCCCGCGTAGAAGTTCACCGGAAGGGAGTTCGAGCCGAGCCTGAGCAACAGTTGGAGGGGAACAGGCTAGTCTGGGAATGCTGGCTGGAGGGGGCTCTGTGGAGAAAGCGGCATTTGCGGCCAGGCTAGGTTTTAGAGAACCGCTGAAAAAGGCGTTGGTCAGAGAGTGGGCAAACAGGATCATAAAGCTCTTGGTATGATTCGTGTGGGGGGAAACGGGGCACAAGGCTGATGGGGGTCAACGAGCGGCGGAGCTAATAGAGCAGCGTGGCTCTCCCGCGGTGGGAGGAGTCAAAGACGCGGCAAGCTTTTCTTTCCCTGAAGATGAAAAAGACCTTGAATCAAAAGCTCTGAGGGGCCCCTGGCGGGCTCGGTCACTTGATCTTGGTGTGGTTGGGGGATAGATTGCACTTAAATTTTTTTTTAAATCTTAAAAAACAAAAAAACAAAACTCTGAGAAAAGGAAGTGGTTCTGTTCAGTATTGCAGCCCAACTGAGCTCCCAGTGCGGAACTCACTCCCCACGGTTACACAACAAGGCTTAGAGCGCCTTCCAGTTAAAGGGATTATTCATCCACTCATCCAGATGTTTATAAAATGCCTACTATGTGGCAAATACTGTTCTGCATGCTAGGGTAACAAAAGCTATAAATGCAGGCAAAAATACCCTTGGTGGAGCTTACTGGAATGCAGAATGTAAAATTGCTGGTTTGAATGTAAAGTTGCAAGAGTGTTTATGATTCCCACCTACAATGTGACCTACAATGCCTGGCAGCCGGGCATAACCAAAGATAAGTAACCAAAGATGATTATTCTTAAGTCTTAAGATCTAATGGAATTTGCTTCGCTAGGTTTTGAGTTTTTGAGGGACCCATACCCCTTTCTTCCTCCTAATTTCTCTCTCATGGAATGGGAATGTCTATCCTACACCTGTCCAACCACTGTATTTTGGAAGTGAGTAACTTCTCTAATTTTGCGGGTTCATAGCTGGAGAGAAATTTTGCCTCTGGGTAAATTCCACCTGAAGTCTTACCCATATATGATTTAGATGAGACTTGGACTATATAGACTTTAGAGTTGATGCTGGGATGAGCTAAGACTTTGAGGGTTGTTGGAATGGAATGTATTTTGCATGCACAAAGGTCATGAATTTGGGGGGGATAGGAGTGGAATATTACGGACTGAATGTGTCCCCTCAGATTCACAAGTAGAACATCCGAACACCCAGCTATATTTGGAGGTGGGACCTCTAAGGAAGTAATTAAAGTTAAATGAGGTCCTACGGGTGGGGCTCTGATCCCAGTGAGTTCAGTGTCCTTATTGGAAGAGACACCAGAGAGCTCTTTCTCTGTGTAGACAAACTGCGGAAATGCCTTGCGAGGACATGGTGAGAAGGCAGCTAGATGTCTGCAAGCCAGGAAGAGTCCTGACCAGAAACCAAATCAGCTGGAGACTTGATTGTGGACTTCTAGCCTCTGGAACTGTGAGAAAACGAATTTCTGTTTTTTCAAACACCCACTCTGTGGTTTTGTTATCACAGCCAAAGCAGTCTAATACAGTGGTGAATTACATTGCTTAGAAAATTAGACAAAATTTTGGTGGCGCCTGGGTGGCTCAGTCGTTAAGCGTCTGCCTTCGGCTCAGGTCATGATCCCAGGGTCCTGGGATCGAGCCCCGTATCGGGCTCCCTGCTCCGCGGGAAGCCTGCTTCTCCCTCTGCTGCTCCCCCTGCTTGTGTTCCCTCTCTCCTTGCCTCTCTCTCTGTCAAATAAATAAATAAAATCTTTTTAAAAAAAGAAAATTAGACAAAATTTAACTTACTTTGCATTCTTTGGGTAAACCCAGCGTAGTCATGAAGTATTTATTTTTTATATATATTGCTTATATAAAGAGAATCCTGTGAAACATTTGTGGGATTATGGTGGAAGGAACAAAAATTTGGATCAGGCAAATTTAACAATATGGGCTGACCATGAATTGCTTCTGGCTTTAATGTTTGAGCTCAGGTAGAATGGCTCTACAGTTTGCTTGGTTGGTTGACTGAAACTGGACTCAGAGGTGGCCTACACTAAAGTTTAAAAGCCAGAAATTTCTTTATATTTTGTAAAGATTCCAAAAGTATATGGAGTTAGGAATGCTAATGTGTAATTATCATGTAAAGCCAGTTTACACATCCACTAAAAATATATCCCAGGAGCATCCAGAAGATAATTTCTTCAATGAAGCTGATTTGGCTACAGAAAATAGGAAGTATATAAGATTCTGGTACTATACATGAAAAGGTATAATAACTTGAAGATACACTGCTAAGTGAATGATGCATGCTATAAACTAAAGGAACCACGTAAATAACAGAGTTACGCCTAATAAGCCAACAATGGAGATAATCATAAAACATAGTTACTCAGGGGCGCCTGGGTGGCTCAGTTGGTTGAGCATCTGACTCTTGATTTTGGCTCAAATCATGATTTCAGGGTCCTGGGATCGAGCCCTGCGTTGGGCTCCCCACTCAGTGGGGAGTCTGTCTCCCTCTCCCTTGCCCCTCTGCCCCAAAATAAATAAATCTTAAAAACAAAACATAGTTACTCCAAAAGAAGGTAGAAAATGACAAAAAGGGGAGCAAAACCAGATGGGATAAATAATAAATTACACATTGTTAATTTGAACCTAACCACATTAATTATGATCTAAATACCCCAGTAAAAAGAGATCATCAATCAGATAAAAAAGGTCCAGCTACATGCTGCCTACCAGAAACTCTATTTTATAAAGATTTTATTTATTTATTTGACAGAGCACAAGCAGGGGGAGCGGGAGGAAGAGGGAGGGGGAGAAGCAGGCTCCCCACTGAGCAAGGAGCCCAATGCGGGGCTCAGTCCCACGACCCTAAGATCATGACCTGAGCAGAAGTCAGATGCTTAACTGACTGAGCCATGCAGGCACCCCTAGAAACTCACTTTAAATATTAGGTTAAAAGTAAACCATGTTGGGGTGCCTGGCTGTCTCAGTTGGGGTTGTGAGTTCAAGCCCCACGTTGGATGTAGATATTACTTAAATAAAAACAAGTAAGTCATATTAAATAGAGATATGAAAGCTATAAAAAGAAAGGCCCAATTCAGATTTCTAGAGATAAAAACTACAACTTCTGCGGTAAAACATACATTTGATGGGATTAATAGCAGATTAGATATTGTATAAGAAAAAATTAGTGAACTTAAAAGACACAGCAATAGAAACTATCCAAAATGAAAAACAGGTCGGGGTGGGTGGGGAGTCTAAAACCTAGGAACAGTATTTTAACCTATTTGTGTATGCAAAAGGAAAGATCAGTGAATTTTATAACAAGGCAAAGAAACTCAAGTACAAATTCAACGACAATGAGAACAAAAGCTTTTATTAAAAAGAGAAAAAATGCTTAGAGAACCTGAACTTAAAAGAGAAAAGCCCTGAGTTCTTGGCCAGGGGGGTAAGAGGTACCATTGTGAGGAATGCCTAGTGGAAACTGCTAACTGCCCTCCACTCTCTGATCAAGATAGCAAATAAACAACAATATTCTGGGAGGGTTTATAAAATATGAAGTAAAACATATCTTATAAACCCAACATATTGTTATTAACATGTTAACCATTCCTCTACGATTTTGATCTAATGGAATACAGCTATAACTATTTATACAGTTACTATGTCCTTGTTTGCTCAATCTAGCATTTTTGTCAGTTTTAGTCACTTCTGATTGGTTTCTTTCAACACTGGTCACATTTTCCTGCCCAATAAGTTTTGGTTGGATGACAAACATCCAACCAAACTTTGGTTGCGGGAGCGGGGAGAGCAGGGGAGATCAGGATATTTTTGCACTCCTATATTCTTAAAGCTTATTTTGGGATACATTGAGGTTACTTGGAAACAGTTTGGTCCTCTCTGGCCCTGTTTAATTATTGAGTTAGTTAATTTTTTCCTGGCCCTGCTTTAAATCTTAGTTAAGACCAGATTGCTTACTGAATGAGATTCAGTCAATTAACAGTATTTATCAAGTGCCTACTCTGTATCACATATTTTTCTAGACATCTCGTATATAGGGGTTAAGAGAAGTTCCCTCCCTCAGGAAGCTTAGTCTAACTTTTATAGTGTATAACTTACATTCAAGACCTTATACTTGAGCATAAACATATAAAGTTGATATTGTAATATGCTTTGTATTGAAATTGATACAGTAATGTTTATACATGACCCAAGGTCTTTATATTCCATATCAAAATCTTTTTTTTTAATTTTTTTTATTGTTATGTTAATCCCCATACATTACATCATTAGTTTTAGATATAGTGTTCCCTGATTCATTGTTTGTGCATAACACCCAGTGCTCCATGCAGAACGTGCCCTCCTCAATACCCATCACCAGGCTCACCCATCCTCCCACCCCCCTCCCCTCTAGAACCCTCAGTTTGTTTTTCAGAGTCCATCGTCTCTCATGGTTCTTCTCCCCCTCCGATGTCCCCCCCTTCATTCTTCCCCTCCTGCTACATTCTTCTTCTTCTTTTTTTCTTTCTTAACATATATTGCATTATTCCATATCAAAATCTTTAAGAAAACAATTGAGATGTTCTCTCCAAGTGATTCTAGTGGTATTTATGTCACTGATTTTTAAAAAATCACCTGTCTAAATGCCATTAAAATACCTCATCTACTGACAGGCCTCTACTTTAGTTTCTCTCTGAGACCTAATCTAAGGCCCTTTTTCAGATCACAGTTTTTCAGCAGGGGACGTGGTCTGAACCTCTTCCTGTATCAGTTTTATGCCAGCCCCTATCATTACCCCTGACTACATTCAATTAAGTATACATATCAGGGGTGCCTGGGTGACTCGGTTGAGCATCCAACTTTTGATCTCAGGGTCCTGAGTTCAAGCCCCATGCTGGCATGGAGCCTACTTAAAAAAAATATATTACACATACTAGATTCTGAAAATATTTTCCAAGCTGATTACAGGCCACTAGTATTCCAGTCCAGCACTAGATTCAGCCTACACCAGGTCCAATTCAAAGTCTCTCTGGCTTCATAGAATATTCCAGGCCAGGGTTGATTCTATGAAGATCTACTTTTCTCTTCCTCATGTGTGTAGGACTCAGAGTCCCTCTTGAGTTGAGAGAAAATGGGAATAGATGCCAGGAAGAATGTCAGGGTGATTCTATCAATGAGGCAATAGATGCCAGGAAGAATGTCAAGGTGATTCCATCAATGAGGCAAAAGGTAGGGTTAGACAGGGTACTACCTCCAAGGGAAGAGTGCAACTGGATAGTTATCTTTGAGTTTAGAACTTCAGATTCCCAGCATTCTGAGAATAATAATGAGAATAATAATTTTAATAATCCAGGAAGGAGAACTAGGATGGAAGTAGTCATCTTAATTTGTATTCAAATTGCCTACCTTACTTTTTCATGTTTTCAAAAAAAATTACCAAGAGCTGTGTTGGAATATATTTTGTTATTTATTGTATAGGTTTAAATTACTAATTGTCCTTGGGCGTTTAGTTCATTTTGCAAATGTGGTTTCTCTACCTTTTCAAGTCTAAAAAATTTTAAAAATCACTTTTATGATGACATTGTATAATGCTTGGTCTTATTTTTAAATTCAATTTAAATTCAAGGACATTAGCATTTTTGATATATTCATGACTTTAATATATTCATTTCATTTTTGAAGGACTTCAATTGCCTGAAGTAATACTTAAATCTAGAGCCAAAGAAATGCAACAGCTAACCATCATATGATATTGGGTAGGAACTGAATATAATTTTAGAAAAAGAATCCACAAATGGGAAAAGTGAATATAACGTGGTAATGTTAACGAGTGAAGTAGGGCAGAGACTATCTCCTCTAAATTATGGAATCATTAACATGGTAACTGGGGATGTGGTTCAAGGTATCCTGTCCGAAAATGCCCATCAGGTGTATCACGTGATGTACAAGTCAAGTTGGAAAAGGTACATAAAGCTCTCAAACATTCCTCATTTTCACAAGCCTTCTTTGCTTCACAAGAACTTTAGTATTTTGTTAAAGGTATTCCACAATTAATGGATTAACAGCGTTTTCTCTGTGATTTCATCTGCTAATGGATGAGGCAGAATGTACCACTGAAAACCCTGCCACATTCACGGCCTTCTAACAGTTTCTCCCCGGTATGAGCTGACACATATTGAGGGTAAGGACTTCCACTGTCATACTTCTACTTACTATAAGCTCACTGATGATCTGTGGTGATCACTGATGACAGACAGGGTCTGTCTTCCAAAAAACAGCTTTCCTAGCCTCTGCACTCATAGGTTTTCTGTTTATATATAACCATATAATCAGCTAGACATTATTACTCAAGGCTTTTCCAAATTGAATGTACCAGTTTTTTCCTATGTGTTTTTTGTGACATAAAATAAGGTGTAATTGGCCACTGAAGGCATGACCACATTCACTGCATTCATAAGGCTTCTTTCCTATACATACTCTCCGTTATTTCCTGAGGGTGCACATCTGACAACTGGTTGTCCCACTGTGACTGCATTCCTGTCTGTGAGGAGCCCACTGATGTTTGATGAGGTCTGAGGGATCATAGGGGGCAGCTGCACAGTCACCATATTAACAGGGCTTTTCTCCTGCATGAATTCACTAGTACTTAATAAGCTGTGACCGTCTGTGGAAGAATATTCAACCTTCATTGAATTTACATGTTTCTCTCTTGTGTGTATTCTCTTATGTTTAACAAGGCATGACATGTAGGAGAAAGCTTTCCCACAGTCAGTGCATGCATAGGGTCTCTCTCCTGTATGAGTTCTTTGATGGACAGTGAGCATTGTCTTTGTAGTGAAGACTTTCCCACAGTCATTGCATTTATAGGGTTTCTCTCCTGTGTGAATTCTCTGATGCTTAATGAGTCCTGATTTCTTTTTTTTTTTTTTTTAAAGATTTATTTATTTATTTGAGAGAGCGAGAATGAGAGAGAGAGCACGAGACGGGGGAGGGTCAGAGGGAGAAGCAGGCTCCTCGCTGAGCAGGGAGCCCGATGCGGGACTCGATCCAGGGACTCCAGGATCATGACCTGAGCCGAAGGCAGTCGCTTAACCAACTGAGCCACCCAGGCGCCCTAATGAGTCCTGATTTCTGTGAACAAGATTTTCCACATTCAGTACATACAGGGAGTCTTTCTTGTATGAAATCGCTGATGTGCTATGAGGCACGCCTTCTGGCTGAAGGCCTTACCACATTCAGTGCATCCATAGGGTTTCTCTCCAGTGTGAGTTCGCTGATGTATAAAGAGATTGCCCTTCTGAATGAAACCTTTTCCACATTCACTGCGTATATAAAATTTCTCTCCTGTATGGGTTTTCTGATGTAGAATGAGTTGTGATTTTCTGGAGAAACCTTTTCCACATTCATTGCATTGATGGGGCCTTTCTCCTCTTTCATTTCTCTGATGTATAATGAGCTCTGCCTTCCTGCAGAAGGCTTTGCCACATTCAGTACATTCATAAGGTTTCTCTCCTGTATGAGTTCTCTGGTGTTCAGTTAGCTTGAACTTTCTGGAGAATGCCTTCCCACATACACTGCATCCATGCGGTTTATTTCCTGTATGAGTCTTCTGATGTTCAGTAAGCTGAAGTTTCCTGAGGAAGGTTTTCCCACACTCACAGCACTCACAGGGTTTCTCTCCTTTGTGAGTTTGCTGATGTTCAGTGAGCTTGAATTCCTTGGAAAAGGTTCTCCCACATACACTACATCCATGGGGTTTCTTTCCTGTATGAATTCTCTTATGTTCTGTGAGCTGAGACTTCTTGAGGAAGGCTTTCCCACATTCAGTACCTTTGTGGGCTTTCTCTGTTTTGTGTGTTTGATGATGTTTAATGAATTGTAACTTAGTGCTGATGGGTCTTCTACTTTCATGGAATTTAATTTCAGTATGAGTTTGCTTGTGATTAGCACAGAGAAAGGATCTCCCATCTCCACTATGCTCAGCAGGCTCTTTTATGTCACAGCTTCTACTTCGGTTGATTAAATCTAAGTGTGGCTTCAAAGTTTTTCCGTGTAAATTAAACCTATCATGATTTGGCCTGAAAGGAAAATGACTTTTGCTCTGATGAACAATATTTCCACATGTGTTCAGTTCATAACACTGTTCTATCCTCTTTGGCACTTCTGGGTTTTGTAAGTGCTGAGGCAGATGATCATCAACTTTCTGAATTTCTAGGAAAGAAGAGAACAGTGAATCCTGTCACCGTGATATAGAATAAAACTGCTCCAAAAATACTGTTGGGAGGGGGGCGCTTGGGTGGCACAGTTGGTTGAGCATCCAACTCCTGGTTTCAGCTCAGGTAGTGATGTCAGGGCGGTGAGTTCGAGCCCTATGTCGGGCTCCACGCTGAGTGTGGAGTTTGCTTAAGACCCTCTCTCCCTGGGGTGCCTGGGTGGCTCAGATGGTTAAGAGTCCGACTCTTGATTTTGGCTCAGGTCATGATCTCAGGGTTGCGAGATCAAGCCTCTCATCGGGCTCTGCGCTCAATGGGGAGTCAGCTTCTCTCTCCTTCTCTCCCCCCTACCCCACCATGCACGCATGCTGTCTCTCTAAAATAAGTAAATCTTTAAAAAAAAGAAAAAGACTATCTCTCCTTCTACCCCACTCTCCCACTCTTGCTCTCTCATGTGCTCTCTCTCTAAAATAAATAAATCTTTAAAAAAAAAAAATATTGTAGGATGGCTGGCTCTTCAGTGGAAAACCTATGATATCAACCTAAAAGAAATTCCAAGTATATCCTTATATATATTCCTTATCTCTTAAAAAAAAAAAAAAACTTTTAGGGGTGCCTGGGTGGCTTAGTTGGTTAAGCATCCAACTCTTGATTTTGGCTCAGGTCATGATCTCAGAGTTGTGAGACTGAGCTCCACATTGGGATCTGTTTTGAACATGGAGCCTGCTTAAGATTCTCTCTCTCCCTACCCCCTCTCCTCTCTCTCTCTCTAAATAAATAAGTAAATAAATAAATAAATAAAAATAGTTTTAAAAAACTTTTACAATTGTAGTTAAATACACATAAGATAAAGTTTACCATTTTAACCATTTTTAAGTGTACAGTTCTGTGTCATTAAGTACATTCACATTGTGGTGCAGCCATCACCACTATTCATCTCTAGAATATTTTCATCTTCCCCAACTGAAAAACACTGTACTTGTTAAACACTAGCTTCTTATCTGTTGGAAATGTTTAAAAATTGGTACTCTTTAAACACTAACTCCTTATCTGTTGGAAATGTTTAAAAACACAATAATATAAAACACAAATCAAAAGATGACAGCTATCAGTGTAAAACAGGGTAAATTCACAATGAATCAAGATTTGTCTGCTTTATAAGTAGGACCCTGGGGACAGTAAAATACAAGGAAGTCACTAGCAACATCAGATCCCAGAGGCTGGAGGGATACCTGATTCAAAATGGTGACAGACACAATTCACTCATTCAGTACATCCTTCTTAAGTGGCTACTACCGTATACCAGGCATGGTGCTAGTGTTAGAGAAACAAAAATACTTTTTATTTTCACTGAAGTCATATTCTAGGGGTGGAAAGAGAAACAGAAAAAACACGCAAGAAAAAGAATAAAGTAGGCAGTTGCAAATGCAACCCTGGTTTGAGGAAGCAAAGGAAATGAAAATTCAAAGAAATCTGGATATGTTTTGAAGGATGGCTGTAGAAAAACATTTCTGTGTTTCCCACTAATTTCGATCTCTTTTACTGTGTGTTAGAACTGCAGTTCATCAGCTAGGGTCACGATAGCACTCTTGGGGAACTTTGCATAAAGAGGCCCTCAACCCAATTCTAATAAAACCAGACTTTCCGAGGAAGCAACATTGGTAAGATTATATTGAAAATCCCTTCAATAAAAACCTCGCATTTAAGAAATGCTTGACAGATAGATGGAAAAGTATGGTCTCTCCCCAGCCTAGCTATACAGTCATTTGATGAAGAAATAAATGGAAGACCAAGCTGGATTTTCTTCTTGCACAAGGAGGAATGAAAAACAGGCCCTTGACTCAAGAGTGGGACTCAGGTATCTCCACATCATACAGTTACAGTATCTTTAGGAGTGGCTGGTGTGACTGGCGCATAAAGTACAATGGGAATTCAGAGAAGGAAGATAATATTATATTTTTGTGTAGCATAAACCATCTCATGGAAAGAATTCAAAGTGAAAGAATACCTATTGTTTGGGAAGAACAAACAAAAAATGACATCCTTATCCCTGAGCTCTTACCTTACTTGATGAATCAGCAACTCTCAAGACAATGTCTATGGCTTTGTCTTTCAAGAAACACTTGCTCATCACATGCTCTCTCACCACATTTGTTACACACTCATCTGTTGATCCCTAATTGTCCAAGGCTCTTGTTTTCTTTATCTGGATCTATTCCCCAGAAGATCTCATCTGGTCCAGATTTCTATCTCCACACCTAACCTCTCCCTGAACTTTCCAGGTACATCAAACTGTAGCAGAGAGCTCTGCTTGGACGCTAACAAGCACATCTAACTTAGAATCTCCATTATAGAACTCCTGACTTCCCAGCCCAAATCTCCGCATATCTTCCCTGTCACATGAATGACAACTCCACTCATGCCAAAAATTCTTAGCATCATCATTCATCTGTTTCTTTTTCTTACTCCATGTTGTGGACTGAATGTTGTTCCCCCAGGAGATACAGTCAGTTGCTAACCCCCTGGTACCTGTGAATGTGACCTTTTTTGGAAGTAGTCTTTGCAGATATGATCAAGTTAAGATGAGGTCATACTGGGTTAGGCTGGGCCAATGACTGGTATCTTTATAAGGAAAGGGCGATTTGGACACAAAGAAATATGCACAGAAATGACCATATGATGACAGATGCAAAGATTGGAAAGATGTTTCTACAAGTCAAGGAAGGCCAAGAATTTCCAGCAGCCACCAGAAACTAGAAAGAGGCAAGAAAAGATTCCTGTCTCAACTCTGGAGGAAATGTGACCTTGATTTCTGACTTTTAGCATCTAGAACTATGAAAGAATAAATTTCTGTTGTTTTAAGCCACCCAGTTTGTAATATTTGTTAAGCAACCATAAGAAACTAACATACCTGATACCTACTTCAATGGCAAATTCAATCAGCCGCTTTATATAGCCAGAATCTTATAGTACCCCTTAAGCCTAGTGAAGTCACCAACGACCAGGTCTCCTATCTGGCTTTTTGCTTCAATTCCTGCCCTATTCCAGGATAGGATTGACTATACCCATAGTCAAAGTGATACTTCTAAAATATAAATTATATGGGGCGCCTGGGTGGCTCAGTTGGTTAAGCGACTGCCTTCGGCTCAGGTCATGATCCTGGAGTCCCAGGATCGAGTCCCGCATCGGGCTCCCTGCTCGGCAGGGAGTCTGCTTCTCCCTCTGACCCTCCCCCGTCTCATGCTCTCTCTCTATCTCTATCTCATTCTCTCTCTCAAATAAATAAATAAAATCTTTAAAAAAAATAATAAAATAAAAATAAAATATAAATTATATTGTCACTGCTTTAAACTTTATAAACTTCTGGGGCACCTGGGTGGCTCAGTCGTTAAGCGTCTGCCTTCAGCTCAGGTCATGATCCCAGGGTCCTGGGAGCGAGCCCCGCATCGGGCTCCCTGCTCGGCAGGAAGCCTGCTTCTCCCTCTCCCACTCCCCCTGTTTGTGTTCCCTCTCTCGCTGTCTCTCTCTGTCAAATAAATAAATAAAATCTTTAAAAAATAAAAATAACTTTAAACTTCCTAATGTTTCCTTACCTCACCAGGAGTAAAATCAAGTCCTTGAAATGGACTATAAGGCCCTACGTGACCAACCACCCTATCACTACTACTCCATTGACTTCATCTCCAGTAATTTCCCCTTTTGTTTACTCTACCCTATCCACACAGGTTTCTTTCATGTTCCTCAAACACACTCTTGCCTCCAGCTCTGCACTTTCCATTCTTCACTTTTCATCCAGGAAACCTACTCATGTCACTCATCCTCTGCTCGTAGGTATCTTCTATTATATAGACATTCCTAGTCATAAAAGGGCAGGCCCCAACCCCACCCACTGTTCCACTATGCCAATGGATTGGTGTTCAGAGCCCTTTTCACCACTAGACACAGTTTCTATGTATTTTTGCCACATTTTAAATTGTGACAAAATACGCATAACATAAAATTTATCATCTTAACCACTCTCTGAGTTTACAGTTCAATGGTATTAAATATATTCATAATGTTATGCAACCATCATCACTATCTCCATAACTCTTTTCATCATATAAAACTCAAACTCTGCATATTTGTTTTTGTTACATTTATGCCTCTTCCTTTTTGAGAGTAGAGACTTAGGTCTTTGAAAGAAGTGAAATTTGTGTCATGGATGGTAATATGGTCAACTGGGACTTAATGTCATCAGTCTATGGGGAGAAAAAGGAAAGCTTTAGGAATAAGAATCCAGGGGCACCTGGGTGGCTCAGTCGTTAAGCGGCTGCCTTCGGCTCAGGTCATGATCCCAGGGTCCTGCGATCGAGTCCCACATCGGGCTCCCTGCTCAACAGGGAACCTGCTTCTCCCTCTCCCACTCCCCCTTCTTGTGATCCCTCTCTCACTGTGTCTCTCTCTGTCAAATAAATAAAATCTTTAAAAAAAAAAAAGGAATAAGAATCCATCAACAAAATCTAACTTGAACTGATAAAGATTAGAATTAACAGATATACAAAGGAATTACAGTAAAGCAGACATGAGGCTTTAGGCTAGGAACTGAGAATGAGAAATTATATAAAGTCTTTCCTAATTAAAGAAGAGGAATAGCAGACACCTTAAATACCCCAGAGAGTAGAGAAGCCTCAAGGTAATCCCAGCATGGCCAGGATTTAAGATGTATAAAAGTAAAAGAGAATCTCAATTTTCAAAAAGATGATGGGGCACCTGGGTAGCGCAGTTGCCTGGGCATCCAGCTCTTGGCTTCAGCTCAGGTCTGATCTTGGGGTTGTGAGATCAAGCCCTGTGTTGGGCTCTGTGCTTAGTGCAGAGTCTGCTTGGGTTTCTCTCTCTCCCCTCTGCCCCTCCCCTGGCTTACTCGTGCTCTCACTCTCTCTGGAATAAATAAATCTTAAAAAAAAAAAAGATGAAGCTGGAAACTAATATGTCAATTATACCTCAAGAAAACCGAACAAATATTTAAAAAAAATAAAAAAGATGATGGAAAGGGATTTTCTTAGAGGGAAGATCATTCTCCATTCTAAGTGTGAACTCTGAGGGAGTTGCCTTGAAAACAGGTAAGCTACAGTTGACCGTTGAACAACACGGGTTGGGGTGTCAACCCTTTGGGCAGTCTAAAATGTAACTTTGACTCCCCCAAAACATAACTAGTAATAGCCTGCTATTGACCAGAAGCCTTACCAATAAGTCAGTTAGCACATATTTTGTATGTTATATGTAATATATACTGTATTTTTATAATAAGCAGAGGAAACAAAATGTTATTAAGAAAATCATAAAGAAGAGGGGCGCCTGGGTGGTTCAGTAGGTTAAGCTTAAGCATCTGCCTTCAGCTCAGGTCATGATCCTAGGGTCCTGGGATCAAGCCCCGAATCAGGCTCTCTGCTCAGCAGGGAGTCTGCTTCTCCCTCTGCCCCCACCCCCCGCTCATGCTTGTGCTCTCTCTGAAATAAATAAAATCTTAAAAATTATATTTAAAAAATCATAAAGAGACAATATATTTATAGTACTGTATGAAAAAAATCCATGCAGTTCAAACTCATGTTCGAGGGTCAACTGTAGATAGATTATACAGTGTTAAAGGAGATAACTTGGGAATCTCCACAGAGAACAAGAACTTAACACTTTTGAATAAAGTAAGATTTTAAGGCCTTTGAGATAGAGCAGAAAATAAAAAGAGAACCTTTAAAGAAGCTGAGACTGGGGAAAGAGACAAAGAAGCAGGTAAATGTATATTAACAAACCAGGTTACCATGGGGGCAAGGCATCCTAGGTGGGGTTGGATGTTTAAAGGGAAATAAATATTTTCTAATGGGGCAGGAAGGTGTATTAGAAGACAGCAATGAATTCAAAGTTTTCTCTTAGCAGAGAGACATGGAAGGAGGAATTTCATAGGAAGAGAGGTGAAGGGAATTCTGACAAGTGATGAAGAATGGGAAGATGTGGAAATCTAAGCAAGAATAATCCTAGGGTAAAAAATGTTGACATTTAAGAAGAAATAAAGAGGGATTAGTTCCAAAAAGAGACAAAAGAGTATACTTTCCTCTAAATTCCAACAAAGAAAAAGCTCTCATATGGGGAGAGGGATATATAGTTCAGTTTCTATATCCTCAGACACCCTCACCACTATGATGCCTTCTCTAAATGACAAGAAAGTGACTTCCACAGCCTCCCCCCCGCAACCACCTTGCTGGTTTTCTCTCACTTACATGGATGGGTTTGACTTTGGACTTCATCTTCTAAAATCCAGAGTGGTTCTCCTTGTTCCAGTTCAGAGAGTGCATCTGGTTGGCTGGCTTGATACCCTGTTTATGGGAAATGACAGAAGACTCAGGCTCATCAGATTGCACTAGGCTCTGCAATGATATGAGAATGGTACATGTTAGGGACTGCACAGTTTGCATGTTCACAAATCAAAGCTTTTCTCTAAGGCCCCAGACATCTGGGGCCAGGGAGGGAACAGAGAATCTACACTTCAGAGCAGCACAGATATGCCACAGCTCAGAAGCTGAGAGAGGAAAGGCCACTGACTGGGCATCCTCTGAGTGACAGGGGAGCTGTCCTTCCTATAGTTCTCCAACATCACATCCCAGTATAGCTCCTCCTGGGCAGGGGCCAGGAGCTGCCATTCCTCCCAGGTGAAGTCCACGGCCACATCCTCCAGTGTCAGTGATTCCTGTAACAACAGATCCTGTTAATATGAGTATTTCCCTTTTATTGAAATGGAAGGTGTAAGATAAAATATACTGGCCTCTGCCCCTGGTTCCTGGCAGAGCTCCTAAAACTGTAATTTCCTAGGTGATAAGGGCTCTAGAATCATCTTCTGTTCTATATTTGGTATTTAACCCCAGTTTCTCACACAGGGCTCCCGAAACCCTTATAAATTCCTAAGTGTTAAGAATAATATGAGTGTCTTTGTTCTAATGGGGCAACTAGTTGGGCTCCTGAATAGTGCTTGTCATCAGAAAGACCAAGCCATGATTAGAAGCTTGGAACTTTTAGGGGCACCTGGGTGGCTCAGTTGGGTTAGCGTCCAACTCCTGGTTTCGGCTCAGGTCATGATCTCATGGTCATGGGATCAAACCCAGTATATTGGACTCCGCAGTCTGCTTCAAATGCTTCCTCCCTCCCCCTCTGCTTCTCTCTCTGCTCGTGCTCGCTCTCTAAAAAAAAAAAAAAAAAAAAAAAAAAGCTTGGACTTTTCAGATCTGCCCTCCTCATTCTCTTGAGAAGGGAGAACGGCTGGAAATAGATTTAATGATCAGTCATGCCTAGTGAGGAAGCCTCCATAAAATAGCAAAAGTATAGGGTTTGGAAAGCTTCTGGGTTGCTGAACATGTGGAGGTGCTGGGAGAGTGCTGCCTGGAGAGGGCATGGAAGCTCTGTGCCCCTTCCCACATACCTCACCCTACACATCTCTTCCACCTGACTGTTCATCTGTATCTTTTATCATATCTTTTATAATAAACTGGTAAATGTGTTTCCCAAGTTCAGTGAGCCACTCTAGCAAACTAATTGAACCTGAATTTGAAGGGTTGTGGAGAACTTCCAATTTGTAGTCAAGTCAGACAGAAGTTACGAGAAACCTGGGGACCTACTATTTTCAATTCACATCTGAATGGGGGACAGTCTTGTGGGAGTGAGCCCTTAACCTGGCGTCTGACACACTAACTCCAGGTAGATAGTGTCAGAATTGATTTGGATTGTAGACCACCCTGCTGGTGTCGGAGAATTGCTTGGTGGGGAGGGGGTGGAAATCCCCACACATCTGGCATCAGAAATGATGTAAGTGTGGTAATGATGTGAGAGTAAAGGGGACACAAAGGAGGAAGGGTGAGTTTTTCCCAACTCGAATGTGAAGGAAGTTGTTCTGCTCATTTTCACCTTGTAGGCTACATCTGTATTATTTTATTTCAATTAATCGCAAAGGAAGGAAAGTCCTTAAAATATTCCGTCATCCTTTCATTCAACAACTCACAGATTTCTGTGATATGCAGCCATTAAATTCTCTTGCTAACCTGAGATCATTTGCAATATATGTGTTTCAGCACCTTTTTGTCAATCACTGTATTAAATGCTAGTGACATCAGAATGACATAGTATAATTTCATTCATGTGAAAATGTCTTAATAGATATACTTACCTACATAGATTCTTGTATATTTATGCACACACATGCATGCACATTTAAACCCACTCATAGATACAGATGTCCACACAGGTAAATGCCCGAAACATAGGAACACACTACCAAGCATTTGTTAATGATGTGTCAGAGAATTAAGGGGGGCGGGGAACGTATGGAGGGGAACTTTATCACTATGTGTACTAGATAATGACTCTTTTACATTGAAAATATGTCCTGAGACTGGTTCTTTCTGACACCAAATACGTGGTGTCTTTTCCAATACCAATTTTCCAAGTCTCTCATTCTCCAACACTGGGTGTGCTATAATTCAATCCTATCTGACACTTAACTACTCAGAGTTAACATCAGACTTTACAGGCTTAAGGGCTCAGTTCCGCAAGACTGCCTTCACTTCAGACACCAGTCACAAGTACCAGGTCCCCAGGTTACTTCTGTCCAATGTGGCTATAAATTTAAGGGTTCCCACAACCTCCCCCTCTCAGGTTTGATAATTTGCTAGAACAACCCAGAGCACTCAGGAAAATGTTGTACTTAAAATTACAATTAATTATAAATCATACAAATAGACTGCCAAATCAAGAGGTACACAGGTGAGGTCCAAAAAGGCCCTGAGTGTAGGAGCCTCTGTCTCTGTGGAGTTGGGGTACACCACCCTTCTAGCAGGTAGATATATTGGCCCACTTGAAAGCTCTCTGACCCCTGTAGGGTTTCTTTTTCTTTTTTTTTTTTAAGATTTTATTTATTTATTTGAGAGAGAGCGAGCATAGAGGGAGAGTGAGAGGGAGAAGCAGACTCCCCGCCGAGCAGAGAGCCTGACGTGGGGCTCAATCCCAGGACCCTGAGATCATGACCTGAGCTGAAGGCAGACCCCCAACCGACTGAGGCACCCAGGTGCCCCCCCTGTAGGGTTCCTCTGGAGGTTCCATTACATAGGCATGATTGACTAAATCACTGGTTACTGGTGACAGGACTCTATCTCCAGCTCCTCTCCCGTCCCCAGAGGTCCCAGGTGGTGGTGAAAGTTCCAACCCTCTAAGTGAAGGCTTGGTCTTTTTGGGGACTAGCCCCCATGCTGAAGCTATCTAGGGGTTTACCAGAAGTCACTTCATTAGCATAAATTCAGATATGTTCAAAGAGGCTTGTTATGAAAACAAAAGACACTCCTACCACTCAGGAAATAACAGGGATTTAGGAGCTCTGCCAGGAACCAGAGACAAAAGACCAAATATATATATACATATATATTTTTTATTATGCCACAATGAGTCATTTGTGTAACTAAAATAAAGCCAATAAAAAGGTGGGAAGTAACAACTAGATTTTGAACGCAGAAGTAAAGGCTCTATATTTTTTGAGATAAGCTGAAGTTCAAAAATAACCTTTGTGGATCTCAACAGCCCAAGCCATTACCAGACAACAGAACTTGTAACTCTTGATGGCCAGATCTGTATTCAACCACCAGGTCAGCCACCTCTTCACAGAGGACCTCTGAAAGCTCTGCAGACCTTCCATTTTACTGGCACCTTAGGTTCTACTCAAGGATAAATCCAGATGGCAGCAAGGCTGGGTATGCAAGTCACCAGGCTGTGGTCTCCTCAAACCCGTCTACTGAATTCTACTTGATCGGGTCCCAGCGGGGACTCAGAATAACCATGTGAGCAATAGCCATGCCGGGACATCGATTAGGAGAAGGCTGCTGAGAACACAGAGCCCACCATGTCACCTCTGGAAAGAAACCATCAGACACCGTTCCTAAGACTTAAGTGCCATGAAATGGTGACCTCTCCTGAGTAACTGATCTGCTTTGTCCTGAGTCAGGGCCTGTGATGTCACTTACCGTGATTTTCTGGTTGCAATGGCTGTCAGAGGTAGGAGAGGCACGTTGATGGTTTACGTCACCAGGAGGATCCCGCAGAGCCGTACACTGTATTCTAGCACTGGTCATGTATGAACTCTAGGAACAACGTGTTCCTGGTCCCACTCTGTCCTGATTTTGAAGGTATAGTCTATTTCTCTCCAGAGCCCATTTTCCCCAATTTATGCTTTTTATTTAGTTGAACTGATTTTTTCAGGCCTCCACAAATCCACGAAGGACTCAAATTATCAGTAAAACAAACCAAAAGTCCACCTGGGCTTTCATCATTTTCTTCTGTAAGAAATGCTGAGTAAGAAGGATGTTAGTCTCTTCTGGATCTGCGCTAATTTTCTGTTCAGAAATCTCAGTCTTAGGACAAGGATGTCCCACGAATGGCCAAATGCAACTCCAGGAGCCTCCTGCTCGTCCTTTACTGGAGCTCTCTTACTCCTGGGAATCCAGGACCTGAGGATGAAGAGCAAGTTCATTTCGGATGACACATTCGCTCTGGGCCCAGATGCTGACACTGTGGCTGTGCATCCAGCTTAAGTCAAAGCCATTATTTGTAACTGTCTCTTTACTTGGTGCCCCCAAAGGCTATATAACCCGCGGAAATAAAACATAACAATCTGAATGTGGGGGAGGTATGCCTTTCTTCTGTGAAGTAGAAGTAGCATGAATGATAAGGGGAAGGTGGGAAAGAAAGGTTAGTTTCTGGACATATTTTCCCTTAAATCCACACCCATTTGTACTGGGTTGAATGGTGCCTCCCCCCAAAAAAAGATACGAACCTGTGAATGTGGCTTCATGTGGAAAATGGGTCTTTGCAGCTGTAATTAAGGATCCTGAGATAAGAAAGTTGAGGAGTATCCAGATGGGCCCTAAATCCAAGTCCCCTTGTACCAGACATACAGGGAAGATGCGACCATCTAAAGACGGAGGCAGAGAGTAGAGATGTGTTGCCACAAGCCAAGGAACACCTGGACAATCTGTTAGAAAAGGAGAAGGAAATAAATGGATGTTGGGAAGATGTGTTGGGAAAACCCAAGACCACCCCCAGGTTCAGTGATTAAGTGGGACTCACAGGCCTCAGCATATAATTTATAACCACAAAAACATACAAAGCAAAATCAGCAAAGAGAAAAAGGTCCATATGGCAAAAGCTGGAGGAAATTAGGTGCCAGCTCCCAAGAGTCCTATTTCCATGAAGTCACACAGGATACACTTACTTCCCCTAGCAACGGTTGTGATAACACATGTGAAATGTGTTAGCTTATTAGAGAAAAGTGCCCATGGCTTTTTACTGGGGGTTCACGTAGGCACCCACTGCCTAGCGCATACCAAAATCCCAGAATCCTAGAGGAGGCCAGATGTTTAGGGTAAACCATACTGTTTTTTGGTGTTTTTTTTTTTTAGATTTTACTTATTTATTTGACAGAGAGCACAGGCAGGGGGAGCAGGAGAGGGAGAAGCAGGCTCCCCACTGAGCAGGGAGCCGGATGCAGGGTTCAATCCCAGGACACTGGGGTCATGCCCTGAGCGGAGGTGGACGCTTAACCAACTGAGCCACCCAGGCACCCCAACCATATTGTGTGAAAGGACAGTTATGAACAGTGAGCCATTCAATAGAGAATGATGAGAACCCTCTCCAAATCTAAGTTCCCAGATGTCAGGCAAGGGACAACCTTGTAAGCAGGCCTTTCTTAAGAGCTGTGTTGACTCTTCTGCAACAGCAAGTAACCAACAGTGTCTGCTACAATATATTTGTATGTTAGAAAAGTCCTATGATCACCAAAATTGATGCTGAGGAAAACATTCCATAAAACTCCAACACCTATTTCAAATTTGAGCCCTTGGTGGGTTAGGAATTCATTACTTCCATAGCATGAAGAACAAAACGAAACACTACCTATGAATTTTTTTAATACATACATATACTACTATTCTCATCTCTTTCTAAAACACACACACAAAAAGAGTATGTATTGTTTGTGAATGCATATACATCTAGGAAAAGCATGAAAATATGTATGATATAAAACAAGACAGCAGTTATTACGGGGAGGAAAAAAGGCTGCTCCCCCCACTGCTTCAGGTCAGTCCCAAATCCAGGTTGTTACCTGCACTTCTGACCAATTGGCTATAAATCACGTTTCCAGGACCTCCTCGGGTTCAAATAATTTGCTCAAGTGGCTCACAGAAGTCAGAGAAACATTGTACTTACAAGATTACCAGCTTACTATAAGATGATGTAACTCAGGAACAGCCAAACAGAAGAGATGCAGAGGGTATGGGGAAACGGCAAGTAGCTTTCATGCTGCTCTCCAGGTTTGCCACTCTCCCAGCACCTGCACTTGTTCTCCAGCCCGGAAGCTCTCTGTTCCCTGGCCTTTGGGGGTTTTATGGAGGCTTTGTTACACAGCCATGATTAACTCATTGGCCATTGGTGGTTGATTCCACCTCCAGATGGCGCCCCTCCACGGAGGTTATGCAGATGGACTAAAAGTCCAACCCTCTAATCGCAGGGTTGGTTCCCCTGGCAATCAGCCCCCACCCACAGGTGCTTTCCAAAAGTCTCCTCATTAAGGGCCAGAATCCAGGTTAAAAGGCCAGATTCATTCCATCCCAAAATCCAAACACTTGTCACTGGGCCAATATTATTTGGAGATGGGCGGGGCCAGGAAGAAGGATAAATAACTGATCGAGCAAATATGGTAAAATGTTAATGGCACAATCTAGGTGGTGGGTATATGTTCACAGTAAAATTCATTCAACTTTGCTGTGTGTTGGAATTTTTCATAATGAAATGTTGTTTTCATAATTTCGTAATAAAATTTTGAGTTGGAAAAAGCTATTAGTAATAACAAAGATTCAGTGAAGTAACCAAAACAAAATAATGTTTAATAATATTCTTATTTACGGGGCGCCTGGGTGGCTCAGTCGGTTAAGCGTCTGCCTTCGGCTCCGGTCATGATCTCAGGGTCCTGGGATCGAGCCCCACATCGGGCTCCCTGCTCAGTGGGGAGCCTGCTTCTCCCTCTCCCTCTGCTGCTTCCCCTGCTCGTCCTCTCTCTCTCTCTCTCAAATAAATAAAATCTTTAAAAAAAAAATAATATTCTTATTTATTTTAAAAAGATTTTATTTTATTTTTTTAATAACCTCTCCACCCAGTGTGGGTCTCCAACTTAATCTCAAGATCAAAAGTTGCATGCTCTATGACTGAGCCAGCTAGGCGCCTCTAATAATATTTTTAAGTTGTTTTACCAGCTAAAGAAAATTAGGAGAAAAGAAAAATTAGAGATGAAAGGTTAGGATAAAAGACGCTATTTACAATTGCAACAAAGGCAGAAAAACCCTAGGAAGGCGATGAGTCAGGGAAATACACCACTGGGTAAATGCCAAATCCTAAAAGTAATAACTAAACATTTCAAATATTCCAAAGCCATCCAAATAGATGCAAGTACTTAATCAGATTCTAGTCACAATGTCACTCCTTCTCTTACCTGTTTGTGTTTTAGTGTAGCCCTTAGAAAAATTCTTAATAAGAGAATTTGTTTTATGGAAATGTTTAGAATATGAAATTAATTTAAAAAAAGCAAATTATCCCAATGTTTCCAGAGTTTATCTGAATTATGAAAATTAAGCAGAGAAAATAAAAGACAAAAACTGAAATATACTAACATTTGAATAAGAATTATCTTTGGGAAATAGAATTAGGGAGCTAGAAATGTTGTTTTACTGGTATCAGTATCTGAAAGCAAATATCCAAGTAAACTTGCAGTGAGAAGGAAAGTCAGAAAACTTACCAGTTTAGATTTGCTTAATCCTTGATCTCCCTAAAATTCTTATCTGTGGGGACGAAAGGAGAAGGTGATGTGGGGGCCTAAGGAGACTTGCAAACTAGTCCTTGGAGAGGAACTGGACTGAAGGCGGGGGGAAGGTAACGGTCATCAGGTGTCTCACTGCCCCCCGCGTTCAGTGCAGACAACGCTTTCACCGACAAATGCCCACTTCCCGCCAGTTCTCAATCACGGAGCGCCCCGGGCACGGTGACCCGCACGGACCTCAAACTCTGACCTCACGAGTCTCAGTCCTTGATCGCCATGCAGCTGGAAGGCCTGACCACCACAGCCCCGCACCCGGCAGCAAAGGCATCCCAGCCTCAGAGCCGCGGACGCCCACCGAGCCTCTCCCCTCCTTAACCCCTTCGGTTCCCGCGCCCCCGCTGCGATCTCCAGCTATCACCCCTCACCTCTGCGAGCTCCTCGGTTCCCGGCCGCACGCCCAGCTCCTGGGAACCCGCTACGGTGGCCGCGGGGCCGGGAACGACCCCACCTCCGGCGTCCCCTCAGGCCGGGGCATCCGCGCCGCGGCTCCCTGCGCCCGCCTTACCTTTTCTCTGCTCTCTAGTCCAGGCTGCCCCACCTGCAGGGATAGTGAGCTAGGAAGGAGACAAATCAAGTATAGTCACAAGCTTTTAAAACAATATAAATCGGCCAACTATAACTTTATGGATTATCCATTCCAATAGGAGTTGCTGTGAATTTTTTTTTGGAAAGATAAAATACTATCTGAGAATTGGTTCATCCACAAATTGGTCAGTTTCCAATTCAAAATGTATCTTGGGGCGCCTAGGTGGCTCAGTGGGTTAAGTGACTTGTTTTCGGCTCAGGTCATGATCTGGGGGTCCTGGGATAGAGGTGTATGTGAGGCTCCGGCTCAGCTGGGAGTCCGCTTCAGGAGTCTTTCTCTGCTACTACCCTTCCCCCTACTCACGTGCACTCTCCTCTCTCTCAAATAAATATTTTTTTTTAAAGATTTTATTTATTTATTTGACAGAGAGACACAGCGAGAGAGGGAACACAAGCAGGGGGAGTGGGAGAGGGAGAAACAGGCTTCCCGCTGAGCCAGGAGCCCATGTGGGGCTCGACCCCAGGACCCTGGGATCATGACCTGGGCCGAAGGCAGACGCCCAACGACTGAGCCACCCAGGCGCCCCGAATAAATCTTTTTAAAATATATAGTATCGGGCGCCTGGGTGGCTCAGTTGGTTAAGTGACTGCCTTCGGCTCAGGTCATGATCCTGGAGTCCTAGGATCGAGTCCCGCATCGGGCTCCCTGCTCAGCAGGGAGTCTGCTTCTCCCTCTGACCCTCCCCCCCTCATATGTCACTCTCTCTCATTCTCTCTCTCAAATAAATAAATAAAATCTTTAAAAATAAAATAAAATAAAATAAAATATATAGTATCTTTGGGGGCGCCTGGCTGACTCACTCCATAGAGTGTGTGACTCTTGATCTGGGGGTCCTGAGTTTGAGCCCCTGGTTGAGTGTAGAGATTAAATTTTTTTTTTTAAAGTATCTTTTGGGGATGCCTGGGTGGCTCAGTCAGTTAAGCGTGTGCCTTTGGCTCCTGTCTTGATCCTGGTGTCCTGGGATCGAGTCCTGCATCGGGCTCCTTGCTCAGTGGGAAGCCTGCTCTCCTGTCTGCCGCTCCCCCTGCTTGTGCTCTATCTCTGACAAATAAATAAATAAAATATTTTTTAAAAATGTATCTTTTCATGTTAATTGGCTATTCAGAGTTGACTCTTTTTTTTTTTTTTTTAAAGATTTTATTTATTTATTTGAGAGAGAGAATGAGATAGAGAGAGAGCACATGAGAGGGGGGAGGGTCAGAGGGAGAAACAGACTCCCTGCCGAGCAGGGAGCCCGATGCGGGACTCGATCCTGGGACTCCAGGATCATGACCTGAGCCGAAGGCAGTCACTTAACCAACTGAGCCACCCAGGCGCCCTCAGAGTTGACTCTTCTGTGAATATTTGCCCACTGATTTTTATTCTTGTCATTTTCTTATTGATTTGTAAGAGTTCTTTATATAATCTTAAGTTTTCATCGTTTTTTAAGTATTACAAATATATTCTCAATGTGCAGCTTGTTTTTACTGTTTTTGATGTATATTATATGAAATATCTCATTTTAATGTAATGTAGATGAAATTTAATGATCTTTCTCATAGTTTCTACCTATTCCCTTTCTTTTTCTTTCTTTCTTTCTCTTTCTTTCTTTTTTCTTTCTTTCTTCCTTCCTTCCTTCCCTTCTTTCTCTCTCTTTCTTTTTAGGGGGGTGCAGTGAAGGGCTGAGGGAGAGGGAGAGAGAGAATCTTAAGCAGGCTCCACTCCACTGTTCAGCATGGAGCCCAACATGGGGCTCTATCTCAGGACCCTGAGATCATGACCTGAGCTGAAATCAAGAGTCCCACACCTAACAGACTCAGCCAACTAGGCACCCCACTACCTAGTCTTTTTAAAGAAATCCTTCCCCACATTAAGCTCATAAAAACATTCTCTTGTATTTTCTTCTAAAACTTTTCGAGTTTTGCTGTTCATATTTAGGGTTCCAGGGGTCAGCAAACTGCACCCTATGGGCAAAATCCAGCCCACAGCCTGTTTGGCTTTGACCTTAAGATTGGTTTTTAAATTTTTAAAGGGTGGGACGCCTGGGTGGCCCAGGCGTTAAGTGTCTGCCTTCCACTCAGGTCATGATCCTAGGGTCCTGGGATTGAGCCCCACATTGGGCTCCTTGCTCAGCGGGGAGCCTGCTTCTCCCTCTGCTTATGCTTGCTCTCTCTCTGGCAAATAGATAAATAATAAAATATTTTTTTTAATAAAATTTTTAAAGGGTTAAATAAATGGAGATTGTATGTGGCCTGCAAAGCCTGAAATACTGTCTGGCCCTTTTTCAATCAAATAAGTTCGCTTTTAGTCTAAGACATAAAGCATTGATTTGTGTAGGGTGTCACTTAGACACCTAAATTTATTTACTTTTTCTATAAGATAACCAATTATCCTAGCAGTCTTTTAAAAATAACTGCCATAGGGGCGCCTGGCTGACTCAGTCAGTAGAGCTTGAGACTCTTGATTTCAGGGTTGTAAGTTCCAGCCCCACATTGGGTGTGGAGATCACTTAAAATAAAAACCTTAAAAAATAACACAAAAATAACTGCCATAAAGAGTTTGGCTAGCCTTTGTTCCAGGTTCCTAAGAAAGAAGTAACCTCTAAACCTTTAGAATTTCCTGAGTGATAGGAGTGTCTTTGTTATACATGAAGGGCCCTCAAACCACAAGATAATTTCTGCTAATGAGATGACTCAGGATAGGAGCTTGCCAGCCAGAAAAATCAACCATGTGATTAGAAGATTGAGGCCTTGAGCCATATGATATCAGTTTCACCTCCGGGAGTGGAGGAGGCTGGAGATTGAATTCAACCTGAAATCAATCATGTCTGTGTGATAAAACCCGAATAAAATCTCTGGATAGGAAGCTCAGGTGAAATTCCCTGGTTGGCAATGCTATTTTGAGTATGTCATTTCTCAGTGCTGGGTGGGTAACACATCTAGGAGGATGATGGAAGATTGAGGTTTAACCCTCACAGGCTTTTTCCTGTGTGTCTGTTTTTTTGGTGGTTCTAATTTGTATCCTTATGCTACAATAAAACTGGAATAAGAGATGGGGCACCTGGGTGGCTCAGTTGGTTAAACGTCTGCCTTCAGCTCAGGTCATGATCCCAGCGTCCTGGGATCGAGCCCCTCGTCAGGCTCCCTGATCCTGCTTCTCCCTCTCCCTGTGTGTCTGCTCCGCCCCCTCACTCATGCTCACTTGCTCTTGTGCGTGTGTGCTCTCTCTCAAAATAAATAAATAAAATCTTTTTTAAAAATTGGAATAAGAATAAGACTTTTGGTGAGTTCTGTGAGTCTTATCTGAGGGTGGATATGGGAACTCCTAAATTTGTAGCCAATTGTTCAAAAGTGAGTGGCCCTGGCAACCTCTGAACTTGTAACTGATGGCTGAATTGAGGACAGTACCCTTAACCTTGATTTTGGCTAACTCTGAATAATACCTCTTTTTGCACTGACTTGTAATGTCATCTCAGATATCCATATCCAATATCCATATGTATAGATCAGTTTCTGAGCTCACTTTTACAATTTGTAATATGTCTCTATCCCTGTACTTGATACTGCAATATATTAATTACTATTGATTTATAGTAAATCTTGTTTGTTATCAAGTAGAGCAAAACCCCCATCATATTTCTTTGTTAGAATTGCTTGAAATATTTTTGGCAATTTGTCTCCTATGAGAATTTTAGGACTGGCTTGTCAGGATTATAGAAACCCTGTTGAGATGCTTTTCAGTTACACAATAGATAATAATACTTAAGGTCCTTGCATATCATATTAAGAAGATTGGACTTTTTTTTTAAGGCCATAGAGTTACAAATGAATTTATTAACAGGATTTCCAGACTGAGTAAACATCTGTTACATTAGGTTATGTTATAATAAAACCAACCCTAAAATATCTGTGGCTTAAAACAACAAAGACATACTTCTCACTCATATTCCATGTGTGGGTCGTCTAGGACTTGTGCTGCACATCATTGATGTCATTACTCACAACCCAGGAATATGACTCCTACCTGGAATATTACTGTACAAGGAGAGAAGGAACCAGAACATAGAAGAGTACACACTGGCTCCTAAGGCTTCTACTGATAAGTGACAATCACTTCCCCTTTCACTTCATCAACCAAAGCAGATCATATGGTGATATGTAACTTCAAAAAACATGGAGAAATACAGTTCTTCCATGTATCCCAAAGGAGAAAGATCCATGAACATCCAACGTTAATGACTATCATAGCCCTTTACAAGGACTGAACTAACAGGAGTATGAAAAATGAAAATGACAGCAAGAATGGAGATACAGGGGCGCCTGGGTGGCTTAGTCGGTTGGGCCTTAGGCTGAGGTCATGATCCCAGAGTCCCGGAATCGAGCCCATGTTGGGCTCCCTGCTCAGAGGGGAGTCTGCTTCTCCCTCTCCCTCTGCCCCTGCCCCTGCTCCTTCGCTCTCTCTCAAAAATCAATCAATCAATCAATCAATCAATCAATCAATCAATCTTAAAAAAAAGAATGGAGAGGGCGCCTGGGTGGCTCAGATGGTTAAGCGTCTGCCTTCGGCTCAGGTCATGATCCCAGGGTCCTGGGATCGAGTCCCGCATCGGGCTCCCTGCTCCTTGGGAGCCTGCTTCTCCCTCTGCTTCTCTCTCTCTCTCTCTCTGTCTCTCATGAATAAATAAATAAAATCTTAAAAAAAAAAAAAAAAGAATGGAGATACAATTGTGCATATGACTGCAGGTCATATAAACTTTATAGCATTTAAATCAGAAGGTCTGATAGATACCGGAAATGTGTAGTTATACTGACAAAACCAGGGAACTCATGACTAAATTGCTGGATTACAGGACAAGTCAGTGATTTGGGCAGTATTTTGCAACATCTTCTAAACCCATGTACATTGGGGTAGACTCACACAGGTGAGCCAACTCATGTACATTGGGGTAAGTCTCACACAAGTGAGCCAACCTGGATTTTCAGCTTAAGGGATAGAAGGTTAGTCAGTAATATCAAATGTATACCTTTGCCTTCTGTCTTATGGCAGTTTTTACAGCTCTCTGGGACCATGTGTTCCTTGCTTTCATTTTTCATTAAAGAACTTGAGTCTTGGGGCATCTGGGTGTTCAGTTGAACGACCAGCTCTTGGTTTCGGCTCAGGTCATTATTTTGTGGGTTGAGATCAAGCCCGCATTGGGCTCCAAGCTCTGCGGGGAGTCTACTTGAAGATTCTCTCCCTCTTCCCCTCCCTCCTCTCTAAAATGAATAAATAAATCTTTAAAAAAAAACTTGAATCTTATAAAAAAACAAAATTCTTAAAACCTGTGTACCCACTATCCAGCATCACTACATGCCTTCTACTCATCAAGTTATTTTTGTGATTGAGAGATTATGAAGTAAACCAGTGATCCTTGGGCTTATATAATCTGATGCTCATTGTAGGACAAGTCTTGATGTCAAAATACCAGGAGCACCTGAATCCACTCAATAACAAGGGTCCACAACACTATCAACAGATAAGCCCTCTACACATATTTCTTCAACATGCCAGATCTCCTGAAAGCCCACTGTGAATTTTAGGGTTGTTACCTGTTATTATAGGATGGGGAAGTGAACTTGGAGGGGCCTGTACCATGTAGTGAGAAGAAATCATGAAAAACTTAATTCTTTTTAACGTGGTCTTGACATGTTTTTCCACCAGCTCCATAATGCTGGTAGCACAAGGTGAAAAGAGATAGATTCCATAACCAAAGTAGTCTTTTCTCACTGTTATACTTTCCTTGCACCAGAGGCAAGCCATGGCTCATAAGGAGGGAAGTGATGGGGTCAGCAATACGATCACTAGCTATCAGTCTCACATCATAGTGAAATAGAATTGAGTCACAAATAACAGATTACCAGTGAGTTTGTCAGTAAGAAGTAGTTTATGTAACCTTCAATTTCACAAGATCAGGTAGATACTTCAAATATATTAATGAAACTTTAGGTTTAGAATTAAAATTTAACCTGGAGAGAGTAGGCTTTACTAACCCTTGTTATCTGATAGCAGTTACTTCCCTGCAAATAGGGTTTGGCTGACAGTGGGCAAGGATGAGGAAAGATGAGTCACATATTTCCCACCTTTGTAGTGGGGAGGTTCTTCCTCTATGGAGATGTCTTTTATTTTTTTTAAAGATTGTATTTTTAAGTAATCTCCACACCCAACATGGGGCTCGAACTTATAACCCCAAGATTGAGTTGCATGCTCCACTGACTGAGCCAATCAGGTGCCCCAAGGAGATCCCTTTTACTATTTTGAACATGGCAAGGGAAAGGTGGGAAGTACTTAACCCCTATAGGTACAGTGACTTTCTTGTTGGAAAGTGGTTTGGGGTGGGAGTTCGTGAGGGACAAGGTGTGTGAAAACTCCTGATTCACTAAAATGCTTTCGCTGCTCATAGGTAAGAATGTTTGTCTTCAAAAGAGCAGTGCTCTCATCAACTTCCCAGGCTTTACATTCAGGACAATGGAGAGTTTCCAGTCATTCTTGAACGAATCCTTTGGAAATGCAGACAGTAAAACAGTAGTATTTATTTTGCCAACCATTACATCATATTGTAGATGACATTTCACTATCATCCCTCACACCCCCAAGACTTGCAAAACTCCCATGTGTAAGACTATTGGTTCCTGGGTTTGGGATAGAAAGTCTGTCAATGTCCCTGGGATTAATCTTAGCCCTTCTGTTTTTGTTTTTGTTTTTTCCCTCTCATGCTATATTGTACTGCTTAGTGTGGGGGTATACCAGCTAATCCACATTGCTTATTGAAAACATGGAGATGGATGATTTACCCCTCTTTACAAAGGCTGGTTTTGGCTATGTGACTAGTGAGTATAAAAGACTCGTGAGTAATCTTGGGCCTTGATTTCCGTGAAACTGAGATACTTCACATATATGTTGGTGGCTTGTGATTTGGAGACAAATGGTGTTCTGTGACTGAAAAAGGTCCCTGGAATCTGTACCTGCATGTTGCAGAACACCTTGTAGCTTTTGTCTTTATTGGAGTCTCATGTTAGTAGAAGTCTGGAGTCGTGTTGAGTACATTCAACCACCTTAAACTGGGTACTGCTATAGTTGCAATTTCCCCATTTTAATGTAAACCAATGTGCTTGAAAAGGAAACCTGCTTTTGTAAAATTAAAACCAAGCTCATTGTATCTTAGGGTTTAATCCCCACTTAAGAAAAATAATTTATGAGACTTTCCAGCTACATTCTAGAGAGGGATTCATAAAAACACCTCTGAAGTTTCACTTATGCTTTTTGAAAGGGAAGCATACCTTGTACAGTAACTGTGAACAATCAACTGAGATAACTCACTACCTTCGGATCAGCCAATACCTTGTACAGTATAAGGGAAATAGAAGCCTACTTCATTTGACTATAGGAACAAGTTACATTGTCCAATCAAGCAGTACCAGGACCAAAGCTAGTATTTAATTTCTGTCTTCTGATATCAAGGATGATCTCTCAAACTAGAATTCCAAAGGGTATAAAACTCATTATCTTCAAACCCTAACTATCTGATTGGTTTAGAAGAAATAAAATTCTTTATTACAGATACTTCTACTGCATTTCATCTAACCCAAGATACCTTTGATTGTGTGATGTACCATTATTTTCTGTACTAAGTTCTCCATTTAAATCTGTCAAGTCATCAACTGTATGCTGCATTCTAACTTCATTGTTAATTATGTGTGTGGGGGGGGAATTTTACCATGGAATCGATGAAAAAACATTTTAGTCAAGGAACATTCAAAATCTTCCAGGCCCATTTACGAATACCAGGAAATGGGTGGCAGGGGAGGAAATATTCAGTATTTTATTAAGATTTCTTACTAAAATAATGAACCATGTAGTTCAATTACAACTTATGTAGCACTGTAATGATATAAAGATTCAATGCAGATTATTCTTTTTTTAAGATTTTATTTATTTATTTATTTATTTGACAGAGAGAGACAGTGAGAGAGGGAACAAAAGCAGGCGGAGTGGAAGAGGGAGAAGCAGGCTTCCCGCTGAGCAGGGAGCCCAATGAGGGGCTCAATCCCAGGACCCCGGGATCATGACCCGAGCCAAAGGCAGACGCTTAACGACTGAGCCACCCAGGCACCCCTCAATGCAGATTATTCTATTGGCAAGTTTTGTGTACATTGAGGTATGTGTACTAGGGAGTCACAATTGCTATGCTAACACATGCAATTCCCAATTATGAACAATCATTTTAATAAAAATAGATGTAAAACACATATTCTCACATAGTTCTGATATATTTGCTTTGTTTTCTGACAAGTGTATTTATTTACATACTTAAAATGTTCCATAATGCTACTTATTATGTCACAATTACAGGAAATGACATCCCTCATAAAATGATACCCATAAAAGATGATACCTCAGATTCATTCAAGTATAGAATTTTTTCATCAGTGTCAATTCTCTGATACCAGTGTAGCTGGATTTCATGCCAACAATATCCGCACAATCAATACAGACACACACAGATGTTCCCTCCTATTCGTTCTCTCTGGCTACATTCAATTGACATGTATGGAGGAAGGTATTTCCTCCTGTGTGGCATTCTACCCAGTACCATCCTCTTATAAGCAATGATGTGTGAGTCTGGGGAAAAAAAATGTGTCCACATCTGTAGTCTTAAGGTTTCACTCCTATGTAAACTCTAGTGTAATCAGCTATTCACTTTCAATGACAACTTCTGAATATTTACTTCATTCATGATTTCTCTCCTCTATGAGTTTTCTGATGTAAAATGAGGCTGAATTTGTGGGAGAAAGTTTTCCAACACTCACTGCATCCATAAGGTTTCTCTCCTGTGTGAGTTCTTTGATGTATAATAAGATGTGACTTCTGGACGAAAGATTTCTGACATTCACTGCATTCATGGGGTTTCTCTCCTGTATGTGTCTTCTGATGCAAAACGAGGCTAAATTTGATAGGAAAAGTTTTCCCACATTCACTGCATCCATAGGGTTTCTCTCCTGTATGGATTCTCTGATGAATAATAAGGCTAAACTTGTGAGAGAAAGTTTTCCCACACTGGAGGCATTCATAAGGTTTCTCTCCCGAGTGAATTCTCTGATGAATAAGGAGATAGGACTTCCGGCTGAAGGCTTTGTGGCATTCACTGCATTCATAAGGTTTCTCTCCGGTGTGAGACCTCTGATGAATAGTGAGGTGTGACTTTTGGGTGAAAGCTTTCTGACACTGATTGCATTCATAAGGTTTCTCACCCGTATGTGTTCTTTGGTGAAGGATGAGACTAAACTTGATGGAGAAGGTTTTTCCACATTCACTGCACCCATAGGGTTTCTCTCCTGTATGAGTTCTCCAGTGAGTATTGAGGAGTGACTTTACACTAAAGCCTTTTCCACATTCGCTGCAATGATAGGGTTTCTCTCCTGTGTGGGTTCTCTGATGTCTAATGAGCTCAGATCTCTGGATGAAGGCTTTTCCACATTCACTGCATCCATAAGGTTTTTCCCCTGTATGAGTTTTTTGATGTAAAATGAGGCTAAACTTAAGGGGGAATGTTTTCCCACATTTATCACAGCCATAGGGTTTCTCTCCCGTGTGAGATCTCTGATGAATAATGAGCTGTGACTTGTTGCTGAAGCTTTTCTCACACTCACCACATCTGTAGGGCTTCTCTCCTGTATGAGTTCTTTGATGTGAAGTGAGTTGTGACTTATCGCCGAAGCTTTTCTGACATATATGACATTCAAACCGTTTCTCTCCTGTGTGAGCTCTCTGGTGTTTATTAAGGCATGACTTATCAGTAAAAGCTTTCCCACATTTATTGCACCCATAAGGTTTCACTCCTGTATGGGTTCTCTGGTGTAAAATGAGACGGGATTTCCGGCTGAAGGCTTTCTCACACCTACTGCAACCACAGGGTTTCTCTCCGGTGTGTGTTTGCTGATGCTTAATGAGGTCTGACTTCTGGGGAAAGGCTCTCCCGCAGTCACTGCAGTTATGCTGTTTCTCTCCTGTTTGAGTTTTCCAATGTTTTATAAGCTGTGACTTATGGCTGGAAGCCTTTAAATGTTCATTATATTCATTGTATTTTTCTCCAGTATGAATTTTCTCACGTTTAGTATAAAGAAGTAATTCATCATATCCATTAAATTCAACTTTGTTTCTTGCATAGCTTTTATTCTGAATAATGTACTCTACATTAGGTTTCAAATGTTTCCCAAGTATGTCAAATGTATGGGATCTTTGTGCTAAAGGGACATCAAAGTTTAGGCTTAGAGATAATATTTTTCTAAATGCATTATTTTTGTGGTGACTCTCCATAGTTTCAAGGTTGCCTTGATTTTCTTGGTGCCCGTCTGTATGACAATCAACTTGCCAGGTGTCTTCTAGAAAGGAGACCAATGAGCCACAATGACCATGAAATAGAAAGAATGGAATTCCATAGCAAAGGCCAACCAGAGAAGAAGAAATGAGACTGGGTATACAGTGGAAGTCTGAGACATTTGTAAGTGGAAGGAGGGAAAAAAAATGGAATAAACTACAAAATGTGGAGACAAGGGACAATTTATGAATGCTGAGTATATTAGAAAAGAAGGCTATAACCATGCATTAAGGGGATGGAGATGAGAAGGCACGTAAACTGAGGATGCCAGGGAGAAAGATTAGGAGAACAAGTTCCAAGATGAACTAGAGTGGGATCTGATCCAAATACATAAGAGGAGGAAATGTATTCTTTTATTTTTATTTTTTTGAAAACTTTTTTTTTTTTTAAGTAGGCTCCATGCTCAACATGGGGCTTGAACTCACAACCCTGAACACACTCTACCAAATGAGCCAGCCAGGCACCCCCAGAAATGTATTCTTTTAAAAACCAAGCAAAAGAATCCTAATATGGAGAGATTAAAAAGTGCAGTCAAGGGGCACCTGGGTGGCTCAGTCGGTTAAGCATCCAACTCTTGATCTCAACTCAGGTCTTGATCTCAGGGTCGTGAATTCAAGCCCTGTGTTGGGTTCCACCCTGGGCATGGACCCTACTTAAAAAAAAAAAAAGTGGAGTCAGTATTGATGTATGTGGGAACTTATGTCCCCCGTGCTGTCACATTCGGAGCTTAAAAACTTCAAGATTTCTCCAAACAATAGGTGCCTCCCTGTTTCTGACCAAATAGGAATTTACTTCCACTTATGCCACAGGGTTGGTTTTTCACTCACCTGGATGAATCTGACTCTGGATTTCTTCCTCTGTTATCCATGGTGTTCCATGTTCCAACTGGTAGAATGCATCTGCTTTGGTAACTTGATACCCTACTCAAGGAAAGTTATAGCGGATCCATGGACACAAATACTTTGGCTACAAGGCCTCTGAAAAATGGGGAAGGTTATATTGAAAGGCCTGAACAACTTGGATCTTAGCCAAATAAAGGCCTTTTACTTTGGGAGTGAAAGAAAAGCACTCTGTTAGAGGCCAGAAGGTACTAAAATCTATGATGTATGAGACTCAAGTTCAAACAAGTAAGGTACTTGTAAGGCTCCACACATTTCATCACTGAGAAAGGAAAGGAAATTGATTGCCTACATTACCCTGGGAAAGCTCTGCTTACCCACTGATACTAGGTTGCTGTAATTTTCCATCATCACATCTTGATACAGGTTCTTCTGAACGGGGTCCAGTAGCTGCCACTCCTCCCACGTGAAAACCACAGCCACATCCTTGAATGACAGTGACCCCTGAAATAGAACATTCCTATTCATTTCTAAAGGGATTATCGTTGGTCAATACTACGAAGATAAGTATAATATAATACTTTTTCTTACGGTAAGTCATTTGACTGCTTTCTGTATAACTAGCGTTGCATTATACTTTGTAGGAAAAACTAATTTTTTATTTAGAATATCCTGTCTTTGTGCTTCCAATCATTCATTGATGTATATGTTTACTCTTTCACAAAAGAGAAATAGGACATCCTGAAATCCTTTAATCTAGGAACCATCTACAATCTATGTGAAAGCTCCTATAGTCAGACACTGCACTAGATACTCCTTTTTATATAAGACTCTCTCCTACCCTGAAGGAGCATACTAGCTTGCAGAGAGAGGAATGTAAGTGCACGAGAGTACAATACATTTACATAGGGCAAGAAAGAAATATATACCATGTGGGCACCAATGGGGAGGAGAAAAATTACAAAGGTTGAACTTCAGAGAGGGGAGGAGAGAGGTGAATGGAATTCAAGAAAGAAGTAACATGAATGACAGCACAATGAAAAACCATGAGCATTTAAAACACTGCAAATACATTTCTTCCTAAGTTGTGAAATCAAATGACTGAATTTAGAGCAGGTAGAGCACACTATAAGCCCTCAAAAAATTTTTCACTTATTATTTTTGTTACTTAAATGTTGATAGGTATAGACTTCCAAGGTACTGGGTTAAGTGCATTTAGTAAGTTACAGAAAAGTACATAAACTGTAACCTAAATTATGACAATGGATATTAGGTTCTGTGTGGTAAAGGGTTGACTCAGCAGGCCTGGGTTGCCCAAGCCCTGCACACTCCAAGGAAAGGCCGGTCTTCAGGAGAACCAGCCCTTGACTTGGTCCTGGGAGATAAGCTCTGAACCACTGTAATATCCAGCACGCTACAGGTGCTTTCACATTCCTGAGGCCTAGACTATGCTCTATCAGTTTGAATTTTGAGGGGCTGGAGACTGAGTAGCTGAGGTCAGTCATGTATGCTGAATGCCTGTGTTGACTGACTTCCAATAAATCCTAGATACCTAGGGGCACGTGAACTTCCCTGGATGGCAACACTTCCCACCTGTTGTTACATATCATTGCTGGAAGAATTAAATGCTATTCAAGCCACTCCACTGGCGAGGACAACTGGAAGCTGGTGCCTAGTCTCTCCTGGACTCTACTCTGTGTCTTTTGCCTCTATTGATTTTAGCCTATATCTTTTCACTATAATAATTCATAACCATAAGAGCTTTTTTTGAGTCCTTTTGAGTTCTTTTAGAGAATCATTGAACCTGAGGGTGGGCCAAGGACCCCCAACTCAAATATATACAAATTCATAGTTACATATGTAAATGCTGACAGGGGAAGTCAAAACACCTATGTTTTTTATATAGTTTATCTTGCGGATGGTGAAAAAGGATTAATGGGGAACTTAAGTGTTTAGCTCTAGAAACTTCTGTACTATTTGAAACTTTGACACTGAGAATATTTTAAGCTTTACTAATTAATTGGATTTTTAACATTTTTTATTTTTATTTTTTAATTTTTTTTGGAATATTTTTAAAATAGAAGAAATGGATCATGAACTGAGATTATGAAGGACACATTTTAAAACTTTGCTAATAGATATAACTTGGAAATGTTTGCTAATTAATATAAATTGGGGTTCCTCAACCTCAACCCTACTGACATTCTGGGCTGAATAACTTTTTGCGGTGGAGGCCTGTACTGTGTGTTGTAGGGTGTTTAGCAGCATCCCTGGCCTCTATTTACTAGATCCTATTAGCAGTTATGATAATAAAAAATGTCTCTGGAGATTGTCTAATGTCCCTTGGGCAGATAAAATCATCCCAAATTGAGAACCATTGATTTAAAGAAAAAACTAAATTTTGAGGGCTGTTTGTGGAAGACCAAATAATGGTCTTAGAATCCATCCATTTTTCTTGATAATCTGGATGTTATCCCTGGATAAAGTCAGACCTCCAGGAGCCTATGGACTTGAGCTACACCGTTTTGAAACCCTGAAGCACTCTGATCTTTGAGTTTGGCTTTGATATAACACCACTGGCTTTTCTGAGGATGGCTGAGAAATAACCACAGGGAACATACCACTTTATTGGTGGTTTGCTATAGAGGGAACTGAGCACTAAACAATCTCACTAATGACCTATCAAAGACATTTCTTCCTACTTACGTGACAGGAACGATCTACTTTTCTAGAGGAGCTTTCTCCTTAAGGCAAATCGCCAACGATTTTTTATTGCTGGCCATGTGGGAGATTGTATTTCCCAAGGATCACCACAATAGTATGTCCCATTCCAAACCTTCTGCAATGTGACTTTGTCACTCTCCCATCAAGAGGTAGAGCCTGTTCCCCTCCCCTTGAATCTAGTTTGTCTTAGGGACTTCCTTGTAACAAAGACAATGCAGCAGAAGTGATGATGCATAACTTCTGAAGCTAAAGCAGAAAAGGCCATGCAGTTTCAGTCCGGTTCTCTTAGAATCTAGCATCATGCTGTGAGAAGCCCAAGCCACAAAGGGAGGCCATGCATAAATACTCCAGTCAAGAGCCTCAGCTGTCTAGTTTTTGAGTCATGTCATCCTGGAAAACAGATATAGGAATGAAAAAGCCTTCAGATGATTCCAGTCCCCAACCTTTGATTCTTCCCAGCTGAGGTTTCAGACATCACGGTGTGGAGACAAACTGTGCAATAAAGGATTAACACAGCAATCTGGCTTGTCCACACCCTGCACATGCCAAAGAAAGGTTTGGTGCTTACCTGTTCATACATAGGAAGCAACCTCTAAGTCCTAGAAATATCTTTACCTGAGAGCCTTGGGCTACACCAGATAATTCATACCATCAATGTTGTTTATGGTGGAAGATTTGGGTACCACGGCAGCTTAACTTCTGAAAGGGCTGGACACTAAAGTCAGCCATTCGTGTAGTCAGCGTTGCCTATGTGTCCAACCCAAATAAAAACCCTGGAAATGAAGGCTTGAGTGAGCTTCCCTGATTAGCAGTATTCAAAATGTGCTGTTACAAGTCATTGCTGGGAAAATCTAACACTGTCTACATGACTCCACTCAGAACAAGTGGAAGCTTCTGCCTGGTGTCTCCTGGTTCAGGCCTTTTGTACCTTTTTGCTTTTGCTGTAATAAACTATAATTGTGAGCATAACAATGTTTCTGAGTACTCTGAGTTCTAGCAAATCACTGAACCTGAGAGTGGTCTTGGGAACCTACAAACATGTAAGACACCACCATGGGCCCTGTCTTACTTCCTGACCCACTGAATCCATGAGAATGGATTAAAAATAAATGCATACCACCAGGTTTCAGGGTGACTTGATATGCAGCAATGGATAAGTGGGACGGGGAATACTAAAGACAAGTTTGTAGCTCGGTTTTATAAACTGTTTAGAACTTTCTGGGTTATAATCTATGTTCTAACTTAAAATAACTTGTATAATGGGGCACCTGGGTGGCTGAGTCAGTTGGGCGTCTGCCTTTGGCTTGGGTCATGGTCCTGGGGTCCTGGGATTGAGCCCCACGTCAGGCTCCCTGCTCAGTGGAGAGCCTGCTTCTCCCTCTCCTCCCCGCTTATGCTCTCTCTCGCTATCTCTGTCTCTCTCAAATAAATAAATAAAATCTTTAAAGAATAATAATAATAATTTGTATAAACATACGATTTACATATTCTCGTAGCAACCTGGCTGTGAAGTTGATCCTTTGTTTAACTTTTTCCCAAATTCTGACATTTATCTCTTCATGCTGTATCTGGTATAGAGTAGTCCTCATAAATATGAATAAACATATTCTTTTAATACATGTATTATTAAGCCTCCTCAAATCCACGGGAAGGCCTAATGGAAAATAAATATATAAATAAACTCACTTGGGACTTGGACATTTTCTGGAGCCCTTATATACCATCAGAAAGTCTAATATCTGCTCTGTTGTTGATTCTGGGCTCTATTCTGAAGCTCTAGTTCAAGGTCTCTGGTCAAGGATGCAGTGTTGATCTTCGTATCTTCACTTCCTTCCCTCATAGGAACTATTTTATCCCAGGAAGCCAGGACCTGGGGATTACAGAAATTGTAAGTGTGAGTCTAACAGATTTTTCTGAGTTGTTTGAGTCCTTATTCGTATGTGTATATGTATTTTAGATATACACAAATATATATATCTAAAATATATGTTTTCTTTAGGTGGTAGGTTAATATGATAGTCTAAAGAAAGAAAGTGGGGCGCCTGGGTGGCTCAGTTGTTAAGTGTCTGCCTTCGGCTCAGGTCATGATCCCAGGGTCCTGGGATCAAGACCCGCATCAGGCTCCCTGCTCCACTGGAAGCCTGCTTCTCCCTCTCCCACTCCCCCTGCTTGTGTTCCCTTTCTCGCTGTGTCTCTCTCTGTCAAATAAATAAAATCTTTAAAAAAAAAAAAGAAAGTAAGTAATATGTATTACCTGATGACTTATTTTTCAATAAACATAATTATTTTATAATAAAGAAATACAAACAAACCTGTCATCATTAAATTATGTAATTTTACCAAAACTACTCAAAACTAAAGCTGCTCTTAGAGAAAGACCATTACTAAGAAATAGGGGGGGAAAAGTCCAGTGAGAAATTTTTAAAAACCTAAAAAATCCAGAGAAACAGGTATAAATACTGGTATACTGCTGCTAACCTGTCTTGGGTATCTACTGTGTGATCTTTAACTGTATGAGTAGTTAGCACAGTTTATTTTTTGTTTTGTTTTGTTTAACAAATGGAAAAGAGTCTCAGAGAGGTTGAGAAACTTGCTCAAGTTCACATAGTAAAGTGACAGAATATGGATAAAAACCTTAGGTCTGCCCAAATTCAAAATCCATATTCTTTCCTCTGAGTTAAACTTACCTGCAGGTGTTCTAACTGCTTACCTGGAAAACCTACAAGAATCAATTAGTAATTACATTAGAAATAAGAGTTCAGTAAAGAAAGGAAAGAGAAGATTAAAAAAAAAAAAAAAAGGCTGCTTTTATATGTACCAGAAAATAAAAAATGAAATAACCATTGGTGGGGACCCTCAAAGATAAGAAACGAAGCTGCCCCAAGCACTAAACTCCCCAGAAGCCACCCCATTCACTGACCACCCCCAAAGATCACTCAATCACTGACCCTCCCCCCAAGTACATCCCAAACACCGACTTAAGCAAAGGACATCAAAAGCACTAAACTAGGGGCACCTGGGTGGCTCAGTCGGGTTAAGTGTCTGCCTTCGGCTGGAGTCATGATCCCTGGGTCCTGGGATCGAGCCCCAAGTTGGGCTCTCCGCTCAGCCGAGGAACCTGCTTCTACCTCTCCGTGTGTGTGTGATCTCTCTCACTTTTGCTCTCAAATAAATAATAAAATCTTAAAAAAAAAAAAAAGCACTAAACTATCTACCAAAGATGTCTCAATCACTGAACCCCCACCCTCCCAACACCATGCATATTCCCACCATGGACACTGGCATTAGTAAACCCTCCAAGGACGTCCTGATGAGTGACATGCTCCAAGGATTCTTCAATCACTGACCTTTTTCCAAGGATGGTCCAATTGCTGACATGCCCCTCAAGGCCGTCCTAAGTACTAATCTTCCCCATGATTCCTTTTCAGGCACTCACACACCCTCAAAGACACCCCCATTCCTGACTTCCTTCATGAACACCCCAAACACTGACCTCCCATCATTCGTCCTCAATCAGTGACCTTACCTGAAAGACGCCCCAATCACTGACCTATCCCAAGCGCATCCAAATCACTGACCCACTGTCTAGGTAACGCCAATCACTGATTCGCCTCCAAGATCGCCCCAGTCACTGACCTCCCCTACAAAGCAATACCCCAAGCTCTAACACCTTTCTCCAGGCCACTCCAATCCCGGACCATCCCCAGGCCTGCACCACTTCCTACTACCCCGCTCCCTCAAATCATAGAATGCATCTCCCACCCCACAACGGCTTGTTTCTCTCACGGACAACCCAAGCCTCCCCTACCATTAACTCCAAATCTCCACAAACCTCGCTCAACCTTATTCCGCTCCCAGAACGCGAAACTGAGACCCCTTAATAGAGCCTTCGCGCACCAGCTGGGTGGGTGGAAAGAGCCACGGCCCATCACTTCGGCTTCAGACGCGACTGTTCCACCTCACAAAGTCAAGTTTAACGTCTGTGGCATCCGAGTCTACAGGCTGCCAAACCACCACCCCGGGGGCGTCCTTCCACTGACGAAGACTCCGTTCAGCTTTCGGTCTTTCAGACAAAGACACTGTGAGAGAGTATGGCGGCGCCCTGTTGGCCAATTTATGTGGGAGCCGCCATATTGGAAGACCGGTCGTACAACTCATTTTTCGGCCCGAGAGAATAGTACTAGTCCGCCTTACGTCAGTTGTGAGCGCCACAAAGGGCAATGCGCATGCTCCCGTCTCTATGGCTGCCGAAGGCGCACCAAGCCCAGCGGCCGTCGCCTCCGCTTTGCGGGCTGGTGCGTGCCAAGCAGCAAAACTTTACAGCGGCGCGGCCATCTTGAAATAGGTGCACTTGTCCGTACAGGAAAGGGGAGTGTCCTTTAAGGAGTGGAAACCATTGGAGCAACCTTAGGAAATGCTTATAGAGAACGGCGTAGGGTTTCGAGAAGCCAGAGTAGTACGACAAAGGCAGTAGGCCTCACTGTGGGCACAGAGTAAACTAATTCAGTTTAGGGAAAAGATCTCTTCTTGCCAGGACTGGTGGTGGTGGTTAGGTGACATCTCCAGGGTGAAAGGTGAGAGGGCTCGTGGGTAAGTAGAGCTAGTAGTGAGGGAGGGGCTGTGCTCATCACCAAGGTGGAGGGTGGAGAAATGTGGGGGATAGAAGACTAGAAATTGTTGGTAGAAATTTCTTAAAAGGTTTTTATCTCAGCTCAGATGTTTTCACATATAATTTCTAGTGAAGTAATTATTAAAATTGGAATTGAGTCAAAGAGAATGAACAGTATTTGTTGGGTAGATAATAATAGATTGTTGTCCCAAACCGGTTCTGTTGATGAATACATTTTACTGGCTGCTATCCTTCTTCAAAAACTGGATCCCAGGAAGAGGGTAGCTGGGTGGCGCAGTCGGTTAATCATCTCCTTTTCAGCTCAGGTCACTGAGCCCCCCGGGGCGAAGGCTCCCAGCTCTGCGGGAAACCTGCTTTCCCTCTCCCTCTGCCCACCCAACCCCCGCTTGTACTCCCGTGCTTGCTCTCTCTCTCGAATAAATAAATAAAATCTTTTTTAAAAAAGAACTTGATACTAAAATAAATAGCTAATTTATATTAAGTGTATACACATTTTTTGAACAAGGAACTAGTTCAGGTGTAGTAATTACATTATCTTACTTAGCACTCTGAAAGCTGATGTGGAAATGTCATTTGGAGCGAACAGCCAATTCTTGAAACATCTTCAGTGTAAATAAGTGGTTTTATTAAAGCATGGGGACAGGACCTGTGGGCAGAAAGAGCTGCACCGGGATTGTGAGGAGCAATTAATTATATACACTCAATTTGGAAGAGGGTTAGGGATAGCATAAGTCTTTAAGGCATTTTGGAAGCAAGGTTTCCAGGACTTTGAGGGGGCTAGCTATTGTTAGGAAAAGGTCATTTATTACTGTCTAATAAAACCTTAGTCATGATGATGTGGGAAACAAAGGCAGAAGAAAAATTATTAAATTTCCTTACTATTTGCAGCCCTTTGGCAAGCCCTTGAGGTGGGCAGTTACATTCCTGCCTGGATGTTGACACTTTACTAAGGGCAAGAGGCAATCTTAGCCCGACCTCCAGGATCCTGTAAGTCTACTTTAACATAAAAAAATTCCTTTGGAAACTTCCTTTATCTCTATCCTCCCCCCCACCCCATGATACATGGTGGCAATCATCCCTGAAGTATATGACCCACTGATAGACATTTGAAGAGTCTCACCGAGTAAGAGACAGGTGGGGGTAGGTAGGAAGAGATAGGTAGGGGGCTAGGTGATCAGGCTCACAGGAATCCCAGAACTGCTGAGGTGTAATGAAACCAGATATAAGGGAACAAACCAGACCACCCTGCCCTGGGCGTCAGAGGTGGGGTCTTTTTATGATAGTCACATAGTGACCAACAAAGAATAACCAGACCCCAAAGAAGAAATAAGCCATTAAAGATGTTATCATCAATCCCACTTAAACCAAGACATTACAAGAATGATAAGGCCACAAGCTCCCTGGTTAGTTCTAAATAAAAGATTGTTGGTGGAGACCCACATTGGCAACCCTGTCAGAACCCCCTTACTCCTGAGAGCTTTTCCTGTATCCTTGCTTAATAAAACTCTTATCACTTTACTTACACTCCTTTATCCGTGAGATTCATTCTTCAACCCTTTGAGACAAGAACTTCACTCTCCCGCTTCAATGACCCTTCAGATGTACATCAGTGGGCCATATGCTTGGTGGATGATTGCTAGCATATATCTTGGTGGGTGGAGATAAAGGAAGTTTCCAAAGGAATTTTTATAAGTTAAAGGAGACTTATAAGATCCTGGAAGTTGGGATAATGTTAAGCTAGGACTGCCTTTTGCCCTTAGCAAAATATTAACATTGAGGCAGTTGAGTTCCTAGAGGAAGGTCACTCTGCCTCTCTCAAAGACTTGTCAATGGATGTAAGATTTAAGGAAATTTAATTTTTTTCTTTTGCGTTTGTTCCCCACATCAAAAGCTATTGATGGTGAAACTAAATATTACCCTCACTTCACACATGGGGGGAAAAAAAGGCCAAGTCTATCAGAATGCCTATTTCCTCAATATCTCATCAATCTTTTAATCTTTGCCCATCTTAAGGATGAATAAAAATCTTATTTCAGGGGCACCTGGGTGGCACGGTTGGGCATCCAACTCTTGGTTTCATTCAGGTTGTGATCTCAGGGTTGGGAGATTGAGCCCTGTGTCAGGTCCCACGCTCATGTGGATTCTGCTTGAGACACTCTCTCCCTCTCCCTCTGACCCTGCCCCCTCTCAAATAAATAAATCTTTTGGGTTTTTTAAAAAGATTTTATTTATTTATTTGACAGAGAGAGAGCGAGAGCGCACAAGCATGGGGAGCGGCAGGCAGAGGTAGAGGTAGAAGCAGGCTCAATCCTGCGGGGCTCAATCCCAGGACCCTGGGATCATGACCCAAGCTGAAGGCAGATGCTCAATGGACTAAGCCACCCAGGCGCCCCTGAAATAAATAAATCTTTAAAAAAAATCTTATTTCAGTTTTTCTTTAATTTTATAAGCTGCTTGTTTACTTTGTGTGTATTTATAACTATTATTCTACCCCCATTCTCCTATATTGACACACACCCTAGTTTGGGGCTATTATGAATAAAGGTGCTATGAATTTTCTTGTGTAAGTCTTCCTAAGGACATATCATTGTTTTTGAGTAAATATCTAGGAGTGGAATTGCTGCCTCATGTGGTTCTCAGTTTTAATTAATTTATTTAAGTAATCTCTACACCCAACATGGGGATTGAACACACAACCTAGAGATCAGGAGTCGCATGCTCTTCTGACTGAGCCAGTCAGGCGCCCCATGATTCTGTTTTATTTTGCAATTCTCTTTAAGCTTGAGTTAGTTTTGAAAGGATTTTTATTCTTTTAAAGATTTTGATAGTTTAAGTAATATGGATATACTAACAGTGGATTTTTAATTTGGGGGCTTTATCCATAGATTTATCATAAAGGAAACTTCAGGGGGGCGCCTGAGTGGCTCAGTCGTTAAGCGTCTGCCTTCGGCTCAGGTCATGATCCCAGGGTCCTGGGATCGAGCCCCGCATCGGGCTCCCTGCTCAGCAGGGAGCCTGCCTCTCCCTCTCCCACTCCCCCTGCTTGTGTTCCCTCTCTCACTGTTTCTCTCTCTCTGTCAAATAAATAAATAATAATAATAAATAATAATAATAAAGGAAACTTCAGAATAACTCTTCCTGCAAATACAGTTCTCTGCACATAGGGATTTACTTTTCCTCATTCTTCCAGGAGTTATATGTTAATCTTGGTTGGATTAGATTTGGTGTTTACATTATGATGACTATGTAAGTACTATTTATAGCTCAGCCATGTAGTGTACTAGGATTATTTTTCCTTTCTTGTACAACTTTTAAATTCTCCCTGGAGTTGTTTTATTTCTTCCTTCCAGAAATTCTGGCCCTTGGTTCTCAGAAAGCCCCGCCCTTGGCACGGGCTCCACGTGGGAGCCAGCTCTCACGTGTGAATAACTTGCCACCTGGACATTGGCTTGGGACCGCTCTCCTCACCTTTCTGGGCCGTAACTGTGTCTCCCCACAGGGAGGGCTTGGTTTCTCCCAGTCGCTGTTTGTTCACTTCCATGGATGGCATCATCACTCTCCCTGTACCGTGAGTGCTTCTCCAGATACTTTTTTGTCCTCAAAAATCTTCCTCTCAGCCTCCATATCCAGTCAGAAGCGTTCCCAGGGTATTTGTCCTTTGGCCTTTATGTTTGCTCTTTTTAGTCCGTTGAAAGATTTTTTATTTTTGTACGGATACTTTTTTTTTTTTTTTAAGATTTTATTTATTTGACAGGGGCACCTGGGTGGCTCAGTCTTTAAGCGTCTGCCTTCAGCTCAGGTCATGATCCCAGGGTCCTGGGATCGAGCCCCGCATGGGGCTCCCCGCTCGGCGGGAAGCCTGCTTCTCCCTCTCCCACTCCCCCTGCTTGTGTTCCTGCTCTCGCTCTCTCTCTCTGTCAAATAAATAAATTAAAAAAAAAAAAGATTTTATTTATTTGACAGAAAGGGACACAGCGAGAGAGGGGACACAAGCAGGGGCAGAGGGAGAACCAGACTCCCCACTAAGCAGGGAGCCCGAGGTGGGCTCGATCCCAGGACCCTGGAATCACGACCTGAGCGGAAGGTAGACGCTTACGACCGAGCCACCCAGGCGCCGGGATACCTAACTTCTAAGATGGCTTCGCCTTGTGTGTTTTCCAAATCCTTCTTCGTGCAAAGTGGATTACTTCTCTCGCCAACCCGCTGAGGTGGACTACCCTACCCCACGTTTGACTTGTGTAAGTTCGAGCTTCTGAAAATCAGTGCAGTTTGCAGCGCAGGATTTAAGGTGAGAGAAAGGGGATTATTTTCGGTAGGTTTTCACTGTACGGAGCCTCACCTGGCTCTTCCGACCAAAACGGCCACTTCGCCTTCCGTACGTCGATTACTGAAGGATGGCCGCCGCGGGACCGGTAGCCAGATGGGCGCAGACATATTGACTCCAGGAAAAGCCGGAAGTCCAGACGGCCACGCTCCGCAGAAACGCCTCTGGTCCTCCTCGGCCGCCGTCGCGGAGGCCGGGCATGGGCGCGGCAGCAGTATTCGCGGAAATGCTGCTTGTAGGCGGTCGCGGTGGGGTCGCTAGGAAATCAGGTCTGTGTATGGTTCGGCTTGTGGAGCGGGATGAGAGGACCAAGCTGTCTGTGGGTTCCCTGGCGGGTGCAGGAGTGGGGTCCGTTGGGGAGAGGAAGCAAGTGGGAGCCCGTGACGGGGTGTCTGTGGGTGCGGTGGCTTTGGAGTCGGTCCTGAGGGATTGTGGGGGTCAGTGACTACAGGTGTGTGGAGATCAGCGTTTCCGAGTCCGTGGTCAGGGTTTGGTTTGTCTGTAGCGCCCAGTGATTGAAGACTAGGGAGCGGGTGGTTTTTATCAGTGAAAGTGTTGTCCACCTCGGATTCGGGTTTTACCCTGCGGCTCCGTGACGAGCTGGGGCGCACGGCCAGCGAACCCTGGTGTTTCGGGCTTATTTCGGGGGTGGGGGAGGTCCAGGTGTGTCGGCTCTGGAGAGGTTTGTGACGGCTGAAGCAGATTGCTGGGTGGGTTGGGGTTCCACGGTTTCTTTCCCTCCAATCCAAGCCCCTGGTTTGCCTTTGGCTTTACACCTCTCGTCTCGACCCCATAGTTATGAGAGCTTGGTTGGAGATGGAGGATTAAAGACAACCAAAGTGGTTTCTACTAAAGATGAGGATTTTGCCCTTTCTGCAGGTTCTCTGTGTGTAAGCATACGCACACGCACTTGGAAAAGTTTCTTTTCGGTGCCGTTGTAACACAAGTAAACTAACATTGCTGTTACCCCAATTCTGTTCCCCAATGTTAGTATCTGTTAACTTTTTTTTATTTATTTCCTCTTCAGTCTTTATTTTTCTATGTTTCACAGTTCCAATAACGTGCTGAAACACTGGCATAATTTGCCTCAATATTTAGTTTCATGTCATAAATACTATATAATAAACATAAGTTTTTTCTTAAAAAAAAATTTTTTTTAAACTAATGTAACAGTATATACCGTCAGGAGGCAAATCTGTGCCATTGTGACCGGAATCACTTAATCTCTGCATTCATTTAGGTAGAATTTAAAGATGTTTATGTTTAAGTAATCTCTACACCCAAGGTGGGGCTCAAACTCATAACCCTGAGATCAAGAGTTCCATGCTCCATCGACTAAGCCAGCCAGGTGCCCCTACATAGAATTTAAATACTTAAATATTCAGTTATCACTTTTGAAAGTAGATTATGATTCTCCATTTACCCGTGCATGTGGTTTCCTGTTCCTCCTGCCCACCTTGATCTTTAATTTTTTGCCATTGTGAAGTGTTTAACTTTTTGTTCTCTTTCAATTTACTATCTCTTAGAAGAGCAATTACATTAAAAATACTTTTTATTTCTGCTTACTTCACTGAATTTTTAGTATTATGAACTTCCCATTCCCTCTGATTTTTATTAGAAAGTTCATAGTTTTTTTTGTTTTGTTTTGTTTTTAAGATTTTATTTGACAGAGAGACACAGTGAGAGAGGGAACACAAGCAGGGAGAGGGGGAGAGGGAGAAGCAGGCTTCCCGCTGAGCAGGGAGCCCGATGCGGGGGCTCAATCCCAGGACCCTGGGATCATGACCTGAGCCGAAGGCAGACGCTTAACGACTGAGCCACCCAGGCGCCCCTAGAACGTTCCTAGTTTAAAGAATTTTACATTTGAACACCTCTTACGCCTACCACCTAGATTTTGTCATCATGATTTTGTTTCTTTTATCCCATATCTCTCCATATATCACTTCTCAATCATTAATCTACATTTTTTAACATGTATTTCAAAGTAAGTAGCAGACATTTATATATTTTTCCCTAAATGTTTCAGCAAGCATATAATTAGAGTTCTACCTGTAGCAACTACTAATCTTTCTGTCTCTATAGATTTGCCTGTCCTGGACATTTCGTGTAAATGATGCAAATGCAGTCATATGCTATGTGCACTTTTGTGATTGGTTTCTTTCACTTAATGTAAGAGGCTTATCCATGTGGTAACATGTATGTGTACTTCATTCCTTTTTTATACCTGAATGATATCCCGTTGTGTGGATATAACACATTTTGTTTATCCTTTCATCAGCTGAAGAATATTTGGGTTGTTTCCACATTTTGGCTGTTATAAATAATGCTCCTGGGGCACCTGGGTGGCTCAGTCGGTTAAGCATCAGCCTTCGGCTCAGGTCATGATCCAGGGGTCCTGGGATCAAGCCTCCTGTAGGGCTCTCTGCTCGGTGGGGAGTTGGCTTCTCCCTCTCCCTCTGCCTGTCTGCCTGCTTGTGCTCTCTCTCTCTGTCAAATAAACAAATAAAATATTTTAAAAATAAATAAATAAATAAATCTCCTTAAACATTTGTGTACAAACTTAAAAGAAAATTCCGTTGTAATTAACATAGTGTTAATTAATTTGTACAATATAGTAATTCAACAATTCCATATATTACTCAGTGCTCATCAAGATAAGTGTACTCTTAATCCCCTTCATCTGTTTCACCAGTTCCCCTGTTGGTAGCCATCATTTTGTTCTCAATAGTTAAGAGTCTGTTTTTTGGTTTGTTTCTCTCTCTTTTAAGTTTATTTATTTATTTAAGTAATTTCTGCACCCAACATGGGGCTTGAACTCATGACCCAAATATCAAAAGAGTTGCAAGTTTTTTCGACTGAGTCAGCCAGGTGCCCCAGTTTGTCTCTTTTTTTTTGTTCATTGTTTTGTTTCTTAAATTCCATATATGAATGAAATCATATGGTATTTGTCTTTCTCTGACTGGCTTATTTCACTTAGCATTATACTGTGTGGATCCATCCATATTGTTGCAAACGACAAGATTTCATTCTTTTTTATGGCTGAATAATATTCCATTTTATATATATAATATACATGTTATATATATAATATATACCATAAAATGGCAACATATACCAATAATATTCCATTATATATTATATATATTATGTATATAATACATACATATTATATATAGTTATAATAAATATATGTGTTGTTGTATATATATACATGCACACACACATATATATACGCACCACATTTTCTTTATCCATTCATCTGTTAATGGACATTTAGTTTGCTTCCATAATCTGGCTATTGTAAATAATGCTGCAGTAAACCTAGGGGTGCATATATCCTTTGAATTAGTGTTTTCATATTCTTTGGGTAAGTACCCAGTAGTGCAGTTACTGGGTCATAAGGTTGTTCTATTTTTAGTCTTTTAAGGAATGTCCATAATGTCTTCCATGGTGGCTATACCAGTTTGCATTCCCACCAGCAATGTATTAGGGTTCCTATTTTTTGACATCCTCGCCAATACTTGTTTCTTGTGTTTTTGATTTTTATCATCCTGACAGGTGTCAACGTGATATCTCATTGCGTTTTGTGTGTACAAACTTTTGTGTGGACATGCTTTTACTTCTGGATATAAACCTGGTGTGAAATTGCTGGGTCACATGGTAAATATGTTTAACTGTTGGAGGAACTACCAGACTATTTTCCAAAGTGGCTGTGCCATTTAACATTTCCATTAGCAGTTATGAGGCTTCCATTTCTTCCACATACTCACCAACACTTGTTATTTCCTTTTCCTTTTTTGTAAGAAAAACAGGTTTTATAAATTCCCCAGTATGCCCTGGGGCTTTTGAATGGCTTAAGTTCCCTAAGAAACTCTTTTCCCAGCTTTTTCTCCCGGCCTTTCCCAGCTTTATCTCCTGGCCTTTCAACTGTGCCTCAACTATAATCTTTTGTCCCAGGCAAAAGGTTGTTTGTCCACCTTATATTGTTTTGTGTGTCTTTTTAAGATTTTATTTATTTATTTATTTATTTAGAGAGTACACATGTGAGGGGGGAGAGGCAGAGCGAGAGGGAGAGAGAATCTCAAGCAAATTGCATGCTGAATGCAGAGCCTGACTTGGGGCTTGATCCCACGACCCTGAGATCATGACCTGAGCCGAAATCAAGTCAGTTGCTTAACGAACTAAGCCACCCAGGCGCCCCCACCTTACATTGTTTTTGAGAGCCACCCATTGCTTTTCCATCTTGTGTGAGGTCCAAATTAGAGGGATGAGCGCACTGCATTAGTCCTTCAGGTAGGCCTCACACAGGTTGGAACAGTTAAACACAATTCTTTGCAAATACAGTCTTCTCTACTCACTCCAGGACCAGGAACCAGAGTCCCCCACTGGGAATGCTGGCTCCCATCTCTAGGACTACTACCAAACTGGGGAGGGAGTGAAGCAGGGGCAAATAAAAATGGCACAGAGCTTTCCTACCATTTTTAAGTTGCCTCTTTCTTGATTGAGCAATCACTCTGCTGCTATAAACCTGTGACTGTTTTTCAGAGTTATGATAAAGGTTTTGTTTTGTTCTTTATTCTGACAGTTCTTACTTGTTTCAATGTTTCTGTGGAGGTACAGGCCTTGGAACTTCCCACTCTGCCATTTTCATTCAGTGGGATTTTCCTCCATGATGTACATGATTATGATTAATTTTGTTTTGTCATTTTGGTCATTAGTACTTTTTTAAAGAAATAAACTGACTGTAAATGCAACGTAAGTGATGGCCTCTAATCCACCCCCTCCCTCCCCAAACATAATGGCTTTCTTGAACTTGTTCTATATAATGCATGTTTTTATACTTTCACTCAATGTGTATATAGCCAGAAAGAATAGTCTTGTTCTATATGCTTTAACTTTTTTCTCTTGATTTGCCTTTGTTACCTTTCACATGATGATTAGTGAAAATGGTTTGTTAGGTAATTCTTTGCTGAGCATGTTTGTCTTTAAACTGAGGTGTGTACAAAAACTTGTACATGAGCACACTTGGTCTTAAAGGAATAGATGTCCAAATCCTCACCTTTTACATGTTCTCCTTCTAAAAACTGTGTGAGAAGCCACTCTGCTGTGGGGCGTCATGCTGTGCTGGTTCTCCTCTCCTTTCACAGACTCCACTTCCATTTCATAGAAGAAAATGCTCACATACTCACAATCTGGTGTTTCATTGCTCCAGAGTGCAGTAGCCTCGGATTTCAAATAAAGGGACAGATGGCCTTGAAATCCGGTGAGGGGCAGTAGCAGGGATAACATCCTGGTCCAGAGGAAATGTGTACTCAAAGTAAATTTACTTTTCAGCCCACAGGTCCTACTCTAGGAGCAAGATCCAACAAGTAAAGCAAGGAGGTCTCAGGACCAGTGTGTGGTCATTGTGGGGACACCATTGAGCAGAGACCAAGATTTCAGGAATTCAGGGGAATTCAAGAAGAAACTAAACACACAAGTCCCCTTTACTGGGTGTTTCCAGTCACAGAAGAAAATGATTAAGGACCAGGTGACTTAGTTTTATTCTTTTACTTCATTCTGTGATTGATCTGGAGGACTTTAAAACTCAATTGAATTAAATGGAAAAGTATAAATTGGTAAAGTAGGACTTGTGCAGAAATAGATTTAGATTCCAACTTCAGTATCAAGGCAGATAGGATCAGGAATGTATCGTTCCTAGGATCCACACTAAATGACTCATGTCAGAACATCACAGGTGACTGGAGCATCCTGCAGGCTGCGTTAGCTGTCAGCGTATGTCTGATAGCTCCGGCGGCCATCACAATTGGAGAATCAGGATATGCAATCACGGAGGAGAAAGCAGCCTGGTTCCACAAGGATGTCACTCTATAGTTCATGGCACTTGGGTGTCAGGACTTTTGTTTAATGGTGCTTCCTAGACATGATATGGTAGACAGTGTCTTGTGCTCAGCTTCAGCTTTCTCCTCAGTGCAAAAGAAGGTTTCTCGAAGAGCTCTTTGAGAATAGACCAAGAGAACTCAGTGGGCACAGTTCTTCCTGGCATCATAACGGTGACCCATGGACCCAGCCTTGTAGCTGTCAGGGCTAATCTAGAAATAAAACCTTGGTGACCTAAGAAAATGGAAGGGTTGAAGGTTGAAAATGACTTTCAAAGGTCCTGTATGAACAAGTGGCTAAATTGGGTGTTGGAGTTCAGATATGGCAGTAGGGGGTTGAAGGTGCTGTTGTCTGTCAAGGTTGTTGGGATCCAGAGGGTTTGCTTTTGAACTTCCTCTTATGTAAGATAGTACATGCTTCTTGCTCATGTTCAAAGCCAATTCCTACTGCCTCCTCTTTTATTACCTTTTAAAATTTAATCCTGTAAAAGTCCCTGAATATATTTTAAAGATAAAAAAAATTCCAATGATTACGAAGTCCTATAGCAAAAGTAAGGTTCTTTTTCATGTATGTAGAGCTAATGCTTCAAATACATATATTGGAAATGTTTTTAGTTTAGCAGGAGAATTTAGTAGCTACTTATTACAGAAACTAGTGATTTGTTGAATGCTACTGCATGATCACAGAGTATTTTGTTATATATAGGATTGAATGTGGATGTATTTTTGCTTCTATAACAATGTAGTTAAAAAAAAAAATCAAGACACCTGGGGCGCCTGGAGCTCAGTCGGTTATGGCCGACTCTTGATTTTGGCTCAGGTCATGATCTCGGGGTCCTGGGATTGAGCCCTTTGTAGGGCTCTGCATTCAGCAGGGAGTCTGCTCGAGATTCTCTCCCTCTCCCTCTGCCCCCCGCTTGCTTGCTCTCTCTCCCTCTAAAATAAATAGATTAATCTTTAACAAAAAATCAAAACACCTATGTGGTGAACATGAGCACAGCAACTTCCTTTATATCCCTTCCATTTCAATAACTAGAGGAACACTCACATGACACAGGACCGTGTCGTTACAGGAATCGCTGACACTGGAGGACGTGGCCGTGGACTTCACCTGGGAGGAGTGGCAGCTCCTCGCCCCCAGCCAGAAGGACCTGTACCGGGACGTGATGTTGGAGAATTATAGGAACCTGGTGTCAGTGGGTGAGGACAGCTCCCCTGTGTCACTCAGAGGGACCCATCAGTGGCCTTTCCTCTCGCAGCTTCCGAGATCTCTGGTGTGTGTGCGCCTCTCAGAAGTGTAGGTTCTCAGTCCCCTCTCTGGCCCCAGATTCGAGGGTATAATGGGCCCGTCCTGAGAGAAGATCTTTAGCTTTGCCAATCTGCAAATTGCGTGGCTCCTAAAATATAATATTGCTCTGTGTTGGCAGACCCCAGCCCAGTTCACAGAGCCTACCTCTTCTGTCATTTCCCACGCACAGGGTACATGGCCAGCAAGCCAGATGCACTCTCCAGATTGGAACAAGGGGAACTGTGGACGACAGAACATGAGATCCCCAGTCGAATCCGTCCAGGTGAGAGAAAACCTGCAAGGATGGTGGCAAGGAATTCGTATTTAGTCACTCAGACCTGTCACAGCTGCAGGGGTGTCTGAGGACATGTGAACAGAGCTCCAGGAATCTCCCCGAGAAGGGCTCTTTTTCTTTGAGGTGCTTAGAGCACTTAAACAGGGATTGAACCCAAGAAGTGATGTTTCATATAGGTCTCCATTAATTTTCTCTCTAGATTTCTTTTTAGAATTCCCAAATCTTGGGGCGCCTGGGTGGCTCAGTCGTTAAGCGTCTGCCTTCGGCTCAGGTCGTGATCCCAGGGTCCTGGGATCGAGCCCCACATCGGGCTCCGTGCTCAGTGGGAAGCCTGCTTCTCCCTCTCCCACTCCCCCTGCTTGTGTTCCCTCTCTCGCTGTCTCTCTCTGTCAAATAAATAAATAAAATATTTTTTAAAATCTCAAATCTTACCACCCTTCTCCCAGCATTGTGTCACCCCCTGTTCCTTCTGCTTCTCTTGTTACAAAAGTCTGCCTTCCTCACCTCTCTCCAAAGAGGAATGTTTGCTTTGAGCACCGTCTGCTGACTGCTGCACTTTCCTGCCCCTTTGGATAATGTCAGCTTCCCTTCTTAACATTCACCTCCATTTTTGATTAGGAGTTAGAATTTCAACAATGTGAATTTGGGGGGCGACATAAACATTCAGTCCACAGTACCTGCTGTTCTTTATGTCTTACATCCTGGCTGTGTAGGAAGACCTCTTGTGTCTTCTTTACTCTGACACCACTACCACACACAGTGCTTCTGACACCACGTGTTGGCAGTTTTCCTCACACCAAGCAGTTCTTTGTGACACGAGGCAGGTGTCCTACGATTTACCTCAATTCTGACATTATCTACCTGGAGGTAGATAGAGGTAGAAAGAGAAAGGCTCTTTCCCTTTCTTTCTTTCTCTTTCTTTCTTTCTTTCTTTCTTTCTTTCTTTCTTTCTTTCTTTCT